>NC_047676.1:25718849-26092599 GCF_011762505.2 Arvicanthis niloticus
GTTTCTACTTTATCCTCCTCCCCGTCCCCCAGTGCTAACTGTTGGAGATTGAATTAGCACCTCATGCAGGCTACAAGGGTTTTTGTTACATAATATAAATATCATCACATGGAGACACCCCACATGAGGACCACCCTCACCCCATCCTCATTCTGGGGATTCAGTCCAGGGCCTCACACATACTAGGCCAACAGTCTACCACTGAGCTACATGTCCTGTCCCCCAGATAAACATTGTTAGAGCTGAACTTAGTCAGAAGGTACTCGATCTGTGCCTGTGTGGTTGGAGTAATGAGAGGCTTCCAGTGGGAAGTGACTCATTTTCGTTTCCTACCTTCTCAAAGAACAGCTCTCACTTTTACTTTGGTCAAATGATGGCACTTTGTAGACTTCTTGTGAGAGGTCAAACCTTCTCCATCTTAGAAACAGACTCCATCTTAAAGGAAAAAAAAAAAAGCTTGAGAGCTTGACCCACGGCTGAACCCAAGCTGTACTCAAGCACCAGGAAGGACCCCATGACTGGTCCTTGGCCCATAACCCAAAGTTACTCCCTAGCTACTACCTAGCAACAGTCAGTCAAAGATTAGTCTGATTGTCTCAGATGTACTTGCAGATCAGTATACGGTCTTGCTTCAGAGCGCCCACCTGTTGGCTTGTAGTCATTCTATTAGATGCTCGCCAGACTGGGCACTTCCTCACTTGTTCCTATTTTCCTATAAAAATTTTCCCTGCTGAGGGTTTGAGGCTGCTCCAACTTCCCTTCCTGTCCTGCTTTGTCAGGTTTAGGTTGGGGGAGAGCCCAAGCCTGAGCTTGTAGTAAAGAACATTAGCTATTATATCGGATATGGCTCCTTGGTGGTCTTTGGGGTTTACGAACAGTACCTGGTACTATAGTTGCTAGAGTGATTTTAAGTTGGCTAAGCGAGGAGTGTTGAATTATGAATGCCAGGGGTTTATTTCATTTATAAATAACTGTGTTGGATCAGAGAAAGAGAAAACTATTAATTCTCCCTGTGATGAAGTCAAGGAAAAGTTATTTTGAGGAGGCGACATTTGGTCCTGAGCTGATGTGATGGCTGAGGCAAGGGGGTAGTATGCTTGCTGCTCATGGACCCAAATATTCTGGGGGCTTCTCTGACCTGAAGAATGACTCATCCAGAGGAAATGGCTTGGGAGCCAGCCCAGTGGCGGGAACCAGCCCAATGGTGGGAGCCAGCCCAGTGGCTTGATGGTTTGATGTCTCTCAGTATGTGTTAGAGTTTGGTATGCTGTGTGGGTTCAACTGAGCCAACACATGAAACACGTCAGGAGGAACCAGATTCTCTTACAACGGAAAGCAAAATAAAGACTCTCCATTAGATCAACAAAAACAATCTGAAAATCTTGGCTGAGCTGGATGACACACATGTGATCTCAATACTCAGGAGTCTGAGGCAAGACTAGACTCGATCACACGGAGGGTAAGACGAGGGTAGGTTCTAGGAGACCCTGCTTTATCCTCTACTTCAAATAAAAAAGTAAAGAAGAAAAACTTTGAATACTTCAACCCTTAAAGGCTTCTGAACTGGCTTCTTGATTGTGGGTGTAACTTTGTGTCCATTTCCTCTTCTCTGTGCTGCTGGGACTTTGTCTGCCTTGAACTTGTACAGGTTGTGTGCATGCTATCACACTCTCGGTGAGTTTATACATGTGTCAGCCATATTGTGTCTGCAAGCCTCTTGTTCCCTTGGAGCTATCTACCACTTCTGGCTCTTACAATCTTTCTGCCTAACCTCTTCTTCTGCATAGACCCCTGAGCCTTGAGTGAAGGTGTTTGATGATAGCATCCCATTAGGGCTGAGGTGCCAAAGTCTCTCACTCTCTGACATGTCCAGTGTGGATCTCTGTGTCAATTACCATCTTCTGCAAGAAGAAACTTTTCTGACGAGGGTTGAGTGTGGATATATCAGTATGATATGATATTTGGAGTCATTTTATTGCTATGTTGTTCTTGATTTTTTTTGAGAGAGAGAGAGAGAGAGAAAGAGAGAGAGAGAGAGAGAGAGAGAGAGAGAGAGAGAGAGAGAGAAGAGAGAATGAAGTTGGGTAGGTAGGGAGTTGAGGAGTTTCAGGGAGGAGGTGGGAAAGGAAAAGATCAAAATATATTGTGTGGAAATTTTTTAAAAATCTGAAATGTAATCTGAGGTTTTCTGCCTCAAGAGGGAATATAGATGTGGGTGTGAAGAACTGTAGATGCCAAGAATCTAGACAGAGGCCAGGGGGGAGGGAAGAGAGAGGGCTTAGGGAGGGATGGGGAAGGTGGAGGAATATAAACAGAATGAAAATAAGAAGTCCAGTACTAGGATCAGAAGGACTCAGGTGGGATGAGGAACCAGGAGATGCAAGAGAGGAGGAGGTGCACACAGGGTCTTAAATAAGAAAACAAAGAAAGAACAAAATGCAGTGGATTCTAATGTAACAAAAATGTCCATCAAAATGCTTGACTTCAGGCCAGCGTGTTGGCACAGTGATTAAGAGCAAGCACTGCTCTTGCAGAAAATCCAGGTTCAGTTCCCAGCACCCATGGAGGGCAGCTCACAACTGCCTGCAATCCTGGATCCAGGGTATCCTATGCCCTCTTCTGCCCTCTTCTGGCCTTTGTAAACATTGCACTCATGTGCCTGGACACACCTGGAGGTGTACATATAGACACATAATTAAAACTAAAATCTTTTAAAGAATGTTAGAGTTTTCATTTTAGCGGAACTCTGAGGAAAGCATTCTTACCTAGTTTTAGTGTAATGCCACAGACTACCCAGCTCTTTCTCTCTCTAAAAAAATACTTGAATATGTTTTTTTCCTTCTCAATTGTGTATCTGTGGGAAGTTAGATTTTCTTCACCTAATTCAAACAAAACAACAAATGAAACAGATCCAGTGAAGAGCTGACATGAGAATCCAAATCTCTCATAGTCTAATCGATATAAGACTCACTAAGATAGAAAAAAAATGTCACTCTTATGTTTTGTTTTGAAAAAAGTGTTTTCACTAAAATGCCATCTATACTAATATGTAAGAAGTCTCAGCTCTTTCAATTCATTTAGAAGAAATTTAAAAAATTGCAAAGTGATTTACTGTTACGTTTGAGTTAAAGTCAGCAAGTTTACTTCACTCACACACGGAAGCCCCCTGACACTGAGCGTCCGAAGGGTCTGAGACCAAAGCGTAGGAAATTGTGGTCATGTGAACAGGAGTTCTGCCTGCATATCCATGTCCACACTGGCTGGAGAAATAAGAATAAGCAGCCAGACCCACCAAAGTAAGACTAACTAAAGCCAGCCAAAGCTTCAGGATTGGTAAGCAGAGGCCTGATATGAGGCACCCGTGGTAGTCACAGCCCCTCAGTTCACAGGTCTGAGATCAGAAGGACACCAGATTCATGCAGCCAAGACCCATATATGTGTATGTGTGTGTGTGTGTATATATATATATATATATATATATATATATATATATATATATATATATATGTTGTACACTGGTGTGTTCTGAAACCTCATTTTTGGCTTTCAGAAATATAGGGACCATTTACTCTGGTAACTGTGTATTGGAATATGGGAACAGGAAGAGACATATACCTTTCAGGAAGCGAGAGATACTGGATCAGTATCTCTTCACCAGAGGATCTCTGGAGTGGCTGGGGTGTGTCTAATGGCTACCAAGCGAAAAGCAGAGTTTGACCTGGCTCTGTATATAATGGGCTCACTCAGTAGTTAGCACAGAGGTGGAATCAACGGCCTCAGCACTTGCTATACCCCTACCGGCTGGCTGACCTTGTTGGCACACAGTCTGAATCCTTAGCACTTGGGTGGGGAAAGGCCAACACAAAACTCTGTCTCAAAAGAAAACTAAAGCAAAAAATTGAATACAATTTCTCTAGAGAAATTACGCAACTAGCTAGTAAGTGCCTGAAAAACCACTCAACCTCGTTATTGAGCAGGGAACTATACTTGAAATAGAATACTATTCCATGCCTGGAAGATTTAAAAAATAAAAATGATAGTCAATGGTGAAAGGTGGCCTGACTGTGGCAAAGTAAAGTCCTCCCACATTGCTGAAGGAAACAGACATGTACATGGTACAGGCACTTGCAAACAAGGATTGACAGTTTCTCAGAAAAGCTTAACAGAGTCACTGCTTCCTAGGTATATACCCAGCAGAACTGAAAACACATGTCCAAACAAAGACTCACACGTGAATGTTCCTGGCAGCATTACTGAGAATAGCTAACACATGGATGCAGTCAGTTCTGTCCATCAGCTGATGGGTAAACGAAATACAATGTATCCGAACAGCACTGCGGTACCACTCTGTGCTACAGTGAGGACAAACTGGGAAAACATTAGGTGAACTGAAAGAAAGCAGGTCTAAAACTCCCTCACCTGCTCAGTACTAGATAGAGGTCCTGTCACTGAGGGGAGATGGGAGACAGAAGGAGGAAGACTCAGCCTTTTATGGATTGTTGGGCTCCATTTGTATCAACTTTTCAGGATTTAATCCATAGGTGTTTTCCAGAGGCAGGAGGAGGTGGAGCGGGAGGAGATGACTGATAGCTAACAGACACACAGTTTCTTCTGGGGATGAAGAAAATGTTTAGAGAGGGGATGATTGTATAAGTGTGTATGGATAAGCCCACTGACGTGTGTACTTAAAAAGGTTTTTTTGAGACTTTACATTTTTTTTATTTTATGTGCATGAGTGTTTGTCTGAATGTATGTCTGTGCACCCTCTGCATACAGAGGCCAGACGAGGGTGTCAGATCCTCTAGGATTGGAGTTTCAGATGGTTGTGAGCTGCCATGTGGGTGCTGGGACTCGAACCTGGGTCCTCTGGAAGAGCTGTCAGAGTGTTTAATCAATGAGCTCTCTCTCCAGTCCCCTGGTGTGCCCGTATTAAAAGGTGAATTTTATGGTGCATGCATTATGTGTCATGTGCTGCATAATGTTTTCAGATAATCATGGGTCATGCAGTCAATGATGGGCCTTTAAGATTACATAACCTAGGGCTGGGAACATGGCTCAGCTGGTGAAGAAGCTTGAATCATAAAACTAGCAATCTGAATTTAATCTTAGGAACCCATATGGTGGAAGAACACACACACACACACACACACACACGCACACATACACGCACACACACATGCATGCACACACACAAATAAAATCTAAAAAGATTGTATTACCTAATGATAGTATCTCCATCCTGGTTTGTGTATGTGTGTTCTGATATTCAAACAGTGATGAAAGTGTCTGCCAGTGCATTTTCTAGAACGATGTCATTAAATGACACTCAAGTGTATCTTATTAGAATCGTATTTTTAAGAAGGTGGGAAACTGCCTTGCTCAGATCTGCACTAATGTGCTTGTTTCCTGAGATCAAGTGTAAAAGGAGTCTTGTCTCTTAGGAAGATCCTGCCCAGGCAGAGTACCTGTGGGTTTGATGAGATCCACCAGAAAGAGTGACAGAAATGCCTCCCCCCACACACTCTAGGGTGAGTAAGGTAGTAGTGCCCAGAAGAACCAGAAGGTACACCCATCTCCTCCGTGGGATGAAGAGCAGTCATGGAAGTTCCTGGTCAGCACATCCCAGTAACCAAGAGGGACCTGCCATCTTAAATTGTTTAATAGATACCTAGAGTGGTCAGAAAGTAGGGCCAGATGGAGAAGGGCTGCTGGAGGAGCAGGAGGGAGCAGCCAGACCCTCTCTCTCTTTTAGCTGTAGGTTCTTCCTGGAGGAGATCAAGCAGGGATCTTCAAGGGATCTTCTTCCTTCAAGGGAAGGAAGAAGGCTCAAGCCTACTCAGCATCAAGTTTTATGTGGGACTACATATACTAAATTCTAGAACCGGGCTTTTCTTGTGTCAGAGAGCAATCAGAACATTGTTCACTTCTCATGGTGAGTGATAAACTGTTTTTCACACACGGGCAGAGACCAGCTAGCACCCTCAGGCACCCAATTCTTGCTGTTCAATGGAGAAGTTACCATTATAAATAACCCCAGAGAATGGCAGGGGCTTCATAGAAGCTGTAGCCACCGAAAGATGAGAAGCAGAGGTGAAAGGCAATGGGGGTGTAGAGTATTTCTGGCCAAGGAAGAGAAAACGCATTTTAAGATGGATTCTGTTTTGACAGTAGATCAGACGTGGGAAGTAGAAAAGTTCTTCTTTAAGGAATGACTAAGTTTTCTGGTTTGGGGCATGTGGTTCCTGACTGTTCCCGTAAGTGACTGGGGGCACACAAAAGGAGGAGCAGATTTTGTCGGATGGGAGGGAGACAAGATGTAGCTCGGTGGGTAGAGCGCCTGCTTAGCCTGCAGAAAGCTCTGAATTCAAGCCCTCGTACTGCATAATTCTGGGTGTGGTGGTTCATGCCTGTAATTCCAATTTTCCAGAGGTAGAGGCAGGAAAAGCAGATGTTAATGTTATCCTAACTTTTGTAGTGAGTTTGAGGACATCCTATGTTGGAGACTCTGATGAGAGAGAGAGAGAGAGAGAGAGAGAGAGAGAGAGAGAGAGAGAGAGAGAGTTAGTTGTTTGGTAACTGCTGGGATTGACACAACCCCAGAGCGATCTGAGGGAGATTCAGTTGGAGGACCACCACCATCAGATTGGCCTGTGGGATGTCTGTGGACTGTTCTCCTGATTGTTGACCGAAGGGGGAATGGGTAGCTCCCCCAGGGCAGAGTCATCCCTGGTAAGGTGGGCCTCTGTTTCTTGAGGAAGCAAGCTTAGCAAGCCAGTGGCAGCGTAGTCCCTCCCATTATCTCCTGTTCAGTTCCTTCCTCCGACTTTCTCCCTTGAGGCTCCTCAATGACAGACTGTGACCTGAAGGGCAAGCCAAGTCTTTATTTCCTTTCCTTCCCAAGCTGCTTTTGGTTAGAATGTTTTATAGTAGCAACTGAAGAGCAAACTAGGACAGAGCCCCATCTTAAATATAAAGTGAAGCCAACTATAGTGGTCCGTTCCTTTAGCCCCAGCTCGTGAGAGGAAGAGGCAGGTGGATGTCTGTGAGTCTGAGTCCAACCTAGCCAATATAGAAACTTCCAGGCCAGCCAGGCTACATTCCAAGATTGTCTGAAATAACTATAATAATCAATTAACCAACCAATCAAACAACACTACATTCTCCCCCTGAAATAAGGTGGGGACGTGATTAAGGCTGGTAGCCCAGTGTCATCCCGATGTCCAATTTGTTCTTCACGTATGCTCACATCTGCAACACACACACACACACACACACACACACACACACACACACACGGTGAACAGAGCATTAGGCGGGCAGAAGGGTGGGGACGGGATCAATAACTAATAGCAAAGTCATTGTGAAGGAGAAGGCGGAAGCTGTAGATCAATGCTTCTCACCGCCCCCACCATGCTTTGACCTTTTAATGCAGTTCCTCACGTTGTGGTGACCCCCACCATAAAATTATTTTCGTTGCTACCTCATAACTGTAGTTTTGCTACTGTTATGAATTGGAATGTAAACAACTGTGTCTTCCCATGGTCTTAGGTGACCCCTGTGAAAAGGTCATTCTACTCCAGAGGGGTCGAGAGACCCACAGGTTGAGAACCACTGTTCTAAGGAGCGGGTGAGGGTAGTAACTTCACTGCTAGAGTAAGAGCAGAGTAGAGAAGGGCTCTGGACACACAGTCCTGCCTCTCAACAGCACAAACAGATATGTTACACTGCATATGCCTTGCAGTGGCAGCAAGACACAGTTCCTCGGCACACAGATCCATTTCCCATGTTTTACAAGGCAGGCGCTGTTTGACGGCTCACTCCCCCTGCACTTTACATTTTTTTTTTTTTAACTTTTTATTTTGAAACAGAGTCTCATGTGTTGCCCAGGCAGGCCTTGAACTCCAGTCCTCCTGTTTGAGCCTGACGGGAGTATAGGCCGGCCCCTGCCAGGCTACACTTTCCAGCAAGTGATAAGGAATTTTGTTCGTGCTGATGGAGACCATGCAGCATCCCACGTACTCACTGGCCTGTTGGTTTCTTGAAAACTGTGACTTGACCTTTCAAGATACTGGGATGTGGTTGGGTTTTGGATGAAGGTTCAGAATAAAGTCAAGTGCTGATTTCTTTCTATTTGTGAGATCTAAAGTCCCGTAGCAGCACACGTGATCCACACAAGTTCAATGTGACGAAGCCCTTCATTCTCTGACCCTGTGTCTCCGTAATCTTGGTTCTTACTATCATTTATTCTGTTCTCCAACTCATCCCACCACTCACATTTGACAGATGCCTTTTCCTTCCTTCCTTTCTCCTCTTTCCTCCCCTCTTCCCTCCCTCCTCCCCCGAATACAGATACAGGGTTCTGTTGTATAGCCTAGGGGCAGCATTGAATTTGAGGCCATTCTCCTGCCTTAGCTCCTGAGTGCTGGGATTAAGAGTCTCAGCCGAGCCTGGCTTGCTTGCCTGCCTCTTCCCCTCCTGTCCTTCCCCTTCTTCTATTTCTCCCTCCCCTCAGCCTCTTCCTACTTTTCTTTTTAGAGACAGAATCTCATTATGTGGTGTAGGCTAACCTCAACGTTCTGAATTCAAGTAGTCCTCCTGCCTCAGCCTCCCTAATGGCTTGGAGGACATCAAAGGGCTACCACCCCAAGTCCATGTCTTTCAGCTAGGAATACCAGTCTGAAGCTAAAATTCTTTTTCTGCTTCCTGTCTGTCTTGGACTTAATTTCTATTTAACCTCACATGACCATGGCTTTACTCACTGAGGAGGAAAAACAGTCCCCACAGTAGGGCTTCATGCTACTCAATCTGCCTGTGAGAAAAGCTGACATCCAGCAACCTCTTAGCTCGTCATGACTTTGCAGGAAGTAGAGTCTCACTTGAGTTTGCAGGAAAGCGTCTCCCACTCAATCTGAGCTATATCAGCATCAGAAGACAGGCTTTCAGGTCACCTGCTCACAGCCACACAGTCTCTTGTCTTCAGAAGAGCACACACCCTCTTTCCCTTCTCAGGTTCAGCATCTTCCTTTTCTGGAGGATCACAAAATTCTCCTCCCACGACTATCATGAGACAATGCTCAGCCAAGGTCTTAAGTTATATCTGTTAAAGATAAGGATAGAAAGAGGCAGAAGGAGGTGGAGGGAGAGAAGGAGGGAGGATGAGGGGGAGGAAGGAAACCCTTCTTGCCATCTTTTCCCAAATCGGTAACTTTAATCATCAGACTAACTTATTGTCCAGAACGCCAACCACTGTTTAAGGGCGCCACAGCCAAAAAACATCAGGAGAGCTGAAGAAGAATGGAGACCACAAATGACACAGGGTAGGGTGTTGGGCTGTGTTCTGGAATGGAAACATAGCATAGTGAGAAACAGACCCCTGAATAAACAGAGGTTAGTGGTCAGTACTACTGCACAAAAGTTAAGCTTTTATTATTTTTTAATTTACATATAATCTACACACACACACACACACACTGAGTGGGGTATGTGTGCACAGTTACTAACTACTATCACATCATGGTGTATATGCACAGTCAGTTCTTTTCTTCTGTCATGTGGGTTCCAGGGATTGAACTCAGGGCATTAGGCCAGGCCATCTCACTGGTCCAAATACCTGTCTGTCTGTCTGTCTGTCTGTCTGTCTGTCTGTCTCTCTCTCTCTCTCTCTCTCTCTCTCTCTCTCTCTCTCTCTCTCTCTCTGTGTCTGTGCAGTTGCCAGGGAAATCCATAAGAGATCATTGGTGTCACTAGATTCCCCTGGAGCTGGAGTTTCAGGTGGTTGTAGCTGGCCAGGTACATGCTGAGAACCTAATTCTTATGCACAAGCTGTCTCTCTGCCCTCTACTTCCCTGTTTTTTGTTTGTTTGTTTGTTTGTTTGTTTATCTATTTTAAGAGATGTACCAGCCAGGCAGAGGTGGCGCATGCCTTTACTCTCAGCACTTGGGAAGCAGAGACAGGCGGATTTCTGAGTTCGAGGTCAGCCTGGTCTACAGAGTGAGTTCCAGGACAGCCAGGGCTACATAGAGAAACCCTGTCTCGAAAAACAAAACAAAACAAAACAAGAAAACAAAAACAAAAAAAAAAAAGAAGAAGAAGAAAAGAAAAAGAAAGAAAGAAAGAAATGTACCATAATACATAGTATGTGAACTTTAAGAAAGCTTTATTAAAAAAAACCAATAATGTGACAGAATAATCAGGAGATTGTGCCACACAGGGTTTGGCAGGTGAACATCCTCTTCTTGAGTCCTTAGTTTTACAGGACTGAGAAATACTAACATTCAATTTCAAGTTCTCTATCTCTTGGGGCTTGTCTGCCATTTTCTTTTGCTCAGCTCTGCCCTCACCCTGCCTGGATGACCTCTGGTGAACTCTGACCTGTGGTCCTTGGCTCACTGTTCCCTCTTTTAGATCCCATGTTCTCTGCCTCTTGCTGCCTCAGCTTAATGTCATCTGCTCTGAGAGCTCCTCCCCATGAACCTCTGTCACAGTACCACAGTCCTAACCATCATTTATACTTTGTGAACTTCCAGTCTTTGCTTCCTTCATGAGGACAGAGGCCCCAGCTGTCTTGTTCTGTGTTGCTTCTGGGCCCACACGCAGTGCCTTGTCTGTTGCTACAGACTGAAGGTTTGTGCCTCACACTGAGGCATTAAGATGCTAAACCCCAACGAGACAACGCTGAAAACTGAGGGATTTGAACTAGATCATGACAGTGTGGCCTTCCTGAATAGGACTAGTGCCCTTGTAAGAGAAGAACCAGAAAGTTCCTCTGCCCCTTCCAACGTGTCCAAAGCTGTCTCTAAACCATAAGGGGACTCTTCCTGATGTTTTCCTGGTTTGGGGTTTTTCAGTCTCGAGAACTGTTAAAAACTTTCTATTGTTTAACCAACACAGTCTATGGTATTTTGTTATAGTAGGTTTGATGGACTTAAGCAGCTCTAATAGTTGGTTAATAAGTATTATTAGTTGGGTAAGTATTGAGGGATAATTTTCCAACAGTAAAAAACATAGCTGTTATGAAATGTATGATAAACATGTACCCTCAAATTTATTTAAATCATTTAGTAAGAGGAACCATCAAGACAATAAACGTGGTCCAATGAAACTTCATAGAACAGAAGTCTCTGTAGAGTAGTTACTGGTGACTGGGGTCTGGGCCAGAGGTTTCCAGGCCCTAGGCCTTAAGAATGAAATAAAAGTTCACTCACATGGCAAAGTAGTGACGGTATATTACTCAAAGCATAGCAACATGACAGATCAGAAATTCAGTGTTCAGGTTGACAGAGGACACATGATTAAAGATACCAAGGGGCCCCAATTATTTTTTGTGGCTTCTTTTTATGGGGTTCGAGATAGTTTGTTTGCTAAGGGACATAGTTGGGTTGATTATTTTGATGGACAGATTTAGTTATATAACCACTTCTTCTATTGTGCATATTCCTTCTTGTGGTGGTTTAAATAAGAGGCCCCAGAGGCTCATATATGTATAGTCATAAGATGGTAGAGTGGGGGATATCCCTAAAAGTTCACTTTGAAGACATACAATCTGCCATATTATGTATGTACTAAAACTAGTCTAGGCCAGATCAACCCATTTTTTTTTTTATTTATTTCTTGGATTGTTAACAAGGAGTTATTAAAGGGAGTGACTAGCTCCTATTGTTTAAAGCAGATGAACTAGAGACTCATACACATGTGTGTGTGTGTGTGTGTGTGTGTGTGTGTGTGTGTTCAGTTTCTAGTAGGTTGCTAGCTGCATTGTTCAAGGAGGTATGTGTGTAGCTCTTGCCAATTGGAATCCTAAATTGCTAAGCCGTTCCTTCTGTGTGCCTATCTCAGAGATAGGGAAGGCATTCTGAAATCAGCTAGCCAGGTCAGAAGTCTGATTCCTAGAGGCGAATCAGCTGTAATCTTTGGAGTTATCTTTTCTATTGATTGGGAATCCTTGGCATATGTAACAGAACACTAACTTCAAAGAATCTGGTCTTTAATAATAATAATTAATAAGTTAAACAGAAGTACATCTTCCAGGTGGATTGTGTTTGGGTGGGCTTGCCACACAATGCTCAGGCATGACATTGAAAGGACATGCAATTGTCTTTTTGTCATAATAATAAGCTTTGGACATTAAACAACATGAGCAAGCAGTCCAACTGGAGGTTGGTTTTCGAAGCTCTGTTACCCTAAAGCAAGGTACTAGGTGCCTGCTTCATGACATCATTCCTTCAGACCGTCATCATTTGTCCCAGAATCCTGTCTTCAAGAGACAGCCAGTGCTTTGCCTTCCCTGAAGTCCGGCCAGAGTTTTCCTTGCTCCTTATCAGGCCAACTGAAACTTGCAGCCCAAATTATCAAAATGATCAGCTGAGTGGCCACAAGCCTACAACCTTAGCCCTCCAGATGCAGAGGCAGGAGGAGAAGGAGTTTGAGGCTAGCCTGGGCTACATAAGAATGAATATATATATATATATATATATATATATATATATATATATACACACACACACACACACACACACACACACACACACACACACACACACACATATATATATATATATATATACATATATATATATATATATATATATATCAGGCTGAGAATGTAACTAGAGTGCTTGCCTAGCAGGCACAAAGCCCTGGCTTCCATTCTCAGAACAGCATGGTGCTACATGCCTGTAACTCTGTAATCCTCAAGAGGTTCTGGCAAGAACAGTCATTCAAGGTCATCTTTGGCTGCCTAGTGAGTTCAAGGCCAGTCTGGAATTCATTAGGCCTTGTCCAAAACAAAGAAACAGACCAAAAACAACAACAAAGAATTATTATTGATGTCCAAGATTCCCTCCTGCGCCCCTACCATGCCAGAGATTAGGGTACCTGTTTGTACAGAGACACCCTGTTATCTTTTGTCAGCTGAGTTTCCAGGCCATCCTTTTGGTTTTGTAGCTGTCCGTGAAACCCCAACTGGGGATTTCCAGAAGCAAGTGAGGGTGGGAAGGAGAATTTGAAGATGGGAGTTGCCTGCAGCCGGCATGTGAACACAAGAGGTCTGGCAAAGTAAGCAGAAACGGAAAAGATGACCTCATTTGTATTCTGGCCAGCGAACCCAGCTGCATGCTGGCTAGACAGGTATCAGAGCCATCTTCTTCCAGCTCTCACTCCCCTAAGACACTCCTCTGTAAATCAGGTCTGCAGGCCAGCTTCCCACGTGGGCCAGTCTCTAAATTTAGAATTTGCTTTCTTCAGGTAGAGAGCTAACTCTGAGGCCAAAGCATTAACCAGGGACTTTGAGAAGAAAGCGTTTCGAAGCAAATAATGACCCAAGCAGAGCAGAACACGGTCGGTCCCCTGAGCGCTTCAAGTGGGGAATCACTTGGCAAGTGGCATCTTGCCAGGGAATTAACTCAAAACAAATCCCTTACAGCCCGGAGGTACTAGAGGGGAGTTTCAGAAAGAGTCAGCCTGGGAGGGCTGTGCAAGAGCTTACAGGAATTGCCTCACTTGCATTCGGATGTCTGCACTCAGCTGAGCCTCTGCTACCAAGGGCATGCGGGGATCAGAGTGTGATTACATCAGGGATAGACTATGGAGACGCCTGAGTTCTTTTCCATGGTGCAGATGAGGCACCCAAGGCACAGAAAGATTAAAGCCTCTGCCAAAGGCATGCAGTGGAAAACGGAGTAGAAATCTAGGTCGCTGGTCTCCTAGTACAGGTGTTTCCAACACTTGTACCTTATAGATTAGAGAGGCAGGGGGCGTGGCGTCCACACGCACTTGCTCATTGGATGACAGAGCATGATTTCTGGTGCAGAGCTGAAACATCAGTCAGCGAACAGCAGGATGAGATAAATATGGTCCCCATGCAGGGGAGCAGCATGTGACAGTGTGACAAGATGCACCAGCACAGGAACAATTAAAAGCAGTGCCATGGCAACCAGCATTCACTCTGGGCCTAGATAGCGTTGGTAATTGCGGGTGCTGTTCAAGATGGTTTCTCATCCGCTGAGAAGCAATGCAGATGAGAGGCTCTGAAGTCTGCCCTGCAGAGAACTCAACCACAGCAGGCTCCATCGTCTTCACCACCGAGGGTTGGGGCCTTCAGTATAACTCATAAGAGAAATAAAACCAGCAGCCTTGGGATTTCCCCCAGAATTACCATGTCTATTTGTAAAGAATGGTTTTGTTTCCCCTTAAAGCAGTGTGCTGTTTCAATATCCCCTGAGCACTAATGTTTTAACAAGAGGCTCAGAAGTGAGCAGAAGGTGAAGATCTCCCTCCTTCCATATCCCCTTTTCTCCCTCCTTCCCTCCCTCCCCACCTCACTCCCTTCTTCCCTCCCTACTTCCCTCCCTCCCTACTTCCCTCCCTCCCTGCTTCCCTCCCTCCTTACTTCCCTCCCTCCCTCCGTCCCTCCCTCCCTCCCTCCCTCCCTCCCTCCCTCCCTCCCTCCCTCCCTCATCCTTTTCCTTTCTCCCTTTTCATTATTTGAGGCAGAGTCTCAAACTGTAGCCCAAGCTGGGCTGAAACTTACCATGTAGCCCAGGCAAGCCTCAGACTTACAGACATCTTTCAGCCTCTGTCTCTTTTGTGCTGAAATTCCAAGTGGGACCACCACGCCCAGCTTGTAACATTTTTGTAAATTGCAGGCTCTATTGCTACCCCTGCACACCAATCAACAACAACAACAATAACAAACAACAAGGCAAAAACATAAATCTTCAATATGGCAGGAGACCAGGCAAAGATGCGGTATAAGCCCAGCTTCATCAGCAGGACTCATTATTGGACTGCTGTGCTTAACTGCTCCTGCTGCCCTGATTTTAACTTTGATGATTATAAATACACTCTGTCCTGATGTCCTGAGCACAGACCACTTGCTGTTTCAATATCGGCTCCCCTGGTTTTTTTTTTTTTTTTTTTTTTTTTTTTTTTTTTTTTTTTTTTTCTGTTATTTTTATTTTGGAGCAGGGTCTCACTATACAGCTCAGGCTGTTCTTGAACTCAGGACCCTCCTGCTTCAGTTCTCTGAGCATTGAATTTACAAGCGTGTACCACCCTGCCCAACCTAGCTCTCAATTTATTTTGTTGCTTTACATTTCTACCTGGGCACCTTGCCATAAAGACTCCCAGCTTCCCTGAGAAGCAGGTGTGGTCCTCTGACCAGCCTGACCACACTGTGAGTGGAAGTACCACTTTCTGGGATGTGCTCTTGGCTCCAGTCTCCCTGCTGCTACCAGGCTGGCTTGCAGTTGGATTCATGACATCATTGGCCCTGAAGATGAAGACTGCTTCACAGGAATAGCAGACCAATAAGACATGCTTCCTCCCCACCCCCACTCCAATTTAACGAAATTGCTACTTACTTTGTAACTACTTTAAAAACAAGAAAACTGGAGGCATCCAATAAGCCAGCTGAAAGAAGCCTAGCACGAGTAAAAATCCTTTCATAGTATGTGGTGCTGGGGAGCAAACCCAGGTAGCCACACCGATAGCTTCTGAACCAAATTCTTGGAGGACAGCTGCTCTGCCAGCTATTTTTGTTGTTGTTGCAGAGTTGGGGTTCTGTCACGTATAGTGGCTCATATCTGAAGTCCCAGCACGTGGGAAGCTGAGGCAGGAGGATAGCTACAAGTTTGAGGTCAGCCTAGGCTACACAGTGAGTTTTAAGCCAGCCTGAGCTACAGAGTAAGACACTGTCTTACCTCCCTGCCAAAAGATGGGCGGTATTAAGTGGAGAAGAGGCTGATTAAGCCAATAGATATGTGGAATTTATTAAGACAATAGTGGTAGCATACGCTAAATGCAAGAGACGGGCATGTGCTCTCAAGAAATGAGCTGGATCTTGGATGGCCCACTTTATGAACTCATTTTAACCAGAGGGGAGGATCATCCATGAATTAAGGTTGGAAGAGGTGGGGAAATTCCAAGACTGGGTTGGGATTTTCTCAGATGAGAGTTTGCTCCTACCTTGTGCTCTCACTCTAATGAGCTTATCTGAAGGGGCATGGGGAGGGGAGGAAGCCCATTATGAGTGGTACTGTACCTGAACAGGTAGTTCTGGGTTGTATCAGAAAGCAAGCTAAACAAGTCATGGGAGTAAGCCGGGAGGCAGTGTTCCTCCATGGCTTCTGCTTTCGTTTCTGCTCTGACTTCCCTAGGTTTTCTGAATGAGCATGCACCTTGCTCAACTCAGGATGTAGAGAAGCAGGTATAGTGAAACAAGGGACAGTTAACAGTTGTTACAGCCATGCTGGTCCCAGCTGGTTTGGGGTGTTCCTGTGTCTTCACTGTTTGAGTGGTCACGTGGTGTCTTACTGTAATGCAGTCCTGTGTTGCATCAGCCTCCAGCCACTGGGTACCTTTCCTCATATTTCCTTAATTTACAAGAGTTGTAGCATGATCCTAGAGAGGGTGGTTGTCCTCTGGGCTTCAGCTGACCTGAGAGGACAAGATTCAAAGCATCAACTAGCTTCTTACTTGGTTTTGATTAAAAGGCCAGTTGCACCAGTCAACAAAGCTTCAGAAGGTCCCAGGTTAGACTTCAAAGTGGCAATGGGAGACGGAGCTCACTGTTGCCACTGAGGCAATGCTGGGTAGGATCTTGGCTTATGCTTCAGAAAAGAATCCCAGAATGAGTCTATGGGATCCTTAGCATTAACTGTCAAGTTGACACAGTCTATATTGCCCACATTGAGTTGGCCTGTGGCCATGTCTGTGGGGATTGTGGGTGGCATTATTCCCTAGGTGGGGGTGGAGGGGTGTGGTGGTTGGGATGGAGGTGGAGGTGGTGGGAGTGGTGAGGTAGAGGTGGTGGACATGGAGGTGGTGTGTGTGAAGGTGGTAGGGTGGGGGTGAAGGGGTAGAGGTGGGGCAGAGGTAGTGGGGGTGGAGGCAGAGGTGTGGGGATGCGGTGGAGGTGCTGGGGGTGGTCCTGAACTGTGGAAGAGCAGAAAATCTTGTTGAGCACAAGCAAGCTGAACATGCATGCATTCATTACTCTCCGCCTGACTGAATGAGATGTGACCAGCCGTCTCAAGCTCCTGCAGCCTGGAACTGTGAGCTAAAACATAGCCTTTTCCCTCTAAGTTGCTATCTGTCAGGGTATTTTAATCACAGTAGCAGAAATGACGTTACAAGTCAGAATGAAGCAAACTTGTGGCTGCTAAGTAAAGGAAGGAGTTGTTTTATTTTACTTTTTGTTTCTGGTTTTTTTGTTTGTTTGTTTGTTTTGTTTTGTTTTTGTTTTGTTTTGTTTTGTTTGGAGACAGGACTTCTCTGTGTAGCCCTGGCTGTCCTAAAACTCACTCTGTAGACCAGGCAAGCCTCGGACTCACAGAGATCTCTGCCTGTCTCTGCCTCCAGAGTGCTGGGATTAAACTGTGCACTACCACCGAGGGATAAGAAGGGAGCTTTTTATTGTTGTTTGTCTATTTGTTTTTGTGGTTTTTTGAGACAAGAGTTTTTCTCTGTGTAGCCCTGGCTGTTCTGGAACTCACTTTTTAGACCAGGTTGGCCTCAAACTCACAGGGATCTGCCTGCTTTTGCACCCTAAATTCTGGGAGTTATTAAGTAAAGAAGAATGTTGAGTTTATTAAGAGAAGAGCTGAAGTACACACTCAAGGCAAGGAGTAAACACAAGCTCCTCAAGAAAGTCATAGGAAAATAAACCAGAATTAGTGAGATGGCTGACAAAGAGGCTTTTTTGTGGGCCTGAAGACTAGACTTCCATTAGGAATCTCATAAGATAGCAATCAAATGGTCACTTTCTAGAGTTGTTCTCTGCTCTCTCCCATCAGAGAGAGAGAGAGAGAGAGAGAGAGAGTGAGTGAGAGAGAGAGAATGAATAATGGGGCCTGGCATGGGCTTTTGAAACCTAAAATTCCACTCCTGTGACACACCTCTTTCAATGAGGCCACACCCCCTAATCCTCCCAAACAGTTCCACTAACTGGGGACCAAGCATTCAAACATTCCCGTTCAAACCACCACAATAAAGTATCACAAGCTTGTCTTATGACTTCTGACACCTCAGAAGTCTGAAATCAGTACCCCTGGGGTAGACTTAGTTGGCAGGGCCGTGACTTACTGGATGCTCTCTCCGCTGTGTTAGCTTTTGGAAGCGATCTGCCTTGTCTGTTACTTCTTCTCAGATCAGCCCAGCTTCTTGCTTCCACCATCTCCTATGTCTACCATCAAATGTGTCTCTCTCTCAGAAGGACACTTGTGATCATAGTTTAGACCATACAAATCACTCAGAATAATCGTCTCCTCTCAAGATCCTTAACTTGATCACACATGACAATAGCCCTTTTGCCATATAAGGTTGATCATGGGCGGTTATAGGCATGTGGCTATTAGCCTAACAAAGTTTAAAAAAAAAAGGCAAACAACTTTTGTTTACTTCTTCGTCACAACACTGTGTGTGGTCTTAAAGGTCATCCATGTGTTCATATTGCTCTTTCAGTCTGCTGCCGTGTCCTAGCATGTTGATTTAAACAAGTATTCTAAGTGTCAGCTGTTAGTTATTTGCATGTGTGTATATTTGTGTGTATAAGATACCAAACATAACGTTCCACAATTTTATATGAAACACATGCTCACGAAGAGTAATGTGTGATAACCACGTTGTCCTTCCGTATATTTTAAATGCTTTTTGAATCACCTTTGCTCCTGAGTTGCAAATAGGTATCCAAAATGACCCCCTGCCCCCAGTGCCAAGGAGACCTTGGATAACTAACTGTGTGAGAGACAGCCTGTGTAAATGAAGAATACTGTAACTCTAATGAAAATGTGAGCTCCTGGGATCACGCTCGGAGATGCTTTGTGGCTGCAAAGGGCTGTTAGGCTTCAGGAAGCAGGAAGCAGGAAGCAGGAAATAAACCACCAGAATCCACGGCTGTCTGGGTACCTCCCACTTTCCCGCTTCGCAGTGTCTTCCAACTCTGCCTTCTCTCTCTCTCCTCTCTGTCCACATGAAGGATGACAGCCACCCTAAACTTTTTGACTCCCTTACAGTTGGCAGTCCCTCTCCAGTGTGGTGAGGTCATGCTCTAATGTAGCTGCTGCAGCCCGAGCAGCTGGGGTGGTGAGGCCCTCATGCATGCCTCTCAGAAATGACATAAGGGAAGAGGAAGTGGGGACAGCCTGATGCAGGGTTGTGACTTGAGTCACTCAAGTTAACTGTTGGTAGTCACTTTCAGGTGGAACTATTTGCTCCTTTGCTGGGTTTGTAAGAGAGAGGAGCACCCCCCACCCCCCGCCATTCTCCCCAGAGAGCCATAAGGCAGGCTGCAATAGAGATTTATGACAGTGGTGGAGCATGGGGCTGGTACCAGGATAGACCCTGATGCTTTTTTTTGGACCTAGTAGGAGGAGCTTCTGCCCAGAAATAACAGACTGTCTAATGTGAGAGGGACTTGATTTTACTCATGCACATGCTTTTGTCTTGGTCTGCGGGTTCTCGATTCACCATAAAGCATGTTCTAAGCTGTGTCTGACCATAGAGCTATTAAGAACTCAGGCGTTTGCAAGCTACAGACAGGGAGTTCTACCTTCCTGTCTGTCCCTATCTCTTTTAATCTTGTTTATTTTTCTATCTGCTCATATCCCTACCGAGTAGCAGTGGACACAGAATGACTTATTTGCCGGAAATGATCAACAGGTAAAAGAGAGAGAGAGAGAGAGAGAGAGAGAGAGAGAGAGAGAGAGAGAGAGAGAGAGAGAGAGAGAGAGAAAACAGTCAAGGATATTATGGCTGCAGGATATTGGATCACACTCTGAACCCGGAGATTGTGTTGCTTACTGGAAAAACCTGTTTCTAGTTGTGGTGCGACTCAGCCTTAGCACACACCTTTAATCTCCCTGGAATGGAATACAGGCACATCCTTAGTACACCTGTAATCCTAAACAATGAAGGTAAACTTAGTTTGTAGAAGGAAGCATCCATCATGTTTGAAAGTGATGTCTAATTGAGTGGCAGACAAAGTGACAAATCAGAGTGAGATTTGACAGAATAGACTATGCCCAGGTCTCATGAGAAGAGGGAGGAAAGAGAGACTACTTAAGAGAGAGCAGCACAAAGAAAGAGGAGAGACAGGAGGCAGTTTTACGGCGTGCAGTGGTGGCGCACACCTTTAATCCCAGCACTTGGGAGGCAGAGGCAGGTGGATTTCTGAGTTTGAGGCCAGCCTGGTCTACAGAGTGAGTTCCAGGACAGTCAGGGCTACACAGAGAAACCCTGTCTTGAAAAACCAAAAAAAAAAAAAAAAAGGAGGCAGTTTTACTGGGGCAGTTGTACAGAGACAGGTTGGAGAGAGATCAAGCTAGACACAGGTAAAGACTGGACAAGCTGGAGAATGAGAATGAGAAGCCAGAAGATTAGAACAGATCTGATAGAGTTAGTTTCAGGCCAAGCAGAGCAAAAAGTCAGAGGCTGATAGAGAAGCCAGATTGAATCAGTCAGCTTGGAGAGGAATTTGAGCCAGAACAGCTGAATTGAACCAGCCAGCTGGAGATCAGAAAGAACTGGGAAGGAGTGAGCTTATTCAGCAGCAAGTCTCAGAGGCTGAAAACATTTTTAGGTCTAGATTAGATCATATGGATGCTAGAAGCTTCCGAGACTAGGCCTAGGTTTGCAGATGGAGGCAGTAAGCCTCTGAGATGATTATTACACCAGGCGAATAAAAGTTTGTTTTACATATTATACACATACTCGGGAACTTCAGGTCATCTGTCCAGAACCAATAGAACATCTGGAATCATCGCCACCTGTGGCCTTTCCAAAGCCACAACCAAAGGTTGACTAGGTGTATTCCAGGGAATTCTTGGGCACACTAATGCTTGAGAGCCCCTAGTCCCAGCTTCAGCTGAAGTGCCTATTGAATTTAATGCTGAGCCGGTCTTGTTCTCCAGCTGCTTCAGAGTGCATGTATATGCATTCAGGTGTTGCCGCTGAATGGTGGGATCTGAACTTCTTCATGCCTGACTTCAGTGATGCTATAGCTTCTGGTTGGAGGACCACACGCAGACTGGCAAAATCTGCACTGATGTTCTCTTGTGTCCCAGCAAGGCTGTTTTGATCCTGCTCAAGTTCCTGGTGTCAGTGGTTCACAGGCTCTGGATGGAGACTGCAAGCATATGTCTCCTCACTCCCTGAGATTCCATTTCATTGCTAATGTGGCTCTACCAAGCCGTTCTCCTGACTTCTCATACACACCTCCTCCTTACCCCCACCACCCTTAGCTGGCCCCTCTACCCTGACTTACACTCTGCATCCTTGCCCTAATAAGGGGACCTGTATTCCCATGACCTGAGCTTGTCACCCTGTGGGTCTACTCAAATTAAAGACAAAGAATTGAATATCTGTGGATTTCAACTTGCTAAATAAGAAAGTTCTCCTTGTTCTTGGGAGAAGGGTGTGTGTGAGACTTGAACAAGTAAGGAAATGTGGTTAAGGAGCTGCCTTTTTTCTCTTTTGGCAGGCGCACCAGTATAATTTCCAACATCATGTGTTATATTTCTATAATATCTTCAGCCTTGAGAGAGGAACCCGGGTTGTAAAGAGAGCTGGCCTTTGATGTAGGTGGAAGGCAACAGGGAATTCTATTCTTGCCTGCATGGAATGCGCTCATCCTCCTGGTGTTTGGCTGTATGCGTATGGGATGAGGGTGGGGCTAGAGGATAGAGAAGTGGTGAGATTCTCTTGTTTGGTTTGGAGAACTTCTGAGGTCCAGACTAGCATGCCTTTAATCCCCAATAGTTAAAAATAAGAAAGCAGACTGATAGTAGAGGGTTAAGGAGAGGCTGACCCGTGGCTTTCTTCTGACATAGATAGTCACCTGTTATCCGTGCCAAATGCTCTTGTCAACCTAAATGACAGAGAATGGCTTTCCACGTGGACAGGCTTAATGGGGAAGAGCAGTGACCAACAATGCCATGGCAACTGTGGTCGCGTTCAGGGAGGCAGAGAGAAGCAAGGGTGTTTGAAGGTAAAATGGGGAGGACACATAAGTTGTTTTGAGCCAAAGGGAACATTGACTATGAACTTATTGTGGGAATTGACGTCAGTTCAGTGATGGACAGTGTCCCAGGCAATTGTTTTTTTATGTCCTTGTGACTCGAGTACTTTGTGACAAAGGTACGGTTTGTAAAGTCCTTTGTAAATGTTCTGATTACAGGCCTTAGTCCTGATTAGAGCCCTTCACTGGGTCTCTGTGACGGTTCTTATCATAGCCTGGGTTCAGGAGGATTCTCCCTTCTCAGTCTCCTGACTGCTTTTTTTTTGAGTTTTTCAAAATGGCACTCTGTTGGTATGGGCAGTGTTGACAGTCTGATGGTGAAATCGTCCAGCAGCAGTCAGTGAACTGGGCTAGATTCAGCTGAATGAGTCTAGGAAAGGTTTCCTGGCAGCAGTGTTCCTGAAATATGGCGCTGGTTCAGAGTGAGATCTCCTGAGCCTAGGAAGGTAGCCATGGACAGCACTAGTCCCATGGCAATGCCTCTATAATAGATGCATGGGAAATGATTCTGTGGCAAGCTCTGCTAGCATCCTCCGGGGAGGTGTGACAGTGGTTCCACATCCCAGTTGAGGGCCTGATTCAGAAGGGCCCTCTGTGTGTGTGTGTGTGTGTGTGTATGTGTAAGCCTGGTTAAGTGTGTACGTGTGTGTGTTTGTGTGTATGTGTTTGTGTGTGTCCCTGGTGAAGTACGTGTGCCTCTGTGTGAGTGTATGAGCCTGGTTAAGTGTGTACGTGTGCGTGTGTGTGAATGTTTTTTCTTTTTTTTCTAGTGAACTATATTTTAATATATTCTTTGTGCATTCTTTTTTTACTTAGTCCTTTTGGGAAGCTAGCCTTAGCACAACAACTGTTGAAAGTATCTTCGTCTGGCAAAATCTTTTCATTTGTCAGAAAAATTCATTCACTTGGAAAATACTTATTGAACAGCTACTATACACCATACATGCACTGTTCTAAGCTCTGGGTAGATAGTGTGAATAAGACTTGACAGGGTCTTCACCGAATTCCAACGTAGTTAAGATAGTTTCAAAAGAGGAATGGAACTTTCTGGATCTTAAGACTGTGTTGTTTACTTCCTAGTGCTTTGATCTGTACAAAGTTCCATAGCACAGATTGGGAAGCCTGGTTCTTAGGCTCCAAGACGGAGGAGAAATAAAGTCAGCATAGGGTTTTTAGGTTTCTCATTGATAAAATGGGGGCAGGGCCACCTACCTCAAGTCTCATCACGAGTTGCAAAAAAAAAAAAACCAAACCACCACCGCCCAGAAACCTAAGCATGTGAGCCATGGACCCCAGTGCTTGGCACTTAGCTGGAGCCTTCTCTTCTGTTTCCTGATAGGTTCAAGATACCTATCGTTGGTTGGGGTCAAGTTGGAGAAGTATGAACATGTCTGGAGGGGTCTTGAAAAATGGACTCGAGGCTCACCTGGGATAATAAAGAGCACGAAACAAAGAACCAAGAAGAGGCTCTGCCACCTCCACAGCGTACGGGCTGCAGGTGTAAATGGGGCATCTGCTCTGAGACTTCCTCTAAAAGCTAAACAGAAGTCACCATATGACTCAGTAATCCCACTCCTGGGCATACACTCAAGAGAGCCGGAAACATGCATTGCACTAAAACCTATATACAAAAGTATATAACACCATTAAACACAAACATACATTACATTAAGCACAAAGGCCCAAATTAGAAACAACTCAAGTCCATATCAACTAATGAATGAGTAAAATATTATGTGTGTGTGTGTGTGTGTGTGTGTGTGTGTGTGTGTCAATTTTAAAAAGTAAACTAAGTATAGTGGAATACTACTCAGCCATAAAAAGCAGTGAAACCTTGCATGCAGTCACATGGATAGATCTGAAAAATAAAGGTGAAAAAGTCAGACATATATTTATGCTGTCACTTATACAAATGTCTAGAATAAGAAAATACATAGAATCAAATTAGTTTAGTATAGTATAAACAGTACAGTAGGGCACCCCTGTAAACCCAATATTTACATACAGGAAGTAGAAGCAGGATAGAAGACTATTATCCTCAACTACATAGTAAGTTAGAGGCCAGCCTGAGCTACAAAAGACCCTGTTTCAAAAAGACAGACAATACATTTTACACAATCTAGTAACTAAGAAAATGCTCCCAGCTGGCCCTGCCTCAGTTGGCACATACTAAGCTGCAGAGAGAGTGCAGCTGGCTTCAGATAACAGATCCCCTTGCTTGAGACTCTCCCTTTACATTAGCTTCTATGCAAAGAAGAGGAGGGTAGCTACATTGTTTACATATGTTTCAACCTCAGCCTCAGGGATGACTTGGTAGTTTTCAAATACTAAGGTTTGCGGTTCTTACACTCTGTTCTAGAAGCTTCACCAAGCCCTTGCAGGGTGCTGGTGGGTAGTCTTGAAGTGGTCTTGGGTGGTTCTGCCTGCCCACTGCACCAAGACAGCAAGGCTTCACCTGGGTGCAACACCTTGAACAAGCTCCGGCCAGGCTCCTGATGGCTGGTCCAGAAAGTGTTTTCAGGAGGAGCGATGTGAATCTTCACTCTGTGTGAAATGTGCTGGGACAGAAGGCGTTTTAAAACTGAGAAGCCACGGATGGCGAAGGATGTCTAGCAGAGAGCGAATCAAGTCGCACTTTGCGTTCTCTCATTCCAGTTTCAGGTTTCCTCCCCATAACGCTCCTGCCTATATGGCGCCCCGCAGAATGTGTCTTTGTCACTTCTGAACGGTCACATATGCTCCGAGGCACATTTGGGATTACGAAGATTTTTTTTTTTTTTTTTAAGTTTGCCTTTAGCATTTTGCAGGACGCCTGCTCTCAGCAGCTGTTTGTTTATACTGTCTTGTGATTGTTTTTGCACATTATCAATGAGTAGCGTGTAATTACATCATTACCAGGCAAGTAGTGAGTTGAATTCCCTGCAGGGTGTTTCTAAGGGGAATGCTGTACCAGGTCTATTCTTAGAGCTCTGACGAGATTCAAGGTTAGATCGACAGTTAGTGTCTCCAGGGAGAGATGGATATTCTGGTCGGCTGCTAAAGCCCCACACTTTTAGGGCTTGGTGGCAGGCCGTGAGTCTGAGAATTTTTAAGGCTTCTGGGTCAGAGACTGAAGCATGCAAAGATAACCTATTTGAACTTCTTCCTGCAGCATTTCAGACTCAAGTCAGTCTCTTCTTCCTTTCCTATGTTTATTTTATTTTAAACAATTGGCACATACAAAATATACAGGTGTATGAGTTTGCAGGAATAGTGTAACACATGTACCCATGGCTTACTCCTCTGGCATTTGTCAATTCTTCATGATGAGAGCTCTCAGCATCCTTTTTGGTGTATTGTACATCATCACTTGCTATAGACCCCACAGTCTATAGACCCCAGTCTATAGACCCACAGTCTATAGACCCCAACTGTTTAGTAACACATCAGAATCTCCCTCCTCTGTGTAGCTTGGTACCCCTTGATCAACCTTTGCTCATCACCCCCAAATGATTCTTTGCACCTGCTAACAGCCACACCTATTGGTTACTTGGTTACTCTGTGGGTTTGCCGAATCTGGATTTTCCATACGAGCATTGAGCATAGAATTGTAGGTTTTGCTCTGGCTTCTCCCACTTACTGTAATATTTTCCAGTTTGGTATATAGAACAGCACACACCACTGCATTCATTCAATCCTCTCTAAATAAGAAAAAATTACGTAAAAAATATATAATGTAAAATTCATCATCTGAATCGCTCAACTGTATAGGTCAGTGTGCGTTAGTATATTTAATACATGTATATTGGCCTCCAACCAAGCTCCAATTCGTTCGTCTTGCAAAACTAAAAGTGTATCCATTAAGGCACCATGCTTGCCGACCCGCTGCGTATGTGGAGGGCACGACAGTGATAGGCATTTTCTTTTGCTTTCTACCTTATTTATTTGAAGTGTAGTCTTTCACTGAGCATGTCACTCAGGGTTTCTGAGCTGGACTGGCAGTGAGCCCCCGAGATCCACCTGTCTCCACATCCCCACCTCTGGATTACAGATGCAGCGGATGCACTTGGCTTTTCTGTGGGTGCCAGGCATATACATAATAGAACCTCTTCCCAGCTCTCTTGGCTGTTTCTATGGTTCTGGCTGTCCTAGATGATGACTTAATTGTGTGTGTGCGAGTGTGTGCACATCCATGACACAGTATGTGTATTGATGTAGAGTCCCCAAGATTGATGGGGACTCTACATCAATACACATACTGATATTGATGTACAATCCCCAAGAGTCATCTTCTCTTTCCAACCTGTGGATCCCAGTCTATAAGGCTTGGGGGGGGCAAGTGCCTTTGTTCTCTGAACCATGTCAATGGCCTATTTAGCTTGTTGCAACTGGCTTATTTCATTTTATATCATACTGTCTAGGTTTCATCCATACAGTAGCATATGTCAGAATCCCCCCCTTTAAGGCCGAGTAATTCTTCACTATCTATATATTAAATCAATTCGTCCACATTTGGGACTACTTTCACCTTTTGGCTGCAGTGAATAAGACTGGAGTGAATGAAAACATACAAATTCTGTTTAAATCCCCACTTTTAGTTCTTTCAGGTAGGTACCTAAAAGTAGAATCGCTGCCTGGCACAATACTTCTGTTTTTATTTTGGGGGGAGCCACCATATTGTTTCCTGTCCACCACACTATTTTACATTCCTGTCATCTGTGTGACAGAGTTCCAATTTCTCCCAGCTGTCTTGTGCGCTTGGTATTTTCTGTTTTGTTTGTCTTGCTTTTGTGTTTTGGATAGTGTGAGATGACGTTCATTCATTCATCCCTAATTGACACTGGACATATTGTGCTAGGTGGGCACAGAGGGCCCTGCCAATGAAGAAAGATGCAAATGAGATATAGACACCGTCTATGCTTCAGTGTCACAGTCTGTCTAGAGAAGTAAGGCCATATTTGAGCTTCAACAGTAGGGTGTGGCAAGGACTCTGTGGTGGGCCTTGTTCTGAGTGTTTGGCTTCTTTCCTTCAGTCTTTCCAACGTTGGTCTGTGAGGGAATCACGAGTACCATCTCATTTAACAGGGAAGGGAAGTGGGCAATTTGGTGACTCCTTATGATAAAATAAATAAGCCAGGCTGGGGCTTACAGGGCCTGTCCCTCCTTCTCTCAAAGCAGCAGTGGGAACCATGAAGAGAAAGCATGAAGAGTCTCCATTCCTTCTGCTAATCAACAACTTCAGTTCTCCCTTTAATTCATGGATGTCCAACCACTTCTTTGTAGAAGAATACTATACTTTCTCTTTTACTAGACGGACGTAGGCTGTTATCATCCCAGAGAGGGGCTGGCTCTACAGTCAAACCTTATCCTAATGGTGTCCTCTCTGTGGTCATTTTCCCAGAGTTCCCCACTACTCAGAGCTGAAAAACCCTCTTCTCTCTATGAATGTACTGCTCTTTCATAAAGATGCCTGAGTTCTCAGGCAACGCTTTGAGCTGCTTTCACTGTTTCTTCTGTGTGGCACGTGCTGTCTGTGTTAATAAGCGTGCTTATGTTTCTTTTCATAATTGTCTTTTGTTGTGGGTATTCCAACTAAGCACTCATATAGAGAAAAGTTGCCTGTCTTCCTGACAAAGTGACATTTTATGGAATTCGTGTTCCAAAATTATATATTCTGTGATTATATGATGAGCTGAATTTTCTTTTGATTTTATGTATAGAAAGTAAATATGTGTTTTCTCCGTCTAGATATCTGAATACCTGAATTTTCCTTTGACTATACATAGTATACATTCTCCACATGAACAAATGGATCTCTGTGTATGCATGCATTTATATATGTATGTAATTTTTTTTGGCTCACCCTTTGAGCCATTTTCGTCCTTCTTTGATCAGCCACCACAAAAGCATTCGGAGGTAAATTGTAGCAGATCCATTTCCCAGGATTAGCCTCTGGTGGTGAGTGTGGCAGCTTACAAATGAAAAGATAAAATCGGCATCTTTTTGTACATTTGCCAAGAACTCTTTCCTGGGGAAGAAAATCAGAGCCTATCCGGCAAAAAGTCCATTAGGTGTGCTTTCTCTCAGCATGCCTTCGTGCACTCCTAGAAAAATGCAGAGCTAGAAGCTGTGGCAGCCATCTTGTGACGGCCAGTGACAGCTTAAGGACAAGAAGCTGAAAGGCTGTTAGAGATGGGCATTTGATGAAATCAAATACTTGAACCAGTCCTGACACTGTAACTTGCAGATGTTAGGGGAAAAAAGGGACAAAACCAAAATGTGTTTATTTGATAGGAGGTTTAGGTTCATAACAAATACACAGACACTCCCTCAGCACCCCCCCCCAGTAACTCCTGCCTCTGCACCCCCGTAACTCCTGCCTCTGCACGCATATCACCCTCTCCACTGTCACCCTCCCCCCCAACCCCCGTGAGTACGTTTGCTAGAATTAGTGAGTCCATATTGACACAGCACAATCTCCCCAAAATACATCATTTTCATTCAGCTGGCTCTTGGTGCTATGCACCTGCGTTTTGGACAATATGTGAAGCCATATGTCTCTCCAACACAGCCTCATGAAGAAGAGATATTTCAGTGCCCTAAAATCCTTGTACTGTGTCTGTTTTCCATCTGTCCCCAGGAAGAAACGCCCAGATAGTACTGATTTTTGTGCTCTCTCCATAGTTTAAGGTTTTCCCAGAGTGTTCCTTGCTGAATTCATCAGCACGGAATCATTCCTCCGTTAGATCTGAAGTCACTCGATGCAGGGATGCCATCTGTAGTTTCTTCCTACATTGTGTACACAATACCAAAACGCTGTCAGTTTGGCTATGGGCGGAGGTCCCAGCAATCAGAACCTACAGTACAGTGGGCTAGTGGAATGAAAGAACTTATTAAAGCTGGCATGAAACATACAGCTTTGGCTCACTGGGTCCAGCCTTCTCATTTTATGCAGAGAAATGGGCAAGGTGCTTAATATTTGTTAGTGACAAATATAATGTCTGGCTCCCTGTCTAGCCGTCTTTTTGTTATGCTATGCTTGCTTATCTTGTCTATTGGACCCCCCAGCCCGTGACCTCCTCAGAACAGCTCCAGGCCCCTACCTTAATGCTTGTGGTAACTCCTGGTGTGGGTCCACTTGGAGGATCCACTCTGCCATGAAGTAGCAGCAAAGAGATACTCAGTGGGAGGGGCTCATGCTCACACTGTGATTGAGGAGGAAACAGGGATTCCAGTACGGTTGCAGTTTGCACAAGATGGAGTAACTTGGCACACAGAGGCAGACACTATGGGCTCTCTATGGTGTCTCTAAGTCCAGACCTCTGCAATGATGCTCCGGAGGGGGGCTTGTCCTCATCTCGGCCTCCACTCAGATGTAGTCTTAGTCTATTAGATATGTTGGTAGGACAGGACTACTGTGACAGTTGATTTTATGTGTCTGGATATTGCTGGGATGCCTTTTCTGTTTGTCTTTTTTTTTTTTTTTTTGCATGTGACTAACATTTAGATCAGTAGACCAGAGCAAAGCAGCTTACCATCCACAGTGTGTCAAATCTGTCAAAGACCTTAAAGAAAGAGAACATGGATGCTAAGAGGCAGGGAGCCTGCCTTGCTCACCACTTTGGACTTGAGCTGCATCATAAGGTTTCTTGTGCCCCCCCCCCCCGCCTGCTGAACCACCCTGCAAATTTGAACTGCTCAACCCTGAGCCAGTGTCTTTCAATCTCCCTCCCTGCATTTCCCCCCCCCCCCTGTATTCTATCGATTCTGTTTCTTTGGAGAACTTTAACTAATTTAACGTAAAAACTGTAAACCTATCACTCTTGCACTCTCTGGAATTTTCTGCTTGGGTGGATATTTACAGGACCCTTGGGCCCAGTCTTATGTGGACAGAGCTGCAGGACTAACCAATAGGAGGCTTAGCAGGCAACAATGTCCAAGGGCAGTCACCTTTAAAAAGTACCAGGAATGTATACAGCCTGCCCTTAAAAAGTGCATGGTTTTAAAACATGCACCCCCATCCCCCACCCTGCTTGTAACTTTTTTTATTCCTCCTCCTCCTGCTAATATTTCCTCTACTCTTTCAGAGAATTTGTAAAACTGCCTCAGACTTATCCTCAGGAAGACAGCCACAGAAAACAACGACACACTTTGGGAATTAATGGTCCATCTCTGTCCTATCCCAGAGCTAATCACTCAGCCAGCTGTACAGGAGGTGTGTGGGGGGGCGGGGGGGCGGGCGGAGGATGGTTTTGCGCATGCTTAGAGGCCCAGCTTGAAGCAATGAAAAATTGATGCAACCAGAAGGAGAGAGCTGGGGAGCAGCAGCTGCAGGCAGAACCAGTGGAGGAGGGAATGGGGCTGGAGGAAGGGGAGAAGCCTGGCCCTAGGAGGCAGAGGCAAAAAAGGACCTGTTTTTTTCTTTTGCCATCACGGATGCAGGATGCACAAGAAAAGGTGCCCATCACCTCACACCATGCTAGGAGCATCCTGTGTCAGAGCATTTAAAGCTACACCAACATCCATTTCACTGCTACTTTCCATATCCAGAGAACAGCAATTTCTATAGTCAGCTGGTTAGCTGTATGAAATGATATATGGAATATGAAATATAAGCGCGTATAAGTGTTTTAGACATTTCTATAAGCCAGCGTTTCATTTTATGTGTGCGGGTAAGGCTCCTCACTTTAAAAGGTAATTTCTTAACTGATAACACTGTTGAAATTTCCCAAATGATACAATTTAAAATGTGATGAGTTGCAGCTATTGGTGTCCATTTCAGCCAAGAAGGGCAGAGCAAAGGAACAGCTACAGGGAGCTTTGGGGTACGGGGTGGCATGTGCTGTTTTAGAGATTTTCCAGAGATAACACTGGGAGAGACATTGTGTGTCAGTTACCCTCGTTCCTCACTAATCAGCTTCTATGTAGTATATTGAAAATACAGTTATAATGCATTTTTGGAAACTGGTCTAAGGTAATAAGAGTGAAAGGTTACTGGTCTGTGATTAGCCAGGTCGAACTCCTTCAGAGTTCGGAGGCATTCTATGGGCTTCTGAAAAGTTCCCAGGAGCTGAAGCAATGACAAGTCTCAGAAGTTGTGGTCTGGGTCAAGGATCATTTTCCTACAACCCCAGAGGGCATTTGGTAATGTTTGGAGGCAGTTTTGGTTATTTCCCGGGGCTGGGGGGGGGGGCGGGTAACACTGGCATCCAGGGAGTAGAGGCTAAGGATGCTACTGGTTATCTTATAGCTGTGGTCCTCATGGCAAGGAGAGACCTGACAAAAAGCTCAGTAGCCTTAGGATTGAGGAACCCAGCCCAGGAGAGAGTCTGCCATCCCCAGACGGGCCCCTCTTCCCACTCCATGCATGGAACCTGAACTTAAGGTAGAATCATCAACCATCTGGTTTTTTTTTTTTCCTCTTGCATTTTTGAGTCCCTTTTGAAATCTCTAGTCTAGGAGGTCCCCTGCAGCAGCTGCTGATGCCTTTTAAATGAAGAAAGAAAGAACATTCCTGTTTAGACCGCAGTGCCCTTACCTCACTGTCTTTCACATTCTGCTTCATTTCACGACCAAACTAGTGAAAGAGTCCTGCAGGGGCATTGTCAGGATCAAGGTCTAGCTGGGGTGTGAGGCCTCCTAGGTGCCTCCCTTGGTCTCCAAAGAAACGTGCTGAGGAGAATCTCGGCAGGCTGGCTGCAGGGAGAAGCCCACAGGATAGCCTTCTCCTTTTATGTCTGCTTAAGGCTCTGGAACTTTGATGTCTTCAAAGTTAACTTAAAACAAATGGTGGGAGGCATTTGGCCTTTGTCTGAGAGCTCCCCTGGGTGAAGGGATGCCTTGCTTCATTGAAATTGTCTAGACTCAGAAATGAACCCAGACACTAGGGATTATATTAAGGGGACTCATAAATTAGGCAGTTTAAAATGACCTTCCTCAGGACTGAAGATGTAGTTTGGTTGGCGGCGTGCCTGTTGATTATGTAGGGAGGTCTGGATTTTGGCTACAGTACCACTCACATAAACTACACGTGGTGGGGCAAGTCTGTAATCCCTGAACCTGGGAGGCTGAGGCAGGAGGATTCTAAGATCAAGGTCATCCTCAGTTACAGAGTAAATTATAGGCTATCCTGAGCTACATAAGATTGCCTTTACAAGCTGAGCAATTGTGGCACATGCCTTTAATTCCAGCACTTGGGAGGCAGAGGCAGGTAGATTTCTGAGTTCGAGGCCAGCCTGGTCTACAGAGTGAGTTCCAGGACAGCCAGGGCTATACAGAGAAACCCTGTCTCAAAAAAAACAAAACAAAAACAAAAACAAAAAAACAAAAAAACAAAAAAACAAAAACAAAAAACAACAACAAGAAAACAAAAACAAACAAACAAAAAAGATTGCCTTTACAAAAAATTCTTTTTCAAGTTGTTCAGCGCTGTTACAGTTTGCATCTGAGGAGGTCTGTCCCATGTTTGAATGCTTGGTCCCCAGATTGTGGTGCCATTTTGAAAGCTGTAGAGGTTTTATAGGTCTGGCTGATGGGAAGTAGGGGACTAGGGACAGGCCTTCGAATTTTATTCCTGCCTCTGGTTCTGTCCTGCCTTTGCTGCTCCATGTAGTGTAGTACCTGACATCATATGTTCCCATATGTTTAATCAGTGAAACTGTACTGGTGGTATGGCTGAGAACTAGACTCATATGGAACTACCAGTCCAAATAAACCTTCCTTTTAGCTAGTAGTGGCTTCTGGCTGGTGCTTTGTCACAGCTGACGAGAATAACACATGAACGAACACACACACACACACACACACACACACACACACACACACACACAGGCTTAGTATATTCTTCAAGGAGATGTCAGGTTTCCTGAAGTTGGACTTACAGGTGGTTGTCAGTCACACATCATTGAGTTCTGGGAACTGTGCAGTAAACCTACCTCATGAGCCATCTCTCCAGCTCCACAGACAACTTTAAAAGAGGAAGGCTGTGGCGTTTTGAGTGAGAATGGATCCCTAAACATGCTCATATAATTGTATGTTTAGCCCCCAATTGGTGAACTCTTTGGGAAAGCTTAGAAGGATTAAGAAGTGTCTTGTTAGAGGAAATGTGTCACAGAGGGTTGACTTTGAGATTTCAAAAGCCCTTATCAGGCACAATTCCCTGCCGCCACCCCCAGTGCCTGTTGTCTGCTGATCAGGATGTAAAGCTCTTAGCTACTGATCCAGCACCATGCCTGTCTGCTATCCACCATGACAAAATTGGACTAGCCCTTTGAAACTAACCCCCCCTCCCCCCCAGTTAAATGCTTTCTTATATAAGAGTTGCCTTGGTGTCTCTTTGCAGCCCGAGCTGCCCCACGTTTGGGGGCCAAAAAGTCTCGGACCGTTCTGTCAATGTTGGGACCCACACTGGCAAAGCATTGGGGGCTAAGTTGTTAGAGCCTGCACTGCCCCAAGCTGCTCCAGTCTGCGGGTCGGGGTTCAGCAAGAGAGAGAGTGAGGACAGACTCGAAGAATGGAGACCAGACAGAGTGTGATTCAATCCTGTTTATTATTCAGTCTCTCTTCTTTTCTCCAAGTCCCAAGTCTTGAGTTCCTAGTCCCTAGTTCCTAGTCCCTAGTGCCTCCAAGTTCCAAGTTACTTCTTCTAAGTGCTAAGTGCCTAATACCTAATAATTCTTCTTCCAAGTTCTCTAGTCGAAGTGTCTTCTTCCTCAATGCCTAATTCCTACTCTAAGTTGTACTCTCTAACCTAATTCCTAGTTCCAAGTTGTACCCTAAGTTGTACTCTATCCAAGGTCTTCCGCCAAGTTGTACTTCCGAGTGCCTAATAATCTGTTGTTTTCTTCTGAGTTCTCTAGTCCAAGTGTCTTCTTCCTCAATGCCTAATTCCTTTCCACGAGTTTAAGTCATGCCCTTATGCCTTATCTTTAAATCTGATCTCTAAGTCATGCCCTTAAGTCACACACCTTTAAGTCTCACACACCCAAGGGAAAATCCTGGGTATCTAAAGCAAGATGTTATCAGAGTGTGCTCAGCTGTTGTAGGCTAATGCAATCAAGTCTCTGGTCAGGGTATATGGCTCAAGATGGCTGCAAGGATGATAGCTGCCTTCTGTCGGCTCCCCACATCTCTTCACAATAATAGAACAGTAACTAAGACAAAGGCAGAGGGAGATTTGATTACAAAAGCAGAAGTGACACAAAAGGAACATAAAGGAAAAGATAGATATAGATAGATAGATAGAGATTTTTGAATCTAGTTTCTTTCTTCTTGTTTCTTCTTTGAGCACAACTACTAACAAACTGCAACCAACCACCTTGAACTACCACCAACCACCAACTCCACCACTCAGGACCCTAGCACTTATTCACCTTCTGAAAAATTCCCAGAATTCCACATGTCACAGAATCGCAGAAACTCTCTGCAGCTGACAAAACCACGCCTCTGCTAGAGCATGAGGCAAATCATTGACAGCTGCTGTGGACAGTCCAAAGCAGCCCCATATCTCCACACCTGGGATTAAAACAATATCCTTATAATATTTCTGTTTTTAAAAATGAAACCAGAATTTTTCAAAATCCTCATTTCAACAGACAAATATATAAAATAAATAAGCAGATGTACTGATTAGTTTTTGTCAACTTGATCCAAACTAGAGTCATCTGGGAAGTGGGACCTCGATTGAGAAATTGTGTCTAACAGATTAGCCTGTGAGCATGTCTGTTGGAAAATTTTTCTTATTAGTAATTGATGTGAGAGGGTCTAGCTGACTGTGGGCGGGGCCACTGGGACAGCTGGTCCTGGATTCTGTAGGAAAGCAAAGTGACTGAAACTGAGTCAGTAAGCAGCTTTCCTCTGTGGTTTCTGCTTCTTCAGGTTTCTACCTTGGCTTGCCACAATGATGACTTTCATTCAGAAGTGTAAGATAAAACAAACCCTTCCCTCCTCAAGTTGCCCTGGGTCAGTGTTCTATCACAGCTGTAGAAATCTAACAAATTAGACCACCAGGCAATTCATTCATGTTGTTTAGAGGTACACAGTTTGTGTCCATATGAAACAAGAGCAAGAAGAAACTATGTGGTTTTTTTTTATGCTGTATTAGCTTGAGTGTATATTTTTCTAGACTACATAACTGTTAAGGAGTCAACATATCCTGGGGCTAATCATACTGACTCAATGAGAAGATGTGAGTTCAAATCCTTATAAGAAACATTTGTTAACATGTATCTACCTATGTCTTTGTACCTTCTTCCTGTTTGTGTCTCAGTGTTAGCTGACCTTATATACTCATTATACATCATGAATATATAGTAAATGTGGCCAGCTTAAAAATAACCACATTTCGTAGTCGTCATTGAAGCCACTGATAAGAGTTCTTGCCAAGTGGTTGTACCTGAGAGGGATTTCAGAGATAGCTGTTACAAAAAGATTTGAAGGGGCTGGGACATCCATGAGACCTAGGGTTCTATTCACCAATACAGCAGAAACGGGTTATGGTAGCACATGTCTTTGTGAACCAGAAGTTCAAGGTCATCCCCAGTTTCACAATATGCTGGCTACTTTTATGTCAACTTGACACAAGCTAGAGTCCTTTTAGGCAGGGTACCCTTTACTGTGTAAGAGCTGGCCCTTTATTTGGCTCAGCCACTGTTTTGTGTTCTCTGTTAGGTAAACCCTATGATCCATCACTTACTTTAAATGTAGGGAGGTTACTCATTTCTATGTTTTATTCTAGTATGCTGGTGCATCGTATATTTGGCCATCTTTAGATTCGAATGAAAGAATACGTTGGTAAATGTCTATAGTCACAGCGCTTGGGAGGCAGAGGCAAGAGGACTACAAGTTTGAGGATAGTTTGGGCTACATTCTAAGACTCTGTTTCAAAAAACCAAAAATATCATACCTGGAAGGTCGTACCTGTGATCTCAGTTACTCAAAAAGCTGAGGCCAGAGGATTGCAAAGTTGAGTTTTACCTAGGCTACAGGGAGAGTTCAACTTTAGCCTGGGCACCTAGTAGATCCTGCCTCAAAACAAACAAACAAACACAAACAAACAAACAAACAAACATAAACAAGCAAACACAAACAAACACAAACAAACAAATGGTGTGTGTGTGTGTGCCACAAATTTAGCTCAATGGTAAAACTTGAGAGGTTGTAGGTTCAGTTCCCAGTGTCAAACCAACCAACCAACCAGCCAACCAACCGACCAACTAACCAACCTACCTAATAACATTTGATCACAAAAATCAACCAACCAACCAACCAACCAACCAACCAACCAACCAAATAACATTTGAACACAAAATCAACCAACCAACCAACCAACCAACCAACCAACCAACCAACTGATGGCATTTGAACACAAAATTGCCTATAAAATTGCAGATTCATTTGATTTCATCCAGTCTCATGTGTGTGATTTCGAGCAAGAGGCTCTGTGAATCTGTTCCTTGTCTTAAATAAGGTCCTGAGGCTCTCTTAAGAAAGTCAGAGAATATCTACAAAGGACTCAGGACCAAGTCTGATGCATAGTAAGTGACTCAAAAGGATGATGCATAATAATAATAACAACCATTATTATTATTATTATTAATCCAGAACCTAGTACAGATTCCTGGCACATGCCAACTACTCTTTAATAATCTTCTTGTCAAAAGATAGGAATAAAACTCATATAGCATAAGTTCAACCTCTTAAGTTGTATATGATTTGGAGGGTTTTAGTATGTTTACAAGAATGTGTCACCACACCACAGATCTGGCCCAGTTTTTATTTCCGGGGAAAGAAACGTCACACCCGTTAGCAGTCACTTTGCTTCCGTTTCCAAGAGGCAGGCATGGCACCTTCCCAGGTTAGTCAACCTCAGTAGCTACTGACTTGATCTTGCTGAGTTAGAGAAAAAGTCCCGGTTTATTCAACAATAACTGGGATGTCGCCAACACATACAGTGCACACCTTCTACATGGTAACAAATAGGACAAAGATAGGAACACAACTCTTGATGATGACATTGGCTATGCATCTCCTTGTGGGCTGGTGGTGCCAGCAGGACAGCACCGTAAAGTCCTGCGCCTGCAGTTTGCCTGCGTAAGAGAATCTGAGGATGGGGAAGGATAGCAGTGCCCTCCGCATCCTCATACGCAGCTCTTCCTGCTCCCAGTCCTGGCTGCTGGTGGCTCTGAATGAGCAGAAACTGAACCAATGGTCAGGGAACAGCCTCGAAAGCTCTCGTGTATTATTAACCTTTTGATTTCAGAAACTTTTGTAGATAGCGTTATTCTGGTCACACACAAACAAGGGTGAGTCAAAGTGAAAATGGCCTACTTCCTCTTCTGAGCTAAGAGTGCCTGCTTTTCACACCTGCACAGGGCGTGTCATCCGGATGTTGACTGAGGCTCAGTCACAGCTGAAGAAGGAAATGCATTTTTACCTATTGAAAACAACGCCCTCCCTCCCCCCTTTGTATGTGAATGCCTGTGTGTGGATCCTTGAATGTAGATGCTCGTGGAGGTTGGAAGACAGGATCACATTTCCTGGATTGGAACTACAGCTGGCTATCGTGAGATGCAGGAGACGGGAGATGGGAACTGAACTCCACTCCGGGACTTTGAAAAAGCAGGGAGTACTCTTAGGCACTGAACAATCTCTCCATCCCTCCTAGTCTTCGAACCACGGAGGAGTACACGTGGAGGTCACTAATCGGTTCTCCCCTACCTTCATGTAGGTTCCCTGGATTGAAGTCAGGTTGTCAGCCATGGTGGTAAGAACTCTTAACACTGTGCTATCTCACTGGCCCTGATTAAATTAATGAATTAACTAACTAATTAATTAATGATGTTTATTGAGTCTCAGTCTCACCAGGAAGGCCCATTGTGGAATTTCATATACAGACCCCAGTGGTCTAGAATTTATAGATACCTGCTGGATTCTGTCCCTACTTGCCAAGTGCTGGGACTAAGGGCAGGCAAGCATACCAAGTCCAATCTTTGATTTTTAAATAATTAAAAAAATTTAAGTTAGCATACAGAATATTATATATCATTATGGCATTTTCAAACAAGGTATGTTTTAATAGATTCTCCTTATCCCCCATCTCTCCTACCTCCCTGCTACCCCTTTCCTCTTTCAGCCCCTTCTCCTATGTCCCATGTGTCAACCCTCTGTCTTGCCTCATAACCTATTCTTACTCTCTTATTCTCCTTTCTAGCTTTAGATTTTACCCTAATCTACACCACACACACACACACACACACACACACACACTAAAGGCTAGGTGTAGCATATGAGACAGAACATGTGGTTTTTTAATTTGAGTACTTTAATATACTAGAAAACTTTGCTTTATATATTACACTTTCTAAATCTACCCATTTCTCTGCAGTTTGCATTTTCTTTACAGCTGAGGAAAACCCCATTATGTATCTGTACCACATTTTCATCCTCTATCCATCAGTCGGTGAGCAGCAAGACTGGGCCCATCTTCTTGCTACTTCAAGTAGAGTAGAAAGAGGCTCAGATGTGCAATTATCGGTCTGGTAAGACTCTGGAGTCCTTGGGTACACCTCAAGAGTTGCAGCATAAGTGAATAGGTGGATCACATGATAGCTCTATTTTTAATTTTTTTTTGAGAAACCACAATACTAATTTCCATAGTAGATATTCTATTTTGCACTCATGTCAGCAGTGGATGGGGGGTTCCTCTATTTCCTCTTTCTCCACATCCTTACTGGTATTCGTGATCAGATTTCTTGATAATGACCATTCTGACTGGAATGAGGTAGTATCTCAAAGTAGTTTAAATTTTCTTTCTGAATCACCATCCCCACCACCACCACCACCACCACCATCACCATCATCACCACCATCATCATCATCACCACCACTACCACCACCACTTGAGCTGTTGAGGAAATGTCATCATGAAAAATAAGCCAATTTAATCTTGACATGACTCTGCACAGTTGATGGTTTCAAAATGCGAATTGTTATCTATACCCTAGTTCCTTTCATTTCTGAAATAGCCCAGTTCTCTTTTGAGCCGGCTGGGACTCACTCTAGCCTTCTTTCTAGACTCTTTCTAGTCTTCGAAGGTATGAGCTGCTCTCTACTGAGAAGGAGGAACAACAAACAGTATCGGCTACAGTTTCTTTCTTTGGATAGCAGACCGTGATGCCGTTTCAGGGCACTGAGTCTTGACTCAGTTCTTGACATTCAAGCAGGTGTAGCCAAGGAACGAGGATGTTTATACACAGAGTTACTAAAGAGCAGAGCTTCTCGGAGGTAGAGGCACCAGTCTGTCTGTCTTGGTTCATTAATCACACTCAAACTGCAAAACAGAAAGTGATGAAGTCACCCGCTCCCAAGCAGCAAATACATTTACCGAGGACAAAGCAGTCAAAATATGATCAAATGGCACTGTAACCTTGGCCTGGCTGTTCCTTCTTTTCAAGGACTTGGGAAGCTGGACTTGGGCTTCCTAGCTAGCTGTTCAGAACTCTTAGGATCCCAGAGGTGCTATTGCCCGACTATATTTGATTTGGATTTGTTAGTATAGGCATCACTGAGGTCTGTTGTCCCTGGTCAGTGAATCTGCAGAACTTGTGGCAGATGCAGTTCTTACTTCAACTGAACCCCTGACAGTGCTGGCCACAGCCAGACACTATGGAAGTTCCTGCTCTCATCCTCGATAAGGGCACGGCTGATCAATGATAGTTCAGCACTGGGCCCCGGTAAAGATAGCTGGACTTGGGTTGGGTTTTTCTTTCTTTCTTTCTTTTTTTTTTTTTTCCCCTTTTTTCTTTTCTAATTCGTTACTTCAAGTGTTATCCCTCTTCCTGGCCTCCCCTCCGCAAACATCCTATCCCACTCCTCCCCCTATTTCTATGAGGGTGCTTCCGCACCCACCTACCCACTTCCACCTCCGCCCTAGCGTTCCCCTACTTTGGGGCATCGAGCTTTTACAGGAGCAAGGGCCTCTCCTCCCATTGATCCCAAGTAAGGCCATCCTTTGCTACATATGCGGCTGGAGCCATGAGTCCTTCCATGTATACTCTTTGGTTGGTGGTGGTTTAGTCCCTAGGGGCTCTGTGGCGTGGGGTTTGGTTGGTTGATATTGTTGTTCTTCCTATGGGGTTACAAACTCCTTCAGCTCCTTCAGTCTGTCCTAACTCCTGCATTGGGGTCCCTGTGCTCAGTCCCATGGTTGGCTGTGAGCATCTGCATCTGCATTGGTCAGGCTCTGGCAGAGCCTCTCAGGGGACAGCCATACCAGGCTCCTGTCAGCAAGTGTTTCTTGGTATCATCAATAGTGTCTGGGTTTGGTGTCTGCAGATGGGATGGATCCCTAGGTGGGGCAGGCTGTTTCTGGATGGCCTTTCCTTCACCTACCCATCTCCAAAATATTAACCCAGAATTTCTCCTGTCTAAAGGAAACGCAGGGACAAAGAGTGGAGCAGAGACTGAAGGGTTTTAATTGGTTCCACCAGGCGAAGCATTACAGTATAGCAGACATATTAAATATGGGGACAGTGAAATTTCAACCCGAGTAATACTACACGAAATCCTTCTTCCTAGTGTCTCTTCGAGAGGTTACATATTTATTCAGACGCTGCTCCCATACTTACACTGGGTTTTAAAAAAAATCTTTAGTGGGTCAATTAGTGGTCCTTATCACTTCATTATTTTATACAAGTCTTCACCACTCACATGACTTATCTGATTTCTAGAAAACACTTGCGTGTTTTACAAGGAAGCCTCAAAAGCTCAGCATTTCTTGTCTCAGCAACTTAAAAAAAGATGAGGCTTCATACGAGTTACATTCTCAAAGACTTCCTAAAATGAACTCCGGCCAATGCCAGAAGCACTGCGGTGCTTGCGTGGCCTCCTCGGTGACTCCTGAAGGAGAAAGCACTTTCAGGTGTGAGTTATGGCATATGTGCTGGAAATTAATTACACTATTTTATAGCACATTAAGTCGAGCAGGTGTAGCTCACAGGAGATGAACGCTGTTTGCCCACTCAGAACAGTATACACATATATTCGCTGTTATAAAGTGCATTCTTCTATAAAAAGTGATACAGTAGCTCTAATGAAAGTTAGAGCTAAGAAGAGCTTTAGAAACAAGTTCACAAAAGTCACCTTAGGGAGAAAACACTTAGCAGTTTGAAACTTAAATGCTTCCTCAATATAGTTTCTGGTACTCATATGACACATTTATTTGTAATTATTTGAATAAGGAGCATTAAGCCTTAGGACTTTTTTTTTTATATTGTACCATGAAAGTTATGTTCGAAGAGCAGATTAAAATATGAGCCTGTAGCAGCTTGTTTGAGACAGTTTTAATAAGTGATTCAGGGGTCTCCCCAACCTTTGCTGGGGAGCAAAGGCAGATTTTCCTTTTCTTTTTCTTACCCTTCCAAACATTGTCTCCTTTGAGATCCAAATGACCAGCACCGCTGGCATTGCTACTGACTGAACATTGCATAAGCTTTTCTAAAGGAGACAATCACCAGTTTATGCTAGGTGTGGCCTACCAAAGGGATGGTTCCACTTAAATCTAGCTTGGTGAACCAATGTGATGCATCATGGTTGCTAATTGAGCAAACAGATTACTAAGAAGAACATGGGTGAGCATTTATTTTCAGGAACATGGCTCAACTTCTGAGTGCTTATACCATGGAAGAAAATGTCTCTCACTCTCCCAGTAATCATCAGCTGTCAACATCCTCAGTGGTGAAGGGGTGAGTGGGTGGGGTGAGACCTCTTCCTTTCATCCCTCTGGAAACTGTTAGCTGTCTATAAAACTGCTACCCCCCCGCCCCCCACAATGGAGCATTAATGGGCTCAGTCCTGCTCAGCTCCTGGGCTGGCAGTCACAGCCTTAAGTTTAGAAGGGCAATGGCCATGTCATGTCCAAAGAGTAGTGCTTCACAACACAGAGCAAATGTTCTCTTGTTTTTGTTTTTGTTTTTTATTGCTGCTGACTTTCTGACTTGGAAATAGCCCATCAAAGTTGAACCTATATAACACTAGGCGAACATATAGTATTTGCTGGTTGCTCCTTCTCTGTTTCCAGTAGTAATTTTCCATCATCTCAGTGGAGTGGTTTGAATGAGGATGTCCCCAATAGGCTTATATGTTTAAACACCTGATCCTCAGTCGGTGGCTTAGGAGATGCAGCCTCCTAGGAGGGAATATGCCACCGAAGAAAAGCTTCATGCCATTTCCAGTTTTGCCTCTGTTTCTCACTGTGTAGGAAATAAATTCTCAGCTTCTTGCTCTGACTACCTAATTATCTCCCAGTGGCCTTCCTTCTAATGTCACCCCACTGGGGACTGGGATTTCAATGACTGAATGAGAGGGCACAAACATTCAATTTACATTAACTTTCTGTACCTCTTTCTTCCCAGTTCTTCAGAATGACCGATTAGAGGATGCCCAGGTGTCTTAGTCAGGGTTTCTCTTCCTGCACAAAACATCATGACCAAGAAGCAAGTTGGGGAGGAAAGGGTTTATTCAGCTTACATTTCCACATTGCTGTTCATCACCAAAGGAAGTCAGGACTAGAACTCAAGCAGGCCAGAAAGCAGGAGCTGATGCAGAGGCCATGGAGGGTGCTGCTTACTGGCTTGCTTCCCGTGGCTTGCTCAGTTTGCTTTCTTACAGACCCTAAGACTACCAGCCCAGGGATGGCACCACCCACAATGGGCCCTTCCCTCTTGATCACTAATTGAGAAAATGCCTTACAGCTGGATCTCATGGAGGCATTTCCTCAAGGGAGGTTCCTTGTTTGTGATAACTCTAGGTTGTGTCAAGTTGACACACAAAACAAGCCAGTACACCAGGCTTCCTCTGCATTTATTTTTTCTTCTTTTGATCCAGATGACCTCGTGCTAAGCATCTCCAAGACCTCCAGACCTGCAGTGATACCACATCCTTTTACAAATGGACCTGTTGGTGCTACCATCCCTATTGCTCTGTGACCTCCAGCATCCTTGCTAGGTTTTCCCTAAGTTTCCTGGAGGAACTCATACTCTTCCTGTCCTGTGCACTGAGATCTGCTTACCTGATTTAGTCTGCAGGCTGAAACGGAGGCTGTATTTATACTATTCTGTGTATTCTGTGCTCCCTGCAGAAACACTGCTCTTCTCTCTGCATTTCTTGCTTCTTCCTCTTTGTATATCACTGGTATGACTCTGCTACAAATCTAAACTCTCAAGAATTGGGACTACCTTGATTTTTCTACAACTGTGATGAACAATGTCTATTTTAGTTAGTGTTGGCAACTTATTCTTAGCTAATTTTGGGTCAGACTCTTGACTCTTACTCTTCATCTTTTCTCTCTTTTAAATCCTACGTAGAGGTGGGCGGACTGCCATGATGTCAGAGCAGCCAGTGAGGTCCTGGAGTCTGGCACATTTCCCATGTGTCCTTGCTGCTCCTGAGAGTGCATGCTGCATTGCTTCTCTACCTTTTGGCCAGGATGAAGTGAATAGTGCACACTGCCTGGTTCTTGTCTTTTCTTCACACTTATTGGGATGCCTTTGTTTTACCCACTCTATGCAGATCATTGCAGCTGCAACCTTTCCCATCTACACCCCAGTTCCCAAATAATGACTCAGAGGCTTATTGTTTATTTTAAAAGGCCTAGGCCTTAAGCTGTGCTTGTTCCCACTAGCTCGTAACTTATTTAACCCATTTATACTACTCTATGTCTGCCACATGGCTAGTCACCTCTCCTTAGTTTCATATGTCTGACTTCCTCTGAGTCTGGAGTGAATTTCCTACTTACCAGACTCTTCCCAGAGTTCTTATCTCTCTACTGGAACTCCCATCTTCTTCTTCCTCCCTTTTGCTAATAGGCCATCAGCCTTTTATTGACAGGTGATGCTTTTACACAGCACACAAGAGATTATCCCTACAGGGCATGGTTGGTGAGGACTTGATCTGATTATAAGGCCTTTTTTGCTCTCCTTGGCAAGGGTCTGGGACTCTGTGAAGCTGCCACAGTCCTCCCTCTCCACAGAGACCTTTCTCCCCTCAGTCTTCAGGTACAGAGTCCCCCTTTACATCCCTCTCCTCATCAGCCTGGTGAAGCACTGGCTTGCTTTGCTCTCAGAGCCCTGAATGAAATTATGTCAAGCTGAGTCACTAGAGGAAATCTAACCTCAGAAATGGTTATTTGATCTGTCTTCCTTTTCGAGTAGAAAGCCATAAGGTTCTTTTGGGAGAGATAGTTTTCACATCCCAAGGCCTGAAAATAGCCTTGATCACTGGAGGCTAGTAATTGGGGTTATAACAATTTGAATAAACAAATTCTTTGAAGCCACTCTTCCCCTAGCTCTGTATCTCCCCACAAGTATTTCTTAGAAATTTGCCCACAATGAATGACTCTAGCCCGAATAGCCATTGTTCACTATTCCTTGATGTTTTTCTTTGTCTAAAAGTATCATGCTTTGATTATTTCTTCCGACATCATTATCTTGCAGATCCCTAGGTGTATGTAAGTTTAATAAAAACTTTGGTATTTTTCTCTTGTTAATCAGATATTAATCAATATTAATTAGATCCCGAGATTGAGCTGTAGAGCTTGTCTAAGAGTTAATGTAAGTTGGAGGGGAATCTTTTCTTCCCTAGTCCCCGAGCTGTCTTTGGACTTCATGGTTTCTTCTTCCCCTGAGCTGTTCTGGGAAAACAGAGTGGACAACTTTTCAAAGACACTGAGAGGGAATCTTTTCTTTTGACTCTTCCCTTTCACAGTGTCAGGAACATCTAAAAGGGGTGGGTGGGGACAGAGGTTGTTTTTTGTTTTGTTTTGTTTTGACTAAGAACATTTTAAGTTTATAACTTATGCCTGAAATCCTCGTAGTTTAATGGTCCAATGCCCACCATCTGACTTGTGTGCTCTACTGTAACATGCTAATGAAATACTGTGGGGGGAGGGGCAAGGCTCAGAAAGAAGTAGCAGGAAGTGAGTTTTGCTTGATGCACACATGGGCAAGAATACTATTATTGTTTGGGGCTTTCTTTTATGGTGTTCAAAAGGAGGAGGAGTTTGCTTTCTAGGCATAATTTGAGTGGTTTTCTATTTTGATCAACAGTTTTCAAGTTGTATAACCTTTCCTCTACTGAGCTCAGTGATATATCTAATTTTAGTTACATACATGCTCCATTTTGAATATGGAAAAGATAAGAGTTCACTTAGAAGACAGTTTCATATTGTGAATGAACTCAAATGCAGTTCAGACCTGTTCAGCTCCTCTTCCCTCATATCCAGGCATGATAGGAGCTCAATTGAATAGAATATGTGTAAGTTTGATAGTTGTTAAGGTGAAGAAAAACTTATTCCACTGTTCAGAGTGGTGTGTGAATGCAAATTGATACAGATGGGAGTATCTTTTAAATGTAAGAATAATTTGTGTATGGGTGTTTCACCTGTATGCATTCAGTGCCTATGGAGGCCAAAGGAAGGCATCAGATCCCTCGGAACTGTAGTTACAAATGTCTGTAGTCATCTTATGGCTGGTGGGAATTGAACCTGGTTCCTCTGGAAAAGCAGTCAGTATTCTTAACTGCTGAGTGTTCTTTCCAGCCCATAGCTGGGAGTTGAAGTTGCTAGGAGATATGCATGTGCTTAGGGCATGTAAACAAGAGACTTGGGCTGTCAAATGCATTACTATAAGTGTGTGCATATTCCAAGGTAAATGCAGTTCCAGGATGCTAAGCTATTCCTTATGCTCACTTACCATAGAAAGAGTTCTTTTCTGAGACATCTGCTCATGTTAAATAAGAATCTTTATTTATGCCACAGAAAAATAATTTCAGGACAAACGAGTATGAAGCAAACTTAATAGAAAAATAAGTAATAATATTAATAAAAGGAGGACCTGGAGAGATGGCTCAGCAATTAAGAGTGTTTTCTATTCTTGTATAGGAGCCAAGTTCAGTTCCCAGCACCCATGGTTGGGCAGCTTATAACTGATAATTACTTCGTAATTCCAGCTCCAAGGAATCTGATACTTTTGGCCTCAATAGCCCCCTGTACTCATGTCTACACATGCCCATGCACATAGTTAAAATTAAAATGAATCTTTAAAGAAAAGAAAAAGCTTTAGGTGTTGGAGAGATGGCCTGGTAGTTAAGAACACTCATTGTTCTTCTGGAGGACTCCGGTTTGATTTCCAGCATCCACATGGTGGCTCATAATTGTTTGTAACCCCAATTCCAGGGGAATCCAATGATATCTTCTGGCCTGAAATGGTTTTAAGCTCACAGCAATCCTCCTGCTTCAACTTCCTAAGTGATGGAATCACACACATGTGCCACCATACTTAGAAATTTTAAGTATCTGCCTAGACAGAGTAATCAGCCCTTAATAATTCTGCATCACTAAGGTCTGTCAGATGATTCTGGGCCAGAAGGCTGAAGATTTGATGCTCCAACGTTCTGTAGTATAGGGACTGTCCAGGTGTTCAGTGATCTCTATAAATTGGCTAAGTTTAGAAGCTATGCTTAGTGCTTCCCATAATTTCAGTTAATTCAGTCATTCTGGATTTCTGACGGGGTTGAAAACCTATAGTCTCATAGCCAATCCTGGCTATTTACTTTGAGAGAAAAGATCTGAGTGGATGGTTTTCAGCTGACATTCACTCTAAAACCAAGAAAAAAGCCAGGTTCAAAACTAAGTGTTTTAGTTAGGAGAAATGACAGAGGTTCTGGTTAGTCAACAAAATAATGGACTGGGTATTAGGACTATCTTGTACCTCACTGGTACAAATAGGCATAATTATGCTCCAATTGTATTTTGAGAGAAAGTTTTATTTTAACAGAAAGGGTGATATGTAGGAGGAGCTAAGGGGGAAGGAGTACTGAGAGGAAGAGATGGAGTAAGGAGAGGAGAAGAAGAAGGAGAGGAGAAGAAGAAGGAAAGGAGAAGCTAGGTGATGAGAGAAAGAAAGAGAGAGAAAGAGAGGGTGGGGCATGGAGGCAGATGTTCACGTGTCTCCACCAGTCAAAGATAGTTGATATATCTAGGTTGGGTATTGGGTTACACTTCTGATTGAGCATTACCAAACTTACAAAGCCTTTGATTAACATTAAAAAAAAATGTATAAAAGCAAAAAAGGAAAAGGGGGCATGGGATAGGGGTTTTCTAGGGAGGGGAAATGGGGAAAGGGGGTGGCATCTGAAATGTAAATAAAATATCCAAAAAAAAAAAAAAAGAAATTTTAAGTGTATTAACATTAGTTATATAGATGATTTAGGTGACATTTGAAGTCACATTTTTCAAAGGATTTAAAACATTAAGAGCTAGAGAGGTGATTGAGGTTACAAGCATGTACGTCTTTTGCAGAGGATTGGAGCTTGATTCTTGGCACCAAAATAGCTGGCTAAAACCACTTGTAACTGCAGCACCTAGGGAGCTCTACACCTTGGACCTCATCAGGCATTTTTGATGTCGGTGTTGATTTGGTGTGTGTGGTGTATGTGTGGGTTCACACGTGTGTGCAGGTATGCTCACTGTTTGTGCATGTGCAATAGCTAGAGGTTGGTTTGGGACATTTCCCTCTATTGCTAGTCATTCTGGGGTTTTGAGACAAGGTCTTTTGGTGAACTTGGAACTCTCATTTGGCTAGTGTGGTTGGCCATGACACCAGGCACTCTCCTATCTGCTCCCTACATTGCTGTCTGTTGTGGCCCAAGCTACCTCACGTTTGGGGGCTGAAATGTTGGGGACCACTCTATCAATGTTGGAACCCACACTGCCAAAAGCCTTGGGGGCTAGGCTAACTTGTTCCGGCTCCAACTGCCCCAAGTTGCTCTGGTCCGGGGGGTGGGGGGGTCGGGGTTCAGCAAGAGAGAGAGTGAGGACAAACACGAAGAATGGAGACCAGACAGAGTGTGATTCAATCCCGTTTGTTCTTAAGTCTCTCTTCTTAGTCCCTAGTTCCCAGTCCCAAGTTCCAAGTCCCTAGTTCCTAGTACCAAGTCTCAGGTCCTAATCTCTATTCTAGTTGCTAGTCTCTTTCCCAGTCACTAGTCTTTTTACAAGTTCGAGTTCTAAGTCTCAAGTACCAATTTCTAAGTGTCTAGTTCCTAGTTCTAAGTTACCTTCTGCTGTCTGCCTCTCGCCTTTTATATGTCTCACTTCTAAGTCACACCCTTACGTCATGCCTTTAAGTCTTGTCTCTAAATCACACCTTTTAACTCACACCTGTAAGTCTCACACACCCAAGGGAAAATCCTGGGTATCTAAAACAAGATGTTATCAGAGTGTGCTCAGTTGTTGTAGGCTGTTGTAAACAAGTCTCTTGTCAGGGTATATGGCTCAAGATAGCTGCAAGTGTAGAGTGAAAAATTATAAAGACCATTTTATAAAATATATGTAGACTTTTTCTTTGCCCTTAGACCTGAGCAGAAAAAGTGCAGGTTCCAGAACTCAGAACTTAATGTAAGATTTCAGACCTTCACTGCCCCGGGACACATTCCGGGTGGAGGAAATTATCCCTAAATCAGAGGACACTTGCTGGATTAACATTCCTCAAGCTTCAGGGTGGGGCTATGGCAAGTGAGAAATAGTTAACCTGAAATAGGTGATAATGATAGAGTAGGGCATAGTGACATGGTAAAACTACATTTTTGAGAAGAATGAGTGTGCAGAGTGATTTTCACATGACTCTAAATCATTTAGGGTGAGTTCCTCTGAAATGTCCCACTATTTTTATGTTATGTATCCTTGACAACCCTTCACCCCCCTTCCCACTCCCCTGGTTTGTAGTTTACCCCTTTAAAAACCCTCCTCAGACTGACTGGCTTTGTCAAACTCTACTCCTGCGTGAGTGTGCAGTTTGGCTGCTGGCTGCCAGCTCTCTTCCCTAATAAACCTCTGCTGATTACATCCAGGTATGGTGTCTTGGAGTTTGTGGGTGGTCTTGACTTCCTGAGACTTGAGTAAGGGTCTCCCGAGTTTGGGGGTCTTCACAAGGATGATAGCCACCTTCTGTCCACTCCCCACAGCTGTCCTCCCCACCCCCACCCCATGCTAGTGATTCAGAGGAGAGCTTTCACACCCAGCTTGTGGGTGCTGGGGATCCTAACCAAGGTCCTCAGACATACATAGTTGTCGGTCAGTCTGCAGTGGCAGACCAGCAGTCAGGTCCTGATAGACACAAGAAAGTCCCAGAAGACACGTGGAGTTCAAGAGTTCTAAAGCTTTATTGTTCATGGCGAATGTGGATGGGTCTGGATGTGTGCACCCCCCCCCCCACAACCCCTATAAAGCCAGGGAGAGCTGGCTTAAATAGGGAGGGGTAAGGAGGAGGGACTAGGGAGGAATAACTTAATTGAGCTATGCCCCCCCACTTTAGATAACTCATGAATATGGAAATCTCGAGGTGGAGGCCTGTTAGTCATGACCTCTACGTAGTGTAGATGGTGATGTAAAACATCTGGAGCAGCTACTGAGCCAAACGTGTCTCCAAGGCTCAGGTTAATGAAGGCCGTGGATGGCATGGAGGAGTCTGGAATCCGGGGCATGGGGAGATATATGCCGTCTCTCACAGGCCATGGTCCTGTTGGGTCTCTGGCTATCTCAAACCTAGTGCTCTACTGGAAAGACCAAACCGTCTCTTCACCGCCCCCAACACAGTCAGCACTGCACCCACAGAGCCATTTCTCTGCCCCTGTAGGGTTTATTTTCATTATGATTAGATGATTCACAAAAATATATTTTACAAGTCTATTTGCATTTTTTGTCTGCATTTAATTTTTTTATAAGTCAAGTAGTTCTAAAACGATTCAAAGCAGGATGCTTGCACAGGATTGTGACCCAGTCTCCTGTATTGTCTGCCTTTCACTCCCTTAACATATACCATTCATTCATTCACTCCAGCCAGCTCTCTCTACAGAGGATGAAAGACCCTTGAGAGGGGAGACCCTCACTCAACTCTCTGGATGTAACCACCACCCAATAATTCACAAGACACCAATCTAGATGCAATCAGCAAGAGGTATATTTTGGGATCAACTGGCTGATGGTCAATCCATAACTCACGAAGAAGCAGAGGAATTGACAATCGGCCTGGGGGAGAAGGGTTTTTAAAGGGTAAAACCACAAACCAGGGGTGGGGGTGACGGGGTAACCAAGGGAACACCAAGAATGCAATCTTGTTCAACCATTCATCTTGTGATCAGCTAGTTCCTAGAACCACCCAGATGACTTGCATCTTTCTTTGTACCATTCACCTTGTGGAATGTGTCTCAGTGCTTTGAGCCTTCCCCACCCGCAGGTGGGCTCTCTTTCCTGAGGTCTGAGGAATGTTAATCAGTCTCTTCCTTCCTCTCCTAAATGTTAATCCAGCAAATGTTTTCTGACTCAGGGATAATGTACTCCTCCTGGAATGCAGAATGTATCCCAGGGCAGTGAATTCTAAGACCTAAAAATCTCACATTTAGGACAGGCAGTGGTGCTGCACGCCTCGAATCCCAGCATTTGGGAGGCAGAGGCAGAGACAGGTGGGTCTCTGTGAGTTCAAGGGAAGCCTGGTACTTACCCCCTCAGGGTTTTATCTACCACCCTTACCTTGCCTTCTCTGGTACCTCTGGTCTGCAGAGCAGCCTCTCTCTGGAGCTGTTCTTCTTCCCTTTGCTCTTCTGTCCCTCTCTGATTCACCTTGACATTCCTTCCCTTTTGGTCCCACATTCTGAATCCTAAAGATGTTAACTGCTAAGTAATTTTGCCTTAGATTTACAAAATGATGATCTTTATCACACCTCTCCCCACCCCTGCCCTTAGTTCTGTCCGTTGCTATAAAACTTAACTTGAGGAAAGGTAATTTAGCTGAGGTCAGGCTGGCCAGGAGTGGGCTATCTCACCTTCTACAGTTGTTATAATTATAGTCTCCACGCCAGGTTACAATTCAATTTCAACCTTTTAATTTTAACTTTTTTTTGAGACAGGGTTTCTCTGTGTAGCCCTGGCTGTCCTGGAACTCACTCTGTAGACCAGGCTGGCCTTGAACTCAGAAATCTGCCTGTCTCTGCCTCCCAAGTGCTGGAATTAAAGGCGTGCGCCACCACCACTCAGCCCAGCTATTTTAATGTTTACTGAAGTATACCTTTACACTGTAAAAAGTACAAATTGTAAGTGAATATTTTATCTGTATACTATGCGTGATTGAAGTCCAGACCAAGATATTTTCAGCACCAGGCAGATTGTTCCATATTGTTCCCAGTGACCTCCCCCAGGGCAACCTATAGCTATGTTTGCTTATGATTAGAGCTTCATAGACAAAGATTTCTCCCTTGTTTTATTTTTCAACAGTGTTGCTCTAGTTGGACACTGTACTCAGTAGTGGTACACTAGTGTTGCAGACTGCTCTGCCTCATGCTTGGGGGCCAAAATGTTGGGGACTGCTCTATCAACGTTGGAACCTGCATTGCCAAAGGCCTTGGGGGCTCACTGCTCCAAGCTGCTCCGGTCCATGGGTCAGGGTTCAGCAAGAGAGAGAGTGAGGACGGACTCGAAGAATGGAGACCAGACAGAGTGTGATTCAATCCCGTTTATTCTTCAGTCTCTCTTCTCTCCAAGTCTCTTGTTCCTATTGCAAGTCCCAAGTCTCGAGTCCTAATCCCAGTTCTAAGTTGCTAGTCTCTTTCCCAGTTACCAGCCTCAAGTGCCTACTACTTTCTTCTTAGATGTCTCACTTCTAAGTCACACCTTTAAGTCACACCTTTAAGTCTAGACTCTAAATCACACCTTTAAGTCTCACACACCCAAGGGGAAATCCTGGGTATCTAAAACAAGATGTTATCAGAGTGTGCTCAGCTGTTGTAGGCTAACAAGTCTCTTTTCAGGGTATTTGGCTCAAGATGGCTGCAAGGATGATAGCCGCCTTCTGTGGGCTCCCCACACACTGGGGCACGTCCTTACCCTTAGTGAGTACTGTGAGTCAGTACAGGGTTTGAATTACTTATCTTTTGTAGCTGTTAAATGTGTGAAGAAAATGGTCATTTCAACTCTTAGAACTGTTAGGATGATCAATATCTGTAAAATGCCTTATGTAAATCTTTGTGATAAGCAGAACTCTTGTTTATTGTTGGCTACAGTTAGAAAAGCATCAGATACACATCTTAAGCCATCTCCTTGTGGATACTTGTGCTGGTGGAATGGATTTCCTCCGCTTGACACTGTATCTGTGTGTAGACAAAGGGATGGAGATTGAATATGGCTCCCGGTTTCCATCTATTGTCCTTAGCTCCTATATTCTAGGCTGGTGGTGAGGCAGAACACCCAAGTCCATGGTAACCTGCAGAGGTGAAAGCTGCAGAGAAGGAACACAGAGGGGCCAGGGGAAAACGTAGCCCCGAAGGACACACCCTGACCTCCAACAGGCTCTCCTTTTCACCACCTCGTAATAATGCCGCCATATTATGACTATATCAGAGCATTAATTCACTGATTAAGGCAGAGCCCTCAGGATCCAGTTTCTTCTGAAAAGGTCATCAGCTGACCAGATCCCCAATAAATGAGCCCACAGGGGGATTTTATATTCAAACAACAATTACTCTACATCCCCAGAACTTCATTTTAAGAATAAAGGTTTCGTGGCTAAGGACATCTCTAAGATTTCTTTGAGTTTCTGAATTAAATAGTGCGCCTCCCTGGCTTGCTTCCTTCGGATTTTAGCAGTGTGAGTCAGATATTAAAGGTGGAACCGGAAAATCATTTGTGGGCACATGGGTCAGCATAGTGTTCTTTCTCAGTATAGCCCCGTCATTTCAGTACAGCACTTAGATGGCAAACGCAAAGCTCCGTGGTTGTCATTTACATTCATTTACACCTCATTCTCTTTCAGGTCAGGCCCAAAGTGTGTGGCATCTCACTGTGGGGCCATCTCTTTAAGGAGCCCCCATTCCAGAATCTGTGGCGGTCCCTTTAAGGCCCTGGAAAGGGCCGGCTGTCGGTTGGGCGGCGAGGCCACGCCCCTTCACGTGTCCTTCGTGCCATTGGGCGGAGCTAAGGCCTTTAAGTTGCCGTCACGTCCGGCTCTCTGTCAGTCCGGAGCAAGCGAGCGAGCGAGCAAGGTAGCGGCTGTTGGACGGCAGGAGCAGGAGCGTAAGTGCGCGGGACCCCAGGCCCATTCCTGGAGGCTGCGGCCAGGCCGACCCCAGGCTGCCGCTGCCCCCTTCGTTCTCCTTGTTCGCCACGGCTGGGAGAAAGATGGCAGCTCTGAGGGGCCTCCGCTCTAGCCCGCTCCCCCGCGGGCCTCTGGTGGCGGCTGGTTGGGTAGCCGAGGCGGTGGGCGCGTGCGGGCGGGCCGGCATGCGGGCGGGCGAGCGGGCGGTGGTGGCCGCGTGCCTCTCGGGCCGTGTGGCGGGGCTCCGGGCGGAGGCGCTCGCGGTCTGCCTTGGGGCTGCGCTTGCCCACTCGTACCCGGTGCTCGGGGAGCCCCCCCCAGGGACGCTGGCCCCGCTGGGCCGAGGGGCGGGGGGCGCGCCTCGGCAAACATGGCTGGGCTCCGGGGCGAGGATAAAATGGCGCTGGCGCAAGGCCCTCCTCTCCCGCACGCTCTCGGCGCCCCACGCCCCCTTCCTGAGACCGGTCGGAGCCCCAGCCCTCGCCTCCGGGCTTTTTTGGAGCTTCCTGGCCGCGACCCCCACGGCGCCCCGCGCCTTCTCGCCCACGAGTGCCTTGTACTCGGGGATGTTTTCACTACTCCTCCCCCACGCGGGTCACCGACTGATCAGTATAAACTCTACGGTCACCCCTTTAGCTCGAATTCCGAAGCCCCCGGGCCCCCAAGAAACCACCCCTGTAAAGCCTCATTAAAGTTAAAAGTGCCAAGTATAGGGAACGGGCTGGCTTTAGTTACCACTAACATTGTTTTCCTGTTGGGTAGATTTAGGTTAGATAATGACGTGGTTCTTTGAAGTAATTTTAGTTCCCTAGACAGCTTTTCGTAACGGGAGATAGGTATGGCTGGCTGTTTGCAAGGGAAGGATTTGTTTATGTGCAGTTAGTTCTCTCTCAAAAACAGGTTTCGTGTCCGTTGGGTGAACAGCTAGCTTGGGAAATTTGATTTTGGAGGTCAGGTTGTGAAATGGAGCGGTCTGAGGAAAAGCGAATGGAACTGGTTAGGAGCCTTGCTGCTCCTTCCTGTGTTTATTACCCATAATGCACTGGCCAGTTGTGTTCTGTATGGTGGTGGTCAGGCTTTGGATAGCCCACTTTTGCCTTGACCTCCTATTTTGAACATTGAATGCCAGTTTGGTCCGTAGTTAGAATTTTTTTTTGATGTAGGAGGTAGGAATTGAAGTATTTCTCTTTAGCATTTACAGAATCTGTTGTGTTTATTAGGACCTTTAAGCCATACAGAAATTAATAAGTTTATTTAAATGGAGAGAGTAGAAGATAGTTTGGTAAATAGCTTTTGACAACTGATTTTACCACTTGGTATAAGTATCTTGAAAAGTAGTTAGGGCCTGGCTAAGGACTCCTTGAAGTGTGGGTTAGACCGAGTAGTCTGCCCTTTGTTTTATGCCATGCTCTGGGCTATGTGCCTGTCTGGTGAATTTTGCCTTGCACCTAAAGCCTTCACATTTTATATATTTCCCTAAGTAGAAAATCAGTACAAAATGATTGTGAGTTGTATATAACATTGTGAACTCTGACTGATAGTGTGGCCACAAAGTAAAAACTAGTGTATACAAAGCATGTAAAAGATGATTTATAAGGGCAAAATTAATTGGGTGTTTACATAGGCAAGCTGTTTATGTTGGAGCTGGCCCTCTAATAGTGTGAGTGGAATTATTTACATTTCTTTTGATTTTAAAAGTAATTCTCAGCTGCTTTCTTGTAGTCTACCCACAAACATTGTAACCCCTCTTTTTTTGTTTGTTTTTGTTTTTCGAGACAGGGTTTCTCTGTATAGCCCGGCTCAGAAATCCGCCTGCCTCTGCCTCCCAAGTGCTGGGATTAAAGGCATGCGCCACCACAGCCCCTCTGTAACCCCTCCAAAATCAGTTGTTAGAAAGACCTGTTGACTTTGAGAAGGGTGAAGGAACATGCACATAGCTTTTATTTCTTTGTCCTGACTGGGTTCAGAATATTTGGCTGTGCTTGTTATTTGCAATTTAGACGTGTATTCAGTGTAACGAATCCAGAACCACAAAAAGGCAGAATGAGCCTGGGAAGTTAATTTTGTTTTGTTGTTTGTTTTAGTTATTTATTTATTTATTTATTTTTGGACTGGGAGACATAAGATGAAGGTACCAAAACACCTTGTAAATTATTCATGTGATATCTTTTTCTTTCAGAATGCCTAAATCAAAGGAACTTGTTTCTTCAAGCTCTTCAGGCAGTGATTCTGACAGTGAAGTTGAAAAAAAGGTGACTTTCTCTGTACCAAGTTTTTTTATAGTACAAAATATATGGTGTATTAATTCTTCTATAATGCCAGCATTCAGTTTTGAAGAGAAAGGCCTGCCAATCTTTTTAGATAGGTTTTGCTATGCATCCTAGACTTCTCCAGCCACCTCAGATTTCCCTGAGGGCTGGAATGGTGTTAACCAATGTTAGGCTCAGAATGTAAGAGAGAATCTGCAAGGGTTTTTCTGTAAAGATAAATGACAAGTGGATTTTTTGAGTAGAATATTAGATTCTAGACTCATTTGCAGGCCTTACATCAGACTTAAGAGGTCTTTGTGTTGTACTTGGAGTTCACTGGCAGCCCAGTGCATCCCAGGCAAGTACTCGTTATGTCTCTAGCCCTCCTTTTACTTTTTATTTTTGTCAGGGTCTCAGTAAGTTGTTGGGCTGACCTTGGACTTTTGTCCTTAAGCTTTAGCCTCATGAGTAGGGACCCAGCTCAGACTAAACAAGTGCTCTGAGCACCTTTAGTAACCAAGAGTCAACAAAAATGCTTTCTTAGACTCTAGAGCACTAGAATTCTAATTAGGCCAAAGCCATTACTTACCATTATTAAGAAATCTATGTCATTCAAAAATCCTATTACTCTAACCTGCTGTGGTGGCTCAGGTGAGTTTAGTCTTTCTGGTCTTCTACATGGTAGGAGAAGAGACCCCATTATACCAAGTTTGCCCTGTAACCTCATGTGCCCACATACAGGCGTCACAAAGTTCCAAAAGTCTGCCTAACCTATAGGTAGTCAGTATGGGGCTGCATGAAGTTTTGAATTAAAACAATGCTGACAGGTTTCTCAGTCATTGCTCCTCTTTGCCCAAATTACTGAATTTTAGTTTTGGTACATTTTAACTTTAAAAGTTATTTGTAAAGACAGCGGTGGCGCAGCGGCTTAGGCACCAGCCTGCAGAGGGCAGCCGTGCCCTTCCCGAGTTCGAATCCCGCTGTCTCTCCCTCTTCCCATGTGACTCTTGCCAAGTCTCATGGGAAAAAAAATAGTTATTTGTAAACAACTTTTAGTAAAGTTTTTAGTTTTTAGTAAATAAAGTCATTCAGCATAGGAAATACAAAATTATCCATTTTGTCAGAATAAGCTTTTTTTGTGTTAGGTGTTTTGTCAACTTCATTCCACTCAATTGATCACAGCCATGAAGTGTAACGGAGCAATTCGCCTTGTGGTCAAGACTTCCTTCCACACAGGTGTATCTTAATAGAAGTTTATATCTGAATAGACATTCATATCCTAGAAATTGAACACATTGTATTCACCTTTATTTGTTTACTTGCTTTGTTGAAAATAAGTAATTAGTGCATCTGTGGTTTTACAGACATGTAAAAGCAGCAGGCCAGGCTAGTTTTGTAGTTCAGTTGGTAGAGTGCTGGCCTAGCACTCAGGAAGTCCCAGGTTTGATCCTCCAGCACTGGAGATGGAGGTAGGAGGGTCAGACGTTCAAGGCCACCTAGGATACTGGGGATCTGTTATTTATTTAAAACAACCACTCCCTCTTTTTTCCCTCTTTTAAAATTATTGTTAATAAAGTTTTTGTTATTGTTTAGGTTTTGTTTGTGTTTTTGCCTCTGTACTACCTAAGGGAACTCTATAGGAAAATTTAGTAAAGTTGGAACCTATAAATGTAAAGATAGACTACAGTATCATTTATAATTTTGAAATAAGGCTTCAGACATCATACATAGCTATAATTGAAGTCTTTTTAGAACTTGTAGAGCCTCTAAGTGTGTGTATATAGCTGATATGGAGGTTATTTGTTGGACATGTACACCCGTCCAGAGGATTGCCTTCTTGCTGAGCTGATTTTATAAGCTTGTCTCACATAGTACTATTAATCCTGTAAACATTTACATTAAGTATATCCATAGATTTCATTTCATAGCGTATTTTTATCCTAGCCTCAACAAATTTTTAATATAAGTTTAGTATATTAAACTAGTTTGTACTAGTCCATTAAGAAGGAACATGCCCGCCCTCTACTGTTCTGGCTGGGAACTTAATGTGGGTTTTTAATAATTCTTCTTCTTATTTTTTTTTTTTTAGCATTTAGCTCATTTTGAGGAGGTTATATAAAATTTATACTAGTGCTGCTTTTAAAATATTAGGAGGTTGAATGCTAGTAGTCTTACTGTCTATTGTCAGTGTTCTTAGTGCTAAAGGTTTTTGAGTTGTTGATTTTCAGTGCCTAGCATAAAATAATAACTTCCTTTACTTGGGCATATTCTTTTTTTTTCCCCCTGAGATAGAGTTTCATTATGTAGCTTGACTGACCTATGTAATAGCTTGCTATGTAATAGTCCAGGCTGGAAGCATATATTCTTGAAAACAGTATAGATTCCTTTTGGAATAGACAAGGAATTAGTATTCATGTTTTAGTCATTAATACATTGGTTTTGTTTTTTGTTTGATATTCAGCTTTCCTGCCTCAACCTTAGTCAGGGTTACAGGGTATACTAGTATACTTTGTTTTTTAGAACGATAAAATAAGAGGAAAGCTTTTGGTCGATTTGTGGTTTCCAAAGGTTTATACAGAAGTTATAGGTCGCTTCTCTTCCTCCTTCCAGAGAGTAGTTTATGGATTCTAGTCCACAAGATCACTGTTTTAATATCTGAGGTATCTTTGGGGATTTTGAGAATAGAGTGTAAAAACACTATCATTAGTTATATAAAGACTAGATTCATAGTTAAAAAATTTTAATGTACATATTTTTCTTTTAATAAGTCAAAAATTTGACTAACTCTTTAATGAAGTGTTTTGAACTTCACATTTGTGTATTCTTGCCATTTTTTTTTTTTCCTTTTTAAGTTAAAGAGGAAAAAGCAAGCTGTTCCAGAGAAACCTGTGAAGAAGCAGAAGCCTGGTGAGACTTCTAGAGCTCTGGCGTCCTCCAAGCAGAGCAGCAGCAGCAGAGATGATAACATGTTCCAGGTAAAGTCGGATTGCATTCAGTCCAGTGGGACAGATCCTTGAGTAGGAAGTGAAGGAAAAGTTGTTCAATTCTGGTAAAGTCTAGAAGTCAAGTTGTACTATATTTAGATGATACGAATCTAAAGGTTACAGAAAGCCAAAAAAAAAGATTTAGAACTGTATTTGGGAAGCAAATTTGAGTAAGAAGGTTGAGTGTGTGACTGGAAAGTGTAAATTGATAATATTTGAAAGAAGTGGCCTAACTTAGGCTTCATATAAAACAGAAGTCTTGGGACAATAGTGTATGTGTAAAGTGCCGGGGTAGCATGTTTAGGCCTGGAGTCTGAGCTTAAGCACTGGAGAAAGGAAAAGGGGAGCAGGTAGAATAGGTCGAGTGAGATGTGAAACCCAGGGAGGCTGCTCGGCATCCTTGACTTTATTGTGTGTTTGTAGCAACTCAGTTTATGCTCCACTGCAAACACTGATGTGTGAGATGAGGCACTGTGAGTAAATGATGCTGTGAGCTCAAGGAGGCAGTTACAGACTTTCAGTTGTATTGATAAGGAAGATATAGTGATGATTACAAAGACGGCGATGAGGAAGGACCACCTGTGAGTGAGTGAGTGAGTGAGGTAGACCTGATAGTGAATGTGGCCACCGAGGACAGTCTCCTGTAGCACCTGGGGTCTCGGCTGGGACTTATTCTTGTTGGCTTTCACATATGCTCGACTAAATAGTCAACCACCTAAGAATGCATAAACCAAAGAGAGGAGGCAATGACAGCTTCTGAAAGATTTGCAAATGGATGATGAGAGAAGAAAGGATGTAAGTTGGTAAAGTGGTGAAAAAAAACTAAGTGGAAGAAAGAAATAGACAAAATGTAGATTAATTACTTAGTTATAAGCTTCAATTTTTTGACTTTAGTATAATTTCAGGGCAAAGGTTAGTTTGATAGAGAATATAGGTGAAGGGTATGTGATGAGGAATATAAAAGGATGCTATTATTAATTCAAATGGATAATAAATTGGATGCTTACTGTGCTCATTGTTTCATTCAGGCTTTGCCAGGTTGTAGTAATCCATGCGGAGTGTGATTGTAACCTTGTGTAATTTAAGGGGACTGTGATTACACACGCATAGTAAAAATTACAATAAGTCCTGAGAAGTATTGGCAGATTGAGAGAGTGTGAGAATCTCATTTAAAAAGAAGTGCCGCCTAAATCTTAAAATATGAAGGTTAAGCCAGCTGTGCAAAGTGTGTGAACAAAGGAAGCATTTTCAAGAGCAGGAAATTGAGTTAATATCTTAAAGTGGGAAGAAGCTTGGGTTGTTTATGAATTACAGAGCCTTTGTGGTTGAAGCCTGGGAAGTCTTGCTGAGGATCAGAAGTCTGTTTGGGAAGATCTTTCAGGGCCATTTGACTTCTAAGTACAAGAAACTTGGGAGCAGGATAAACATAAAATTGGCTAGAATAATTTCTTAGTGTTTGTAAAGTGCTGTAGAATATCTAGTTTCATAACCATATCTTGGCTTTTTTTTTTTTCATCATTCGTGCTGTGTGCTTTCCTTTTTACTTGTAGAGTAATGATACTTCTAGCCTGGTGGGGGTGAGGCGGGGGAGAGTCTGAGATGAGGGTCTTTTTTTTTTTTTTAAATAGCCGTGGGTGACTTGGAAGTCAATATCTATATAGAATAGGCTAGATTTGAGTTTTTAGTAGTCCTCCTGCCTCTCAAGTGCAGAGGTTGTAGACATGTATTACCATGGCCTTTAAAGGTTCTGTTTTGTTAGAGGTTTTTGAGAAATGGGGTTTATTTTTAGGGGATGATTTTCTCACTATGAAAAAAGACCTTTGGTTCTTTTTTTGTTTGGTTTCTTGAGACAAGATTTCTTTGTGTAGCCCTGGCTGCCCTAGAACTAGCTCTGTAGTTTACAGAACAGAGATCCATCTGTAGCATACATCCACAATTCTGCTTGCTATGAAGACTTTGTCTTAGTGTTCTATTGCTGTGAAGATACTATAACAGCAGCAACTCTTAGAAAAACAGTCACTTGAAGCTGGCTTACAGTTCAGAGTTTTAGTCCCTTGTTACCGTGGCAAGAAGCATGGCAGCAGGTAGGCAAATGTCTTGCTGAGAGCAGCTGAATTCTACATCTGGATCCACGGTCAGCTGGAACAGAGATACTGAGCATGACTTGAGCTTCTGGAACCCCAGAGTTCATGCCTAGTGACACTTCCTCCAGTAAGGCTGCACCGACTCTGACAAGGCTTTGTGCCCTAATCCTTTAAAATAATGCCACTCCTTAAGAGCCTCAGGAGGCCATTTCCATTCAGATCACCACAACTGTCCTTCCTTTGAATATTTTGAATCTTTCCCAAGTAGCTTGGTGAGTTTATTAAATGTATGTCTTATTTTTGGACTGCATTCTTTGCCTCGAACTCAGAAATCCGCCTGCCTCTGCCTCCCAAGTGCTGGGATTAAAGGCTTGCGCCACCACTGCCCGGCTTGGACTACATTCTTAACTATTGACTTATGTCTGTCTGCTTTAGTACCACACTGTCCTTACACTGTCTAGAAAGTGGGAACACTCAAAAAATATATAGCTTGTGTTAAGCCACCAGTATAAATAAGTTTTTCTTTTGTTTGTTGTTTTTTTAAAGACAGGGTCTCAGTATGTAGGCTTGTCTCTTAGCTATGGTTTTTGTTGCTGTGAAAAGGCACTATGATCATGGCAACTCTATATATAAAGGTAAAGTTTTAATTGGGGCTGGCTTATTGTTTTAGAGGTTTAGTCTATTATCAGCATGGTGGTGTGCAGGGAAGGAAGACACAGTGCTAGAGGAGGAGCTTAAGAGTTCTGTATTTTCATCAGAAGGCAGCAAAAGCTACTCTGAGCCACTCTGGGTGTAGCTTGATTATGAGACCTCAAAGCCTACCCCGACCAGTGTGTACAGCGTTGCAGGGTATTTGTTCACACTGTGAACCCCCGAGATTGTGTTATTTATTGGAAATACCTGTTTTTAGTTGTGTGGCTCAGCCTTAGCACATACTTTTAGTCAAAGCACTTTCTGCTTGAATATTGTAAACAGGATTAAATAATAAATAATAATAAAGTCAACCATAGGTCAAGAGGCAGAGCAAGTGACCAGTTGATAGGAAGTGAGCATAGGATCATTAAAGCCATAGAGAGTAAGAGGGAGTCAGGACAGATAGATGAACAGGAAGTAGAAGGGAGGGACATTGATTTGAGATGGTGTGAGAGAAGGGTATTCCTGGTGGGACTTTGGCTAAGGAGGAAGATCAGCTGGGTGCTTTCTCTGCCTCTCTGAGCTAGCAGTTTTCCACCCCAGCATCTGGCTCTCAAGACTTCATTCATATAATCAAATGATTGTGATTTTGTTTAACAGTACACACTTCCTCCAAAAAGGTCATGCTGACTTTAACAAGGCCATACTTCCCAATAGTTCCAGTCAAGCTCATAAGACGTGGTGGCTGTTCTTGTTCTTGGTGGCTGGATACTGTCCCATTGCATGTGTAAGCCACATTCTTTTTGTGTCCTCATCTAAGGATAGACTTTTGGGTTTTCCCTCCTTCTTAGCTATTGTGAATAGTGCAATTAAGGACATATATGATCTCTTGGGAGACCTTACTGCCAGTTGTTTTGGAAGTGCAGTTATGTGCCACCTCAAATTGAATATGTACATATACAGTGAGGATACTGTAGGATTGGTACCATGTTTTGTAAATTGTCTTACTAAGTACATCCTGATGTTCACACAGGAGAGTCTTCTGAATATGCATTTCTCAGAATACCCGGTGTGTTAATTATATATCTTATTCCCAAAGTGGGATTATTGGAACATGCTGTGTCAAAGGACATCCGTTCTGTTTACTCTGTTATTAATATTCATAAATTTTAAAGTGAGGGTGAAGAAAGAAAGATAGCTCACTAAGCAGAAATGCTTGTACAAACATGAGGACCTTAGCTTCAGTGCTCAGCACCAACCTTAGGTAGTTGGATTTGGCTGCAGATGGCTGTAATCCCAGCACTGAGGGGGCAGAAATGACAGATCCTGAGTACTCTGTGGCCCATTTAACAGTGAGCTTCTAGTTCAGTGAGAGATCTTCTCAAGGCAAGGCAGAGACTGATAGTCATTCTCTGGACATGATATGTGGACATATGCATGCACATACCTCCCCCTCCCCCCACAGTTGAATACTTATTCCAGGATTATCAGTGCAAGTTGTGAATATAAATTCAAAATCTCTTTATGCATTTTATTTCTCCCTCTTTGCTAGATTGGAAAGATGAGATATGTCAGTGTTCGGGACTTTAAAGGAAAAATTCTAATTGATATTAGAGAATACTGGATGGACTCAGAAGGTGAAATGAAACCAGGGAGAAAAGGTAAGGTTTTATTTCTTCAGTTTGATGTTAATGTTGATTGATTACTTACTTTAAATTGTTACAGGGTATATATTGAGGATTCACCTTACTTGGATGGTCCTTTTATAATCAATTTGTAATGAAACCTAGGAAAACAGCATCCTAGGGTCACATTGAATTGATCACTAACTTTAACTTATCAGTTCTGAGGCAGATTAGGCACTTGGGGAACTGTAGAATGAGAAACAGAGAGCTCCTGGGTTTAGTGTTTGCTTTGGACTCAGCTCCAGCAGGACATTCTTTAATATGGAGTCCTTCAAGGTCTCTGTCCTCTTAGTGTTGGTGCTTCGCCCAGTTCCAAGCCTCAGCGTGGGTCCCAGTCAGGACATGGAAAGACGAGTGCTGGGGCTTGGCTTGGTGTCACCGAGGCCTTAGGCGGGTAGGCCACCTCCATTCAGGGTGAGTCTGTGTTCAGGACATGGAAAGACGAGTGCTGGGGCTCGGCTTGGTGTCACCGAGGCCTTAGGCGGGTAGGCCACCTCCATTCAGGGTGAGTCTGTGTTCCGCAGTTTAGTCTGTCTGCAAACACCCTCCTCGACACTCACAGAGAGAGGTATGTTCATGATGGTTCTAAATCCATCAAGTTGATGGTCAAGGTGAACTGTTAACTTGTCACTTTTATACTTCAGGGAGCAGCACTGGTGAGACCCATAGACAAAGGCATGCACACAGTAGAAGGGGGACTGGCTGGGAAGAGGCAGGGGATGAACAGGAGTGGGAAACGGCCCTCGAGAGGGGAGTGGAGGGTGGAATAGATGATATACATGTTAAGTCATGGTGAGACTGTTGTACATGGTTATGCTAATGCACTGTTTAAAAGGTAAACCTACACTACCTAAATTTATGTAGTTCTATGCTCTAGGTTGATTTAGTTGATGAAAGTGCTTTCTTGGGCCTGTAAGGTATGGTGCCTCAGCAGGTAACCTTGCTGTATGGTCCCAGGACCCATGAGGTGGAAGGAGAGAATGGTTACTACCTACACTGTTTAAAACACTGTGGCACAGGGGGCCCATGAGTGTACGCCTGTGTGCGCTCGTTCAGTGAGTTAATGTGTCAGACTTTTAATAAAAGGAAAAAAAGGATTTCTTCTAGTACTATTCTGTCTGCTGTTACAGCACTGTTAAAGGTGACACTGCTTTCATGTAGTTCTCCAGTTTGTCTTAGAAGCTTCCTTTTTATGTTTACTGATTATTTCTGAGTTTTCATTTAGGATTTTCCACAGTGGCTGATCCTAGATTACATTCTTGTACTTGTTTTCTGAAGGAGTTCAGTTAGCCTCAAAGGCTTCCTTCCCTACTGCTGCCTGTTGCATTCTCCTTTGCAGTTTCAGGGTCCCTTGGCAGTTTTCTGAAAAATACATTATTTGCTTGTATTGGATGTTAGGCTAAGGTTTCCTATTACCTGATTTAATGTTACAACCAGCCTTTGATGTGTAAGTCTTATTTACTGATTAAGAAACTGAGTCTAGAAAATGCAGCTAGTGATGGTGAAGCCGAGAGTTGCTCTTGATATGCTCTTGATAGCATGATTCCAGGGTGACTCGTACCTGTATCTGAACTGTGCATTCTACCATGCCCCCTTTAAGTCACTCTAAGGAGTGACTCCAAGTGGAATGGTTGCTTATAGAAGAACTTAGCACAGAGCTGAACACCTTGAAATTTGGTGGGAATATGGAAAAAATGTTGGAAAAGACGTGATGTAAAACTGCCAACGTCTTATGCCATTAAGGGTCCTTTTAGACTGTACATATTTGTGAAATATCTTCAAATTATTATTCTTATTGGTCAAAATAGGCATGTAGATGCACTGTTGGAAGTTAAACTGGGTATAAAATTAAACTTGTGACTAACAAATGTAAGATTTTAATATCAGTGTAGAACTCTCACAAAGCTTCAATATTCTAGTATTGTGCCATTGAATTTGGCTGGTGAAGTAGCTCTGTAATAGAGCGTGTATGTGACATCCCTGAGGCCTGGGTTCTGTCCTTCACACTAAAAATCCATATAAGCAAAATGACAGTTTTGATACAAATATTTGGACATATCAAAATCTCCCCAAAGGCTTGATTTTCACTTTGTATTTCTTAAACCTTTTTTAGGTATTTCTTTAAACATGGAACAGTGGAGCCAGCTGAAGGAACAGATCTCTGACATAGATGATGCAGTGAGAAAGCTGTGAAATCTGAGCCGCATCAAACCTGCACTGTTGTAGTTGTTTTAATCTGTCTTTCTACATTGGCTTTTGTTTTCTAAATGTTGTTTTCCAAGCTGTTGTATATTTGGATGGCAGAACAATTTGTAAGACAAATACTTTTTTTTAATGTGCATTATTAAAATGTTCTAAGTGAAGCTAATTGTCAACTTTATTAAAGAGGATTGCTTTGTGCCCCCTACCTAGTGTAAAATAAAGTCAGATCATTACAATCTTAACTGTGGGAGCCTTTTTTGATCAGAAAAACCCTAGTTACTGTTTAAGACCAAAAAAACAAAAAACCAACCTTTGTAGGCACATTGTTGAGTCAGCTTACATTTAGAAGGATTTGTATTGCATTGAGCTTCTTAGATTGCTTTGTGAAATGTATACTCAGTCTCTTTTTCCAACCAGATTTGCTGAATTTTCCTCTCTAGAACTTCTCCCTACCACAATACTTTACCTTTTCCTCAGTTTTCTTAGTGTTCAAGTTTCACATTACTCTTTACTCATATATTATGCTGAAAAGTCAGTGTAACTGTCAGTGTTGTTGCCTCCTAAGCCTACTTCGTTAATTATTAGCAGATATCTGATTGGTAACATGGCTTAAATGAGAACTGCAAGCAAGTGTATGCCATTATCCGTAGCTCTGTGTAGATGTTACTTAGTCTTCAGAACATAGTGACTTTTATGTCTGATGAGCTGTCACTCAGTAAACATTCGTGCTGGGATGATGGTTATAAAGTCAGATATTAAACTAGATTAGACTTGTAAAAATAGTGAAACTTACTGGCCTACTATTACATTCTAATAATGCGTGTGGATTCTATGTAGTCAGACATGTCACTGAGTTTTACTGTCATGGTAGGTTATGTGGCCAGTTTTTAGAGTTGGCTGTTTTATAGTTAATCTGGACAAGAGACTTCCAGACTCAATGCTAAGTTTGATAGACATTTTCATTGGTTTTCATTTTAACCATGATGATTAAGTAAACAGACAGGCACGTTTCAGGGCTGTTGCCCCAATGAAAGGGCATAGTGTTCTGAGAAAAAGTGTTTGCAAAGGACAGTCACCACACTGAAGGGGGCTAGCCTGTGATGAGAAAGGAACTTTCTTGAAACTAAATGTTGTGTACATATGTTGGTGATAACAGTAAGATGGGTCTAGGTAGAATAACTAACAAGGGTTATTTATAGATGTGAAAAATGCTGCCACTAAGGGCTGCCATATCAGAATTGCACTGTCTTATTAACAGGTTTGATTCCCATTGTTTAAACATTGTATAGAATTAATCAAGGATTTAATTTAAAAAACAATCTGCCAGGCTTCATGTGGTTTAACTTCTCCCCACTTTTTAGTGTGTTGCTCCAAATTTTATTTATATATATATATATATGTATATATATATATATATATGTATACATATATATGTATAAATCTCAAAATGTTTATATATATATATATATATGGTATATACCATATATATATATATATATACCATATATATATATGTTTATATATATATATGGTATATATATATACCATAGCTCATGGTATATATACCATATATATATATATGTGTGTGTGTGTATATATATCATATATATATGATATATATATATGAGCATACCAATGCTCCCCTTATAATGTGTTGCATTTCATTGATTATAAATTATTCCTTATTTACCATTTAAAGAAAGGATAGTTGGAACATAAAACTTTGGTGTAGATGAGGAGGGAATAATAGATAAATTTCCTTAGGCCATGAATTCAGAGGCATATGTACATTTCAGCTGTCCACTTTATAGAGATCTGCCATCTGTAACTTAGGCATTCCTAGCTGCTTAGCGTAGTAAAATCTCCACGTTGAAAGCTTTCTCTGGCATAATTTGTTAGGTTGATAGCTAATCATTCACTAATGTTATACCAGAGTTATTCTTTTTCTTTGTTGAAAAGAAGAATGGCTTTTCAGACTGAAAAGAGTATGTTGCGTTCAAATGCCTTTCTCCTTAGTGTCTTAGTTTCTCATCTTTTGCGGTGATGAAGTGTCCTGCCAAGAGCAGCTTAAGGTAGAAAGGGTTTCTTCTGACTCACAGGTCCAGGTTACAGTCCGTTGTTGCAAAGAGTCACAATGGCAGAAACGCCAGACATCTGGACACATCGCTCCACAGCCAGGAAGCTGAGAGCAGTGATTGCATGCTCAGTTCCCTCTCCTTTTCATTTTACCTGGCTTAGCCTGTGAGCTGGTGGTGTCCCACAGTAGGCAAGGTAATTCTCCAGACATGCCTAGAGGCTGGTCTTAGGTGGTTCTAGGTTCTGCCGAGTCAGTAACATTAACCACCATAGTAAGTTTTCTCCCAGGAAGAAGGCTCGACATTTTGAGGCCTAAGTATCTTACTTATTTTGTAATGCTAAAATAATTAGATCTGCTCTCAGGTTTTGCCCTTTAATAGCTCTGTAGCAAGGCTCCCAAATGGGTTTTCCTCTTAGAGTAAAAGCAACCTCTGGCCAATTTCCACAATCACTGAAAAAGAAAAACTCTTGGTTTCTTTTGTTTTGCTTTGCAAATGCCTAAAAATGTGAGAAGTACTACCTCCTTACCTAGTCAAGACGCTGTGATCACCAGTCCGTTCTGTGTAGTGTCTGGGAGTCAGCAACTTAGAACAACCATGGAGGAAAATGCATCCTGGCCAGGCTGCAAAGGGAGGAAGGGATTGAACGTTTATGTAAGTGTTCCTGAAAGGAATGTTAGCACAGTGCTTGCCATAAAACTTGAAAGTCTTAGAACTGTTGAGTTATATTTAGGTATCTTTTCTGGATTTCTTTGTGGTTCACTTTTTATGGAAATTAATGTAGTGAAACACTAAAAGATTTTTTTTTCTTATGGCATTTTTTCCAGATAAACTATAGTGTAAACATGCATATATTGAGACATGTGATTCTGTAACTGTGGAATGCCTGTATGCTTTGTTTAGTACATCTTCCGTGGAGGTGTCAATGAGCCTATTACTCCACCTGTGAATAATTTAAATGTTGAAATAAAAACAAGAAATCCACCCTTTGTGTTATATCCCATTTTCACACACCTAAAGATGGAGTACCTTTATCTGTTGTAAATTACATTTTTCTGTGAATGTTCTAGAATCTGTGCTAGCTTTAGAGTACAGATTCTGAAGGCTTCAGGGATTTGGTGTGGGATTATTCCGTCCACTTGTCCCAAATGGGAACAAAAATGCAAATGCCAAGGAGTACACAGCATCAAGTTTTTCATCCTGAAAATGCTTTGCAGCCTTCACATACAGGCTTCGGTATGTGTCTTAGTCATTGTTCTGTTGCTGTGAAGAAACACCATGACCAAGTCAACTTTTATAAAAGAAGGCATTTAATGGGGCTTGTTTACAGTTCGACAGAGTCCACCATCTTCCCGAAGGGACCATGGTAACACACAGGCAGACATGGTGCTGGAGAAGCTGTTGAGAGTTCTACATCCAGATTTGCAAGCAGCAGGAGAAACTGGGCCTGGGTTGGGTTGGGCTTTTGAAACCTCAAAGCCCAGCCCTAGATACACTTATCCAACAAGGCCACACCTACTCTCTCAAGGACACACTTTCTAGTCCTCCTGTAGTGCCCCTGCCAGATGACTAAGCATTCAAATAATGCGGGCCTCTGGGAGCCAGGCTCATCCAAACCACCACTGTGAACTTGTATTTTCATTTATAAAATGTCTACTTCATCTTCGTCAAGTTGTATTTGCAGTTATAGAGAGAGCCCATTTACATTTCTGTTTATGAACGTCAGTAAGGATAGGCACATGGAGAGTAACTTAGGGCGTTTATACAACTTTCAACCTTAGACTTGGACTTAACTGTCCAGTCAGAGGGAAAGTACTCGAGATTTCTGTAGTGTGGATCAAAGAAGTTAATAGAATAAAAGGGACTTTTTACACATGCAGTAAATTGCATGTGGTTATTTACTACATAATGGCCTATTGATATCCATTTAAGACATAGGTCTTCGCCCTCCTGTCTAACATAAGGTCTTCAGAGTCCATATTCTCTAGGCTTACTCTTAAACTCATTTAGTGTTGGACTAATAGTGACCTGACCCTGCTTGTCCTTCCTATGTTTTACCCACAGGCTAGAGTTTAGTTTATTATCTTCTAATAGAATTGAGAGGTATAGAAAGTCTGGAAGTACAGACTTTTGAGGCTGAGAGGGGTCCCGGAGCTGGAAGAACCTTGACAAGGGTTTCAAGTACCCACTGCTGGTGACTCTCTTTTCTCTCCTCCATTGGCCCTGTGGTGTTCATGTGTCCTTTCTGGCTTGGGACTGGGTTCCACATTGCTAACGGGGATGGAAACAGCTGCAGTGGGGTCCTCTTTGCCAGGGCACATGTACAGATTACTGCTTTTTAGTTGGGGTCCCTAAGCCTACTTCATGGTGTATTGGGTAGGGAGAAATTTACTACAGGTGAAAAAGGGACAGTGACTTTTCCCTTATTGGGCCAGACTAAATAATGGGGAAGTGTAGGACCCTGCTCCAGATGGGGTCCCACGAAGTCTCCGGCTTGGCAGAGGATAGGGTGCAAATAGCTGTTGTCGCTGTCGATGTCCCTGCCCGCGGGTGGTCCAGGGTAGAGTGTCTGCAGGGAAGGTCTGCTGCTGCCTGTCTTGCCCTCTGCAGCAGAGAGAGGAGAACCCCAAGGCTCTCCTGGAGCCGCCGGCTAGGTAGTAGGGAAAGAGAGCAGATCTCTTTCCCAGTGTTAACAGCTCTGGAGCCTGTGAGGGCCCCCCCCCCCCCGCACCCCCCAGCAGGCGAAGAGGGGAGGGTCCACGACAGAAGCTCTTGAACAACACAGGATGATTCTTGAGCTCACCTTTACGTCTCAATTAAGCTCAATATATACAGTATGGGGTGGGTGAAGGTTTTAGTAGCAGGTGATCCTATTGGCTTGGTCTGAGGTTTTGGGGATGCCTCATATGCATGAAGAGAGCCTGGGGCACTATTCCTACATGACCCAATGGCCATAAACCTCTCTCTGTGGGAGGGGCTGTGAAGGGCAGAAGCTGAGAGAGCCAGGGGCCCAGGAACGGAGCTGAACGTCTTCTGTCCCAAAGGGTCTCCGGGGTTCAAAAGCTCATTTGACCAGGCGCCTGGTTGTCTCTCATATCTCAGCACCCCACAGGGAAGGAGAATGTAGGGCAGCTGAGGGAGTTGTGGGGAGGGATAATGCTAAGGATGTTTGAGAAAGCCATTTGGAAATATTGCTTCCTAAATATACAAATCTATATATACAAGAGCGGAACTGGAACTACTTAGGTTACTTAAAAAGTCCAGTGCCAAGTATGGGATGCCTCTCCTTGAGTTGTTGGTCAGGGGTGTTTCCTCCCCCCCCCCCAAAAAAAAAGCCTTAGAGCTTCTGAAATTATTTAGTCTGGCCCATGTGCTGTTCTTTTTCTTGGTGTGACTTCCTAAGTGCCACCCTAGACCATCAGCACGCTTTTATGCCTCAGGTTTGAAAGTGTCTCCCGGGGTTCAAGTTTGAATCCTAACCCACTAAAAATAATTTCAGAAGCCTTAAGGCTTTCTTCAGAGATCTTAGTAACAAATGATTTTTGTTATTTAGGCATCCATACCCAGATTCATGTAACCTGTGAACTCTGCTGCTTTTGAAGACGAGAAATGACTTCTTGCTCATTCTACAGCCATTATTAGGCAGAGGAGGCTCTTAGACACACCGGGTGATTTCGGCACATTTGAGCCCTTCACGGTGGTACTTGAAAAGAACCTCAGAAAGGTTGATGGTGTACACATTAAAAATGAATCTAAATTGCATTCGAGACTGGATTTGCTAACTGATTTTTATATTTATGTATTTACTTTTTTTTTGGGTCAGGGTCTCGCAATGGAGCCCTAGCTGGCCTGGAACTTAGTATGTAGATCAGACCGAATGAACCAGAAACCCTCCTGTCTCTGTGTCCAGAGTGCTGGGATTAAAAGCATGCCTCACCATGCCTGGTTCACAGCCTTCCCCCTTTTCTTTTTAAAACTGTAACAATAGGGACGTGTGGGAGGTCACAATGTAAGAATGCTTAGGATTCCTTCCTTTAAGTGTTGAAAAGTTCGACTAGACAGGTTTAACTGCTACCTTTGTATAACCTGTCCCTTACTGTAAACTGCCCTGTGGGGAGTCTGTTATACACAGGTGTGGATTAAGAGTCCCCATTTATTGAGAACTGAGGTAGAGAAGTATAGATAGTAGCAGCTGTGGGGCATTGATTTTTCTCACCTAATTTTCATTCTCTGAGAAATGAAAACACTAAAACATTTCATATAGGAAGAAGTCGAGGTTTCCAGAGAATCACCTACGGGGTCCGAATAGCAAAAGTGGCAGGGGTGGGATTTGAACTCCATCTCTGTCTAACTCTAAAACCTTAAGCCCATATTTACTTTCATCCTTGTGTAGCAGGCACAGGAGGATGGCAGGAATCTTTGTTAATTGATTTAGCAGGGGACTTTATTGCAGTAACCCTTGCCCTAGTTTTCACTGTTAAGAATCAAGAGCTAGAATTAGCACCTGACCCAGTGGATCTTGTTGGGTTTCTTACAGCCATCTCCTGTTTCTCCCGCTGCTGCACAAACAGCAGTTGTCCACACTTTCACCTTCAGCTAGCTCAGGTGAACCTCTTGCTGGTCCAGTAAACCACTGGTCCTTAACCTATGGTAATGGATGACCCCTTTGGAAAGTCATATACCAGATATTTACAGTACAGTTTGTAAGAGCAGCAAAGTTACAGATGGGAAGTGGCAATGAAGTAATTTTTACAGTTGGAGTCACCATGACAGGAGGAACTTATTAAAGGGTTGAAACACTAGGAAGGTTGAGAGCCACTGCTTTAGACTAAACTAAAAAAAACCGACCGTACTAGTAAGACTTCATCCTGGCCAGACCCCATGAAGGAGGAGCAGGAGGAGCTGTGCTTGAGTCTAAGGGCTGTGGTTGCTTTTGTCTGGTCTTGGCTGGTTGCCATGGTGACTATACAAGCTTAACCATTAATGAAAGTGATGCTGAGGAAAAGAAAAAAAAAAAAAAAAACCCTGACTTCCTTCCTCTGTCCACTTTTACACAAATGACAGTGAAGTCCACCATTGGCTCTGGACTCAGAGGCTCTTTATTGTGGGTAAGCATAGGATGCCTTCTGGAACCCTTTCAATTTGCCCTTAATCTTTGATATCTGGCCAGCTGCCCAGGATGAACGTGGTAACACACTTTCCTGCTTGGCAGCTTGTGGATCCCTTGGGGGGAAATCAAAGGAAACGGCACGAATTTAGACATTTGTTCCTCTGGCCTCCAACCCTGCCTCAAGCCCACCTTGACTTGCTGTGGGTCTCAAAGAACCGTGACCTTTTCAGATTCCAACTTATTTCCGTTAGCCACTCCTTTGCCTGTTTTTTTTTTTTTTTTTTTTTTTTTTTGGACCTACTATATTCAGTAGGTGCGCATTTTAGTATTGCCTACTATTCTTCATGGTCTCTATGAAGTCCTCTCCATTGGTGAGGGTTCTCCAGAAAGGCAAAGGTAAGTAAGAAAGGACCTGTTAGGAAATGTGCCTCACATAAGTACAGAGGTTGGTTTTGTTGTTCTTGTTTTTGTTTTTCAAACAGGATCTCACTATGTAGTCCTGACTGGCCTTGCTACATAGATCAGGCTGGTCTTGAACTCACAGAGATCCGCCTGCCTCTGCCTTCCTAGTGATGGGATGAGTATCTGCCTGATGATTGAGCTTTAAGGTCCTACTTAGGATGGCAAGCTGGAGAAGCAGAGAAGAGAGGCTAACAAGGTTGAAGGCCCAAGGACCAGGGCTGATGGTAAAGCTTCCGGTTCAAGGCTGAAGAGCTAAGACCTAGAGTTTCCATGGCAAAGGAGGATAGTGTTCAGCTTCAGAAGGAGAAAGAGGGGAGGGAGAGAGGAGAGAATATTCATCTTTTCTCTCTCTATGTTTTTGTTTTTGTTAAGCTGATTGGGTGGTACTTACCCTTTTTCAGAAAGAGAACACCTTCCTTCTCTCCTGGAAATGCTGTCATATTTAACTAGCTAAGTGAGTTACCCTAATCTAGTCCAGTAGACACTGCAGCCAGATGGCATGACCGCAGTAGACCAAGTCGCCACGGTAAGTAGGAGTGATTAAATTTTTAGACACTTTCATTGGAATAAAGTTGTGTAAGGAAAGAAGAAAATAGTCACATAGAAATAAGAGTTAGAAACTTATGTGGCATGTTTGAATTATTCTCCCGATGGCTGTAGAACAGTTCTGGACAAGGTCAGGGTTGGCTGTCAGGGCAAACATTGGTTAAGGGCTCCCTGAGCTTCTTATGTTCAAGTGAGGGCAATGGTTGGAAGGAAGATGGGAGCTTTTGGTCTGGGAACTTCAAACCTCCAGGTTTTCCCGGACCTTCATTACCCACAGAAGCAACTATCATGTCTTAGCTAGACATATCCCAGCAACTGTCATGTCAGGAGCAATGGGGCCTACACACTTACTGTAGGTAATGAAAGAAAGAATGATAAGCTTTCTCTGGTCTGTACTGAAGAACCTTGGGAGTTTTGTGAGCATAGTGCCTCTACCAAGGAAGTAACACCACAGATGGCCCCTCTCTAGTGTGTAGAGAGGAATTTTAATACAGCATTATGGTTGATCTGGTAAGGGATCATATCCAAAGACCTTCTAGGTCTGTGTAATCTGGCTGGAATACAGACATACCCTTAGTATACACTTTTCATTTCAAAGAATGAAGGTAAAGTTGGTTTGTAGAAGAAAGCAGCCATGTCTGAAAGTGTTGTCCAATTGAGGGGCAGACAAAGTGACAGATCATAGAAAGATTTGACAGAATGCATCAGAGATAGCATTCTGAACAGCACAGGAAAGAGAGGCTACCTAAGAGCAGAGTGAGAGAGAGAAGAGAGAAAGAGAGAGCAAGGTGGGGGTTGGGGGGAAAAGAAATATATCTATGGCAGCTTTATAGGGACAATTTTCCAGAGTCAGATTGCAGAGAGAACAAGATAGACATAGGTGAAAAACAGAAGGAGGCAGAGAATGGTGGAGTCGGAAGACTACAACATTGCCAAAGTTAGTTTGAGGCCAAGCAGAGCAATTCAGGCAGAAGCCAAGAGAAGCTGGATTGGATCAGTCAGCTTGGAAGATTAGATTGTACAGAGGCTAGAAGAGGCTTAGGGATGGTTAGAACAGAGAAGGAATGTTCTGGGCTCAGCCCATGTCATGCCTTCACAGGGCTGGGGTAAGGCTCTCATCCCTGATCTGAGGAAATAAAAGTGACATTTACACCAGTGTTGTTTCTTTGTGAGATAGTCTCTTATATAGTTCAGTCTGGTCTCAGACTTGCTGTGGAGTAGAGGAGGGCCTTAAACTTCTGATTTATGCGGCATCATACTCTGTTTATGTGGCACTAGGGATTGAACCCGGGGCTCTGCACTCTAGGCAAGCACTTTATTAATCCAGCCAAACCCCCATCCTTACTCTTCAGTTTACTAGCCACTTGGACTGTTTTTTTTTTTTTCTTTTTCTGTTTTTCTTCAGTTACTTTGGGCTTCGCTTTACTTTCATAAACTCCAAACCTATGAGGAAATTTGAACATATGGTTATAGGAAACGTTCTCCATCCATTATTTCACAATAAATATTTTGTCTTGCTGTTTGAAAGTAAATTGTAGAAATATGTATGCCCACACGAATGCTTAGATGTTCTCACTTAAACAGTTTGGAGGTGAAGTACTTTTCTAAAACTTTCTGTTTCCTTCTGTAGTGGTTTGAATGAGAATGGCCCCCCCTTGGGCTCATAGGTTTGAATACTTGGTCTCAGTTGGTGAAATGTTTGGTGAAGGATTAGGAAGCATGGCCTTGCTGGAGGGAGGTGTGTTACTAGAGGAAGGCTTTGAGAGTTCAAAAGCCCAGGCCATTCTCAATCTCTCTGCCGGATGTAAGCTCTTCAGTGACTGTTATAGCAGCATGCCTGCCTGGGCCAACTTTTTCTTCTTTTGTGCAGGCCTGGAGTAACTTCACATTCACAATCTCAGTCACCCAAGGGCTGAGATTTCAGGTTTGCCTTGCTATGTCTGGCTTCACCTGATGACTAGTTTACGATGAGGTCTACAACTTGAAAGTAGCCAAATTGAACAGTTGGCGGGGCATCCTTGCCTTCCCCGAGGCCTCCCGCACCCTGACATCTTATGTATTCGCCAACACGGGTCAGGAAGTTCCCCCACTTAGTGCATTTTTGTGGCGTGCCTTAGTTTCTTTCCCCTTTAGTGAGATTAGACCCCGAGAAAAAGCAAGTTGAGGAAGAAAGGGATTGTTTTAAGGTCACCGTTAGCAGAGTGTGTTCCTACCATGTTCAACCCACAAGATCGGTTGCAAGATTACCTGAGCAAACAAGGTGGAAGCCAGTGAATGTGGAAATCTGAAATGTGGACAAATCTGAAACGCGACCAGAGCAGATGTACAGGCAGGAAATGGGGACTCCTGGTCCCAAGCGCCCGCTGGAAGCCTTAATACAGGAGGTGATGTCACACTTGGCTGTCGGCAGGTTTCATTCTTTCCCCTGGCTGGTGCAGACGTCTTTCTTAGAGGAAGCATCTGTTGAAATGGTCTTAATGATTTATAAAAGTATCGGGCCGAGGAACTACCTGTTGCTGGTCTTCAGCTGGACTTGCCAGAACTGGAGTCTCTTATTTGTGACCGGAAACTTTGGATTCTCTGCTTTTTTGGTAGTTCCAATAGATGTTTGAACATGTTTGTCCTATGAGTGGCTGCCGAGGAAGCTCGATGAATCGTCAGCTATGTGTTAAGACTGTGTACAGGGAGTTTCTTGCTGGCTTTGGATCGCACACTCGTGAAAGCTCCACGCAAGATAGTCTGGAAAGTTCGTGCTATAGCCTGTTTGAGATGGCTCTATGGCAGTACATCCTCTCAAGGAGCGTGCAAGCAACAGGGAGACGGTCCTGCAGCACCACCTGGTGGCCAGAAAGGGGATAGAACAATGACCACACTGGTCAAACTGGTGAAATACATTATTTCCAGTCAGCTCTGGACCAGAACGTTTGTTAAACACAACAAAAATTATTAGATGAAAAACAAAAAATAAAGGCACAATTTTTGTTATTAAATCCATCAAGCTGTAACACTTCAATTAATATAACTTCAATTAAAAAAAGACAAGAAAAAAGAAAACTGCTCAATTTGTTCATAAAACTGAAGGGGAAGTTGGAATGGTATGGCCACATCTTCATATTGAGCAGTCTGATGTAATTTTGAACAAATGCCATAAATATAAACATTGCTTTACTGTAACAAATGAACTTGTTTCTTTTAAAAATATATCTAATTTAGCAGAGTTTGGTGCTATGTAGTCCCTGTATTCCTGTATGCCTGTAGTCCCGGACATTTAGGAAACTGAGGCAGTGAGATTATGAGTTTGAGGTTAACCTGGGTTACACAGTAAATTCCAGGCTAACCTGAGCTACAAGTGGAAGACATTGTTTAAAATAAAAACCTGGGGAAAAGGTTCATTATATATTAAATTGATGACTTTGTCACCTGTGGGGTTAATGTTTGTTTTGAAAAGTGTGGCAAAGAAGTTGGCTCACAGGGTGGATTTAGTGAGAGCTGAAAACACTTTCAGAGCATCCTTAGCAAACAGAATTAATTTTAATTTTTTTCTTTTTCTTTTTCTTTCTTTCTTTCTTTCTTTCTTTTTTTTTTTTTTTTTTTGGTTTTTCGAGACAGGGTTTCTCTGTGTAGCCCTGGCTGTCCTGGAACTCACTCTGTAGACTAGGCTGGCCTTGAACCCAGAAATCCACCTGCCTCTGCCTCCCAAGTGCTGGGATTAATTTTAATATTTTATGTAGAATGGACGAGTCAGGCTCCATGCATTTTCATAAATTAACTCTAATCCTGGATCAGCCGATTTGAGTAACTTGTATCCAGAATACATTGTCTCTCTTCAAGCTATAAATTGCAACTTAATTGAAACATTTCTATCCCTGTCTAGCTTTCAAGTGAATGAGACTCAGATTATGATGTATTTATTTAGCCTTAGTGTGATGTGATTACTGGGCAAATCACTCCTACTATAATTTTCTAACACAAGACTGGCTACTTCCCCAACTGTGCTTCCCAAATACTTGCTGTTTGAGTCTTTCAAGGTTATTTCTGCTCCAGCAGTCTGTCCTGGCGGACCCTTTCACTTGAGCACATGTTCCTGGTCCACCTAGTCTAATGGAGATCTCATCTCCCTTCTTTCTCCTCTGTGCTCCTCTCTCTCCTCCTTTCTCCTCCTCTTGGTCCCTGCCTGTGACACCCCCCGACCCCGTAACTAAACCCTTGCCTCTTCCTACTCTTTCCAGTAATTGGCCTTCACCAATTTTATTTAACCTATAGTTTTAAGTTGGGGAGCAAGGTTTATACAACAAAGGCTGGCATATGTGGGAATTCTTGGGACAGCCAGATCTTAGAGTACAGAACTTAGCCTTTGAATACATAGCAGCACCAGACCAACCCCCAGCCATTACTTGTTTTGGTTCTTAGATATCATTTGCCACTGAAAAATATGTTGCATGAAACACTTAAAGTAATTGAAAATACTGAATAATTGAAAATACAGGAAGATAAGTGAAAAGAGGAAGTTAGGGATGCCAGGGGCTACACTCATGAAATCTCAGCAACCCTACTGACTAAACATGAGCTGACCACGGACAGCACAAATAGACATGCTAACTTGGGTGGGGTTGGGGTGGTGGGGTGGCCTAGGAAGACTCAACCCTACATGAAGAACTACAGGCTACCATACAATGCTGAGAGCACAAAGAGTCTTCCCCAGGGAAGAGCACACCAACTGGCTAGCCAATACTGAGTGGTCAGCCCTGAAAAGCACACATACATGTAATAGTATACAGACTGGGCAGGTTGTATTTGTGTGTTTAGGAATACATATGTATAAACATATATGCATGTGATGATAGCTAATAAACGAAGGGGGGGTATTTATTTGAAAGTGAGCAAGGAGGGGTGTATGGGAAGGCTTGGAGGGTGGAAAGGGAAGGGGAAATGATGTAATTAGATTATAATCTCAAAAAATAAATAGGGCTGGAGAGATGGCTCAGAGGTTGAGAGCACTGGCTGCTCTTCCAGAGGTCCTGAGTTCAGTTCACAGCAACCACATGGTGGCTCACAACCATCTATGGTGGGATCTGATGCCCTCTTCCAGTGTGTCTGAAGACAACTGTAGTGTACTCTTATACATAAAATAAATAAATAAATAAATAATCCCCTAACAGAAAAGACGCAGCTGCTGATGTACTGTGGGTGGCAGCTTCCTCTTTCAAAGCACGTTAAGTCATAGTGGTGCCCCATGGTTGGATGGCCGGATGAGCAAACTGGGATATGCCCTGGCTTATTGATCCTCCCTCAGTGGGACTATGAACAGAGTGATTTATACATGGGATCTAGTTCATGGTCAGATGACCCACTTCACTGTTGTGGCAGACTCCAGGCAGACACTTTTTTTTTTAATTGAAAAAAATTAATCTTTATAATTTATCTTTATTGTTTTTTTTTTTTTGATAAAAAAAAATGTTTGCTTGTTCTGTGTGTGTGCTTGATAGCCAAGAAGGCCAGAAGAAGGTGTTAACTCTCTTAAAACTATGGTTTTGAGCCACCATGTGGGTGCTGGGAACTGAACCCTGGTCCTCTGCAAGACAGTGTGTGCTCTAAACCACCGACTCATCAGTCTCTCTAGCCCCTTTCATGCGACCTTTATAAAGAACTGGCCATTTATTCTGCAATATGTGTGTGTGTGTGTGTGTGTGTGTGTGTGTGTGTGTGTGTGTGTATGTACACGTACTTGTGAGATATGTTTCCTCATCTAGCCTTGAAGTTACAGAGATCCACCTGCCTCTGACTCCTGAGTGCTAGGATTAAAGGTGTCAGACACCATGCCTGTCCCACACAATATCACTTTTATAGTGTGTCCTGGTTAGTTTCATGTCAATTTGACACAAGATAGAGTCATCTGAAAAAAGGGAACTCAATTGAGAAAATGCCTCTAGAACAGCCAGCTGTAAGGCATTTTCTTAGTGATTGCTAGGGTAGGGCCTAGACCATTGTGCGTGGTGCTATCCCTGGGCTAGTGGTCCTGGATTCTATAAGAAAGCAGGCTGAGCAACCCATGGGAAGCAAGCCTATGCAGCATCCTTCCATGGCTTCTGCATGAGCTCCTGCCTCCAGAATCTTGCCCTGTTTGCGTTCCTGTCTTGCCTTCCTTTAATGATGAACAGTGCTATGTAAGCTGAATAAACCCTTTCCTCCCCAAGTTGCTTGTTCGTGGTGTTTCGTTACCGTACTAATCACCCTATGATATAGTGAATTGTGAATAAGCTGATCTCATACCCCATGTCCCCATTCTATTCTGCTGCTGCGATGAACTACCACGGTCAAGGCAACGTGTAGAAGGAAGTTGATTTGGACTTACAGTTCCTACAGGGTTAGAGTCCATGCAGGAGGAGCGGAGGCATGGCAGCAAGCAGTAGGAACGGGGCAGCAACTGGAAGCAGGGGGTTACATTGTGAACCTGAAGCAGGAAGCAATGAGGGGAAGATGGGCGTGGCTTAAGTCTTTAAACTCTCAAAGCCCAGCGGCCCCAGTGATGTATCTCTTCCATCAAGGCCACACCTCCTAAGTCTCTCTCAATGCACCACCAACAGGGGACACATCTCATTCAAACCACAACAGGCTTTCTTGCCCATTTGCCTAAATTGACCCAGTGCTCTAAAGCAGCAGCTCTCAACTTGTGAGTCGTGGCCCCTTTGGGGTTTGAGGGGTCACCTAAGACCGTAGGAAAACACATCCATTTACGGTTATGAAGTAGCCATGAAAATACTTTCATGCTTGGTGTCGCCACAACACGAGGAGCTGTTCTGAAGGGTGACAGAGTCAGGAAGGTTGAGGACCGCTACCCTAGAGGATCTCAGGGAAGGCTTTCCTCCCTAGCAAGAAGGAGGCCGTGTGCTAGTTAGCCTCTTATCCCTGTGACAAAATAGCTGAGACACAACTTGAAGGGAAGAAAGGCTTCAGTCCATGGCTGGCTGGCTCTACTGCCTCTGAGCCCATGGCAAGGCATCATGGTAGAAGGATGTGGTGGGGCAGAGTCTCACTTCCTGGCAGCCAGAAAGCAGGCAGAGAAGAAGGGACCAGGGGTGAGTGAGACACATTCCTCAGAGTCTTTGTCCCTTGATCTTCTTCCAAGTTGGTTTGACTTCCTAATAGCCCATTCCATGGCGGCTAGAGCAGGAAGCTCAAGCAGGAAGCATAGAGAGCAGGCAGGAAGCAGAGGAAGTGTTTTACTCTGGAAGCCAACCCTTCACCCACTGTCCCCCTCCATGCTAATATCCTCCCCACCCCCTCCTATACCCCCTGGCCCAGTTACATACGTTCTACAACAAGGCTGCATTTGCTACACACTACAAACAGCGCCACCAACTGGGGTAAAATGACTGAGCCTGTGGGGGACATTCTCATGCAAACCAACACAGGGGCTTTCCTTAACCTCTTTTCTTCCAAATTTTCTGCTTATATTTGTGGTTACCATTTTTTTTTAAACTGCCATTGCTGGACACTGAGTTTTCAAAACAGTTTAAAAATTAAATTTTCCTGGGCCTGAGCACTGAACAGATCCTGGGCGGCAGCTCTGCCCACAATCTCTAAGAACCCAGAGGAAGCAGGGCTCCCAGCAGCTCTAACCCAGGCAGTATCTTAGGTAAGCAGACAGCAACGCCTACCCTAAACAAGGAGTAACTGGGACCCACTAGGACCCAGGAAGTCACTCCTGGCCAGGAGCACTGGTACTTTCCTGTCTGCGCTTGAGCACTGAGCAGATTTTGGGCCCCAGCTCTTACTCCAGTAGTAACACCCACCCCACACAGTTTGGATACAACCAAGATAATAGGAAAGACAGGCTCCAGTCAGAGACAGGGCAGGTAGCACTAAAGAGATACAGATGGCAAAAGGCAAGTGCAAGAACATAAGCATCAGCAGCCCAGGGTACTTGGCATCATTAGAACCTAGTTCTTCCACACTAAAAAGTTCTGAATTCCCCATATTACTAGGAAAGCAAGATTCAGATTTAAAATCCCTTCTAATGATGATGACAGAGGACTTTAAGAAGGACATAAATAACACTCTCAAGGAATTTGAGAACACAGGTAAACAGGTAGCAGCCCTTAAAGTGGAAACACAAAAATCCCTTAAAGAATTACAAGAGAACACAACCAAACAGGTGAAGGAATTGAACAAAACCATCCAGGACATAAAAATGGAAGTAGAAGCAATAAAGAAATCACAAAGGGAGACTACCCTGGAGATAGAAAACCTAGGAAAGAAATCAGGAGTCATAGATGCAACCATCACCAACAGAATACAAGAGATAGAAGAGAGAATCTCAGGTGCAGAAGATACCATAGAAAATATTGACACAACTATCAAAGAAAATGCAAAATACAAAAAGTTCTTAACACAAAATATCCAGGAAATCCAGGACACAATGAGGAGACCAAACCTAAGGATAATAGGTATAGATGAGAGTGAAGATTCCCAACTTAAAGGGCCAATCTTCAACAAAATTATAGAAGAAAACTTCCCTAATCTAAAGAATGAGATGCCCATAATCATACAAGAAGCCTACAGAATGCCAAATAGACTAGACCAGAAAAGAAATCCCTCCAGTCACATAATAATCAAAATACCAAGTGCACAAAACAAAGAAATTAAATACAGTTTAACTAAATTAATTAATTAATTAAAAATTAATAATAATTAATAATAATAAAAATAATTAATAAATTAATTAAAAATTAATTAAAAATTAATTAATTTAATTAATTAATTTAATTAAATAAGGGAGAAAGGCCAAGTAACATATAAAGGCAGACCTATCAGAATTACACCAGACTTCTCACCAGATACTATAAAAGCTAGAAGATGCTGGACAGATGTCATACAGACCCTATGAGAACACAAATGGCAGCCCAGGCTACCACCCAGCAAAACTCTCAATTACCATAGATGGAGAAACCAAGATATTCCATGACAAAACCAAATTTACACAATATCTTTCCACAAACCCAGCATTACATAGGATAATAGCAGGAAAGCTCCAATACAAGGAGGGAAATTCTACCCTAGAAAGAACAAGAAAATAACCCTCCTCCAACAAATCCAACAGAAGATAGCCACACAAAGATAATTGCACCTCTAATAACAAAAATAAAAGGAAGCAACAATCACTGTTCCTTAATATCTCTTAACATCAATGGACTCAATTCCCCAATTAAAAGACATAGGCTAATGGACTGGATACATAAATAGGACCCAGCATTTTACTGCATACAGGAAACCTGCCTCAGTGACAAAGACAGACTACCTTAGAGTAAAAGCCTGGAAAACAATTTTTCAAGCAAATGGTCCTAAGATACAAACTGGAGTAGCTATTCTAAAATCTCCAGCCCGAGAACACAAAGGGAGAGACTCATGGCTCCACCTGTATAGGTAATTGCAGGTGGCCTTGCCAGGCATCAGTGGAAGTGGACTGCCTTGGTTCCTGAAAGTTTGGATACCCTAGTGTTGGGGAATTTCAAGAGCAGGGAGGCAAAAATGAGAGGATGGTGGGAGCACACCCTCATAGAAACTCCCAGAATTATATGGATTAGACATGACAGAGGCAAGCCGCCAGAAGACTGGATTCCAGAATTCAAACAAAAAATTATCTTGATACTAAAATTTGTTTTGAGAATTGTATATTGCAGAATACACAGCCTTGGTGTATCTACTCATCAAGCAAGCTGAGCAGACCTGCTTGAACCTCTGATGTCTTAGAATTCCAGCTGGATGCAGTGAAGACACAGTGTCAGAGGCTTATCAATTTACTCTTCTCCCTGCCCCTCTTCTAATATCTCAATGCCATAATCAGCTTGAAGAAGTTAATGAAGAGTCGGTGCCCCTATTCCCTGGGCTTGGGGATTGAGGTGGTTAATATTGGGCTGTCTTTCTAGGGAAAAGTAGTGGTTTTGCTGGAACAGGGAGGATTAGCTAGGATTTATTGCATAGTCATAACCTATTGGTAGAAATAAGTATAATTCTTATTAAGATGAAGTTATAATTTCTTAAATGGTACAAAATGTACTTTGATTTCAAATTTAAGGTTTTCATTGGTACGAGCTTCTTATTGATATAAAAGTGAGATGAATTTTGTTACTCTCATAGGCATTGTGCCTGTATAACACGTTTAGGAATACAAGGCTTAGACCCAGTTCTTCTTTAACTTTTTAAACTGATTTGAGAGGTTTAGACTGTGAGTTAAGAGCCTATAGCAAATTCATGGCTTTGAGTTTATTGTTAGGGTGTTTTCTATGTTTTATTTAGAAATAGCTGAGAGGAGTTAACAGACAACAATTCAGATTACCTTACATGGATAGTTGGTTTTCAAAACATCAGAAGTCTACAGAATTGACGTTACACACATTTCTGTATTAATGTTCACTTTGATTAGAGACCTGTCTGCTTCTGACAGCTTCCTGTCTTGGATTCTAAGAAGAAATTGAGCATCTTTGGAATTACTCCAGTTGTGGTGAGACAGCCACTAGGCAAGAATTGCCTCTTTCCATCTGCAGACAAATTACTGTCCAGAAAAGAACACACTTGCAGAATAGTTGACTGATTATATCTGCCAAGATAGAGTAGTCAGCCCTTAATAATTCTGCATCACTAGGTCTGTCAGATGATCCTGGGCCAGAAGGCTGAAGATCAGATGCGTTTTGTGGTATAGGGACTGTCCAGGTGTTCAGCGGTCTCTATAAATTGGCTATGTTTTAGAAGCTATGTTTTGTGCTTCCCATAATTTCAGTTAACTCAGTCATTCTGGATTTCTGATGGGGTTGAAGACCTATAGTCTCATAGCCAATCCTGGCTATTTACTTTGAGAGAAAAGATCTGAGTGGATGGTTTTCAGCTGACATTCATTCTAAGCCAAGAAAAAAGCCAGGTTCAAAAGTAAATGTTTTAGTTAGGAGAGATGACAGAGATTCTGGTTAGTCAACAAAATGATGGACTGGGTATTAGGACTATCTTGTACCTTACTGACACAGATTGGTATAGTTATGCTCTAATTGTATTTTGAGAGAAAAGTTTTATTTTAACAGGAAGGGTGATATGTAGGAGGAGCTAAGGTGGGAGGAGTAGGGAGAAGAGGAGGAGAAGGAAAGGAGGATCTAGGTGATGAGAGAGAGAAGGGGGGGGGACATGGAGGCAGATGTTCACATGTCTCCGCCAGTCAAAGATAGTTGATATATCTAGGTTGCGTATTGGGTTACACTTCTGATTGATATCGAGCATTATCAAACTTATAAAGCGTTTGGTTAACATTAAAAATTGTATAAAAGCAAAAAAGAGAAGGGGGCATGGGGTAGGGGTTTTCTAGGGAGGGGAAATGGGGAAAGGTGATGGCATCTGAAATGCAAATAAAATATCCAATAAAATAAATTTAAAAAATTGAATTTTCTTATGTGTCAGAAGGAGAATTTTTTAAATCTGTGTTCCTTTTACCCTTTAACAAATTTTATTTTATTTTTGTGGTAGTAGATGAATGTGAAATAAATTTATAATTTAAGCATAATCATAGGAACTCAGTGTAATCAAATAGCCTAAGGTGTTCACTTTTTTGCCAGAAGGTGGCAGCAAAGCTACGGTCAGACCTTGGATAACATTTTTTTAAGTGTCATCATCACTCAAAGGAAAACCAAACCAAATCAAATGAAAAGCAAAACCAAGAACAAACTAGACAAACAATGTGGGTGCCACCCGCTTATTTTATTCATAGTTTTAGAAGTCCTGTTTTAATAATTCAACGTTGTTTTTAAAGCTCTAAAATAAGCAAAGTTATTTTGAGTCGAAGACTTTTTTTTTTTTTCCCCTGTGAAGCCCTGGCTGTCTTGGAACTAGCTCTATAGATTAGGCTGGGCTTGAACTACAGATCTGCCTGCCTCTGGTGCTGGGATCAAAGGTGTGTGTCCCCACAGCCCCATGAGTCAGAGACTTTTTTTTGACCAATTTTTTATTGTGTTTGTTTAGTGTGTGTATCACAGGCATACATGTATATATGAATGAGAAAGGGAGAGAGAGAGAGAGAGAGAGAGAGAGAGAGAGAGAGAGAGAGAGAGAGAGACAGAGAGAGAGAGAGAACACACATAAATATGTGTGCCCATGTCACCGTAAGCATGTGGAGGTCAGAGGACAACTTATGGGAGTTGGTTCTCTCCTTCTATGATGTGGGTCTTGGCAAGTGCTGAGCCATGTTCCATAAACGAACTGATTTTATTTAATTACTTTGTGTTTTGAGAGTTTATTCAGAGATTCTATCAAGAGAAAAGCTACCTGTATACCCTTGGCCTTCCACTACTGGGGAAGGTCCAGCCAACAGAATGGCTTTGGGAGGGATACCTGGTTAGCCAGCCAGACGAGTCCAATCAACCCTGGCGGACAATAGTGTCAGATGTCACAGCCAGGCCACTCTCACATCCTATTTAATTACTTAGACCTCCCCCACCCCAGCTGTGAACTAACGGTACACAAAAATGGCCCAAGCATTTAAATAATAGATTTGAAGACATTTTTTTTAGTTTCCTCTTTATGAGCTCTCTCAGCTGAGCAGTAAATTATAAACCACATGGAGTCTTGTTAATCAAGATATACTGTTAATCTGGCTACATTTGTAACTATTTCTGGGAAAGTATTCTCAGTGCAGTTGAAAGTTCTTCTCCTCATTTGTCAGGTTAGCTGTCTTAAGAGATAGTCCCGCGAATGGCACATGGGGATCTGAAGCCTGCCTGATGCCACTCCTAGCTCTGCTGACTCTATAACACAGAACCTCAGCCCTTGCTGACATCACTGGTGTACACTCACTTCCTGTCCATCAGCCCCTTCCACACGGTCACTTTATTGTCTCTGCATAAGACAGCAAGGATGCTGCCTGTGACAGGTGGGGTTGTGCCTTGCTCCATGTAGCAACCTTAGGGTAACATACGTCCCAGGACCAGGTGAGTACATCACCGATCCTAGGAGCAGCTGGCCATGGTCCTGGTTAGAAGACAAACTTGGTGGCACTGAACTCGGTGCCATGGGCCTTCAGCTTATGCACCTCTGTGTGCTGCTTGTCCTCCTTTTCCCATGGCACCAGACTCAAACTTCTTGATGTTTTGGATTTCTGGCCCTTTAGCTAGTCCATGAGATCTCCAAGTATCAAATATCTCACTTGGTAGCTTGTAGTATGAGCATTTCTGATCTGAAGTTGCCACTGGCCTTCTGTAGTGTATGTCAGTTGTGAGATGGTCCAGCCTGGGCTCTCAGGGGTCAGATTCAGATCACAGTGTGGTAAGCTCAGCACACAGAGTTCAATGAATGGTCATGTCCCAAGTGCTCATGGATCTCCCAGGTGCCATTTTTCTCTTCCCAGATAAAGTTTCTGGGTCACAGGAACATGTGTGATTTCTGAGTATTATTAGTCATGGAATGGACCCAGACTATTTTACACACAGATTTCTTATGACCCTTGGAACTGGCTTTGAAAGTCAGCCCACACTTGGGCACACTGAAAAATTTGAGACTTATCTGAGGGGCAGGTTGCTAACTGGGTGTCACTGGAGATTATTTGGGCACCGTGCCATAAGAGTCAGACAGCAAGAATCCTGTCCCCACAGGAGTTGTCCACTGGCACTAGAGCTGCAGTGGTGGCCACTGGGCCTTTGATATGGCAGCTCCATGCTGTTTCCCAACAATTCTCCTCCTGGCATCCGACTGACTGAGTCAAAGGCTCTGTTAAGTTAAACTTTCCTTCAACCGTACTTTCAACTTAAGATACAATAAAGAATGGGATGAATGCTCAACTAGAGACTTCACAGTGTTCTGTAAGTTCTCACAGTGTGTGCCACTTGGTGTCAAATCATTCAACTGATTTTCCAAAAGGGATGATACTAAGGTTAGTGATTAAAGGGATGATACTAAGGTTAGTGATTAAAGGGATGATACTAAGGTTGGTGATCAAAGTGATCTCTACTGATGCTGTTATGATTGGTATGACAAATTCGGGGCTAAAGGGGTGAGAGAAACCTGAGCAAAATGTCCTCATTTTCTCTCCTATTCCAAGTTTCAGCATTCCTTTAGCCCCTGCCAGCCACCCAGTGCAATGTCCCTTCTCTCCTCCCCCGCTCTCTCCCTCCCTCACTTCTTCTTTCCCTTCTCTTTCTCCTTCCCTCCTCCCTCCCTCCCTCCCTCCTTCCCTCCCTCCCTCCTCCCCTCTCTCCCTCCCTCCTCCCCTCTCTCCCTCCCTTTTCCTCCCTTTTCTCTCCCTCCTTTCCTCCCTCCTTCCTTTCCCCTCATTTCCTCCCTCCTCCCCCTTCCTTTTTCTTTATTGAGTTCATTATATACCAGGATCTGCTTGAGTTACTGGAACAACGGTGACCAAGACAAATAAGGACCCCACTTTATATTCTAGAGTACACTGTGGTGTGGTGCTACGTAGAAGAACCGTCTAAGATGGTAGAGATCAAGTTCAGGCCATAAACTCTGGGCAGTGGTGATGATCATTTACTGTGCTGTCAGGTAAACTACCCTTCAGTAAAGGGCTTCAGTTCATCTGACTGTTGGCAGGACTGGACTTGGAAGGTTTCCACCAGCTTTAAAATTTTGTAATCCTATTTCCACAGAATAAAATTCCACAAATTCCTCTGGTAACAGAGCTTCAATGCCCAGTGTCCCACTGGCCTTAGGGTCAGGACATTTCATGGGAACACTCAGGAAATAAGCCAGGGTCTATGGCACAATTTCCAGTAGTTGCAGAAGGCGCCTGGAGCAAGGATGGATGCCTCAAGTCTTAAGGATGCCTCTCTCCAGAGGAATTCTCAGCTAAGCAGGGGGGATGTCTTGAGGAAAGGATAAAATTGCTCACCATCAGACTCAGGAAACTGCATGTGCTTGATGTCTGAGTTGCAGGGATGCCAAGTGTTTGGATGAGAAGGTGCAGCTCTCAGATTTACATTGCAATTAGAGGTCCCAACGGCTATCTCAGAATCTCTAACTTGCTCAGAACACTTTCGTTAGACTAATTGTTGAGCAAAATCTAACACAAACCTATTTGATGGTTTGATTTTGACTAGGTCGTGTCTATTTTTGAATACTGAACTGAAAATGAAAACCCAACAGTGGTCATACACTTGAAAACCACTTTCTATGAAATCCTCCTTTCCTCACCTTTGGGAAGTTGAACCAATGCAAGTTGGACTGTGGAAGGCAAACAGCTGACTAAACCAGCTCACTGTGTGACGCTATCAGCTATATCCCACATTCAAGTCCTTGGTTAGCATGTGATATTTACTTAGAAAGATCTGCGAGAAGTAGTTTTGATTGTATTTTAGAAGCATGGACAGTAGAGCAAGTGCATTTTGCTACCAAAGGTACATGCACTGCCTAGCTTTGAGAACCCCAAAAAACCTGTTTGGGTGGAGTCTGAAGCAATCTGCCTTTGACTACTTGTCCTTGCTAAGTGGGGTCTGAAGCAATCTGCCTTTGACTACTTGTCCTTGCTAAGTGGGGTCTGAAGCAATCTGCCTTTGACTACTTGTCCTTGCTAAGTGGGGTCTGAAGCAGTCTGCCTTTGACTATTTGTTCTTGCTAGTCACCATTGTGTCTGTGTCCTGTGAGATTATAAAACTGAAATATGTTGTTAGCCACATGCAAATGCTGGTTCACAGTCATTTTCCTTGAGATCAGAACTGGCATCTTGATTTGGATGGATATTTTTGGTGGCTTCTCCCATGCACAGATACCTTCTCTGTTACTTCGTGAAGAGACCAGGCCAAAACAATTCAAACCCTTCCACTCTTTCTCTCCTTTGCTCACAATGACCAGGGACAATCACTAGGAAGTGATTTTCACACTACCATTGCAACAAGTGTAAAGATGAGTTCTCTAGGGCTTGCCTACCTTCCTCCAACTCACTTAAGACTGAGGACACCTGTGGGAAAGCAAAGGAAGTTCTAGGGCGTTTGATGCACAGTTACTCTTCCCCTGAGAGGGTAAATTGCATCAGTAGGCGCTCCATGGGCTGTCCTAGAGAGCAGAGGATGCCCTTGAGAGGAAAAGACAAAGAACATGTCTATGGAGGAAAGAGGGGTTGACCTTGGGGATTTTCTTAAAGAGAATACAAGGTCTAATTAGGACACACAGGAAAGGCAGTGACCCTACAGAAGCATCATAATCTCACTTGGTTTGGGGCAGAATTATACAATAGAATGTTATGTTATTATTTTTAAGATTTTAATTTAGCTATTAAGTAGAAATGAATTGAAAAATCTTATTTTGTAGCTTAGTCACATCTTACATTCTTAGTTGGCACATGTATTAGTCAGAGGTCTAATGAGAGAAACAGAGCTGAAAGAGTAAATATATATTCATATCTACAAATCTAAACATATATTTGTAGATATGAATAAATATTTGTATATATGAGTATATACAAATATGTATAATGTGTATATGTATATGTACATAAATATGTATCTATGTGTGTATATATACATATACACATTTACACTTAAAGGGAATTTATTAGAGCAGCTGACAGGCTGTGGTCCAGCTAGTCCAATAATGGCCATCTCCCATGAGTAAGTCCAAGAATCCTGTATTCAGTCCACAACTCTGGATGTCTCAGCAGGTCTTCAGTATCTGTCACAATCCTGAAGAAGTAGGTTCTAATGCCAGTGAATTGAGACTGAGAGCAAGCAGGTAAAGAACAGAAGCTTCTTTCTTGCTTGGGCTTTGTATAGGCTGCCATGAGAAGGTGTGGCCCAGGTTTAAGGTAGGTCTTCTGACCAAAATTGATCTGGACTTAAGGTGAGTCTTCCTACTTCAAATGATCCAGTTAGCTAAAAACCTCTCACAGGTGTGCCTGGTGACTTCATCTTAGTGAATTCCAGATGTAGTCAAGTTGGCAACCAAGAATAGGTATCACACTTAGGTGACTAGTGGTCACTATATGAGGATGATGAAGGTCTATATAGCAACTGCTTAATGTGCCATGGTGCTATTGTGCTCTCTGGATCAATTAGGCCATATGTTGGTATAGGTAAGAGGCCAGAGATTCATGGGTTTCTAGGAGCTAGACATGGAAAGAGAGTCCATCGTGGGGCTCAAGTATACTGTAGGAGGGGCTGTACCATGGGACTGGCCAGCTTGAAGAGCTTGTGCCCTGCGTTAACAGGCCACTACTGAGCCACAGCCAAGGGCTGCTGTCTGGAAATGTAGGCCCAGGGGTGCTAGATCTTAACTTTAACTTTTATTTATTTAGTTTTTAATTTTAGTGATTGTAATGAATGTGTGTGTGTGTCCGTGTTCATGTGTGCACTTGTGTATATGTGTGTGTGCTCATATGTGCAATGTGTATGTGTGTATGTTCATGTGTGCACATGTGTCTGTGTTCATGTATGTAAATGTATGTATGTGTTCATGTATGCACATGTGTGTGTCTGTGTTATGTGTGCACATGTGTATATGTGTGTGTCTGTGTTCATGTGTGCACATGTGTGTGTCTGTGTTCATGTGTACACATGTGTGTATATGTGTGTTCATGTGTGCACATGTGTGTATGTGTGTGTCTGTGTTCATGTGTGTAGAGGACTCTGAGGCCACCCTGGGCTATATAAGATCCTGTCTCAAAATCAATTGAACAAACAAACAAACAAACAAACAAATGAATGAACATAAAAGAAGGAACTTAATTTAAGAATTCAGCACTGAGAAATTGCTGTATCTTTAAGTTTATTAACTACTATTTTTATAATTATTAAAATTTATTAAAAAGAACTTGCAAATAAAAACATCATAAACCAACATTAACCTGGTCCAAAATCTATACATCTCAGTGAACTTCTATTTAGTTTGTGTCATTATATTGTATTTATTTGTTAGTTCCGGTAGTGTAAGAAAAATGATGCATTTGGGTTTTGAATTCCAGAATTGTGTCTTAGTTACGACTCAGACATTCTGCTGATTGTCTTAAAACTGTTGTTTTTATAATTTTTTTTTGACATGACACCAAGAATGTTGGGGAAAAAAGAGCAGATTGAGAAACTTGAGTCAAACTGAGGCAAACGCCAGCAAATTTCATCCAACTGTAGAGGGAACTTGCAGTGTTCATCAGCTCTTGCAACAGTCTGGATTTCTGTCTTTTAAATTTCACTGCAGTAGCTAACATTTATTGACGGACCGCTGTGTGGTCTCAGCTAAGAGCTCCTATATAGGGATAAATTCACCATTCTCATTCCTAAGCGTTACAAGGTTGAGCATCAGAAATACCACTAGCAGTTTCTTCTGACCTGCTGTTCAAGTTGACAAATGATGAACAAGGGTTTAATATATTGCAGGTAACAGGTTAGGTGTTTGAGACTCATTTTAGGCTTCAAACAAATCAGCTTATCGAGCAATGTCGTAAAGTACCACCAATGTATTTGCAGATACAAGAACTCAATTCTTTCTCAGAAAAGAAAACGCCATTAAACCACAAACATACTGTCACCGTTTGATCACAGGGTCCCTTTCTCTTTGGAGATCTGCTGCACACAGTGTACTTTGTTCAAGCCATCACAGAACTTGTGGAGATGAGGCAAATGTTCAAAAGAAAGCTTTATTTTATGTTTGTTTTCAGACAATGATAGAAGCCAGGAAGACAGACACACTCCACAGTGTTTCTTCAAACAATCAAACATCTATCTTTATGCCCGTAGAAGAGAGTAGTCCTCACCCATCATCAAGAAAATGCCTCTTTGCAACAGATGGAGATCATTACAGGAAATCACAGCCAACCAAAATGCAGAATTTATCTAGAAAACACTCCCACTTTTCAGCTCAGGGAACATTGCAGAGACGGGATAGAAAGATTGTCAGAGCTGGAAGATCAGAGTTTGCTGTGAGATTTTATCTCCTGGCAATATCAAAAGCCTCACCCATAGAGTCTCACCAACTTGACTGTCCAAACATGAGATGAACAAGGATGACAGAAAAGAACATGGCAAACGGGAGGGAGAGAAACCCACAAGCCTCAACCCTATACAGGGAGCTATGTGCAGTGGTGGAACGCTGGGATAGGGGAAGGTGGTCTTCCAGGGAAGAGCACAACAACTGGTTGTCCAGTGACAAACAGTCAGCCCTGGAAACAAGCATACAGTAGTGTAATATGAACTGAACAGGCTATATTTAGAAATATATATGTTTATACATATATGCATGTAATAATTAGTAAAGAAAAGAGGCTATTAATTTGAAGAAGAGTGGAAAGGGCTTGGAGAAGGGAAAGGGAGGGGAGAAATGTAATTATTTTACAATATCATAAATTAAAAAGGGAATAAAACTCATTAAAAAGTGTTTTATTTTTATGAATTCAATTTGGAGTAATTAGTCATGATGACAGGAAAAAATTTCTTCAGCCCAATGATCTCTTGAGCCCCGCCATCATTCAGTCTACCATAGGTTCATCAGGAATCACATGTGTGCATGGCAGGGTACCACACGGGTCCCGAAGGATGAAGAAGTGGCAAGTGTTGACCTTGCTTCCTTCTACCTTCTGAAGGTTTCCAGTCATGGCCTTCACTGGGTTGAGGCATCTTCTGAGGAACCATTGTAGGTGGTTTAGCCTAGTGCATTATGGGAGAAGGATGGCTGTGTGATGTAAACAATTTGAGCGGACGTTTGCTGTGTGTGTTTTAGAATATGAGTTCCTGAGTGGTCACAGGCCTTTGAGGAAGGATGTGAATAGGAAAAACATGGCTGTCCAAATGCCCATGTGAATTCAGTGTGAGGAACCAGAAGGAAAATGTCGTGTTTAATGATTCAGTAAAGATGAGGAACAAATCCATGCTTTCTGGTTAAACATGACCTACTTACAGGGAAGCAGAGAGAGGCAAAAGTCTGTGTGTGTTTGTGTGTGTGTGTGTGTGTGTGTGTGTGTGTGGTTTGCTTGTGCATACCAGTACAAATGTAGAGGAATCTTTAAAGCAAGTGGACTTGACTGGAAAAGGGAAAGCTGAATGCGTTGGGGAACTTTAAATAAAGGCTCTACTATGGTGCTAGATCTCGTGAAGGACTATGGGCTTTCATCATGTTAGGGAATTAACTTCCATTCTCTTTCACATTGTACAGGTTTTCTAATTTCTGCTATTTCCCTTTGCTATTAATTTATTTCATCTTTTAGACCACCCATAGAAACCACCCTCTCCCATCTAACATTCCCTTCAGTTCTGTGTCATCTGTTAGGTGACAGTGTCTAACGTCAGTAGATGTCACTAAGAGTCAAGGAGTTCACTCAATGAGCCTTTGGGTAAGGAGCTTTGTGTTCCCTTTCATGGATTAACTCCCTTCTTGGTTGGCTTTATAAGGCCTAAAGCCTGTGCGTAGTAATGTCCTTAAGACAGTCTTATAGCCTTCTCTCCATTTCAGGTGTGACGTCATTGCCAGGGTCTGTGATGACTGGCCCTCAGTGGCCTCTCGCTGCAGTGCATTGCCTCACACACTAAGAAGCCCCAGTTGCCCTTCAAGCCTGATTCAATGGCGTATAATGGTATCTAACTCTGGCCTGTTGCCCTCTGGACACAGAACTTAAGTTGTAGCCAAAATCTTAGCTCCGAAGATGGAGACGGGATCAGGTACCACACGGTCCCAAGTGTAGGAGCCAGTCTGAATGTGTCCTGTCACTTGATAGCAGACAGACGCTCCTCATGAGCTACTCAGGACTCCAGGCGCCAGGAAGTAAGTTGAGGTCAGGGAGTTTGTTTTATCTACTGATTTGGAAAAATATTTAGCCTCCCTGGAACAGGGATGTACATTCCGTGAGCCTGAAGCCATGAAATTTGGCAAGTCCCGTATCAGATGCCTAATACTGTTATACAACACAGTCTCATTTAGATTGTAAGGCTGCCAGAGGGACTTAGGTCTCCCCCTAGGACCAAAAGTCCCCTCTGACAATTCTTTGGGCTCAACAATCAATTACAATTATTAGTAACCATAAGAGTGATATCCACTGCCCAGATTTGACCTAAAGGTCAATACGAACAGCTTTGCATAATTAGACATTAGTATTTGCCCAGAAGGACATGGGGGTGACTTGTATAATGATTTGGCTGTTCTACAAATAAAAACAAATAAATCTGACACTATGAGTAAGTTGAAATCCTCCTGAACTATATGCTTTCTCTCTATCGGCTCTGCCTATTAGAAAATGAAAGGAAGCTTCCTTGTTATCTTTTACCTAAGAGGCCATTATGTGTCTCAGATGATACTTTTTCCAAACTGTTACAAAAAAAAATATCACTTTAATTCTGCCACTTAAATCCTAAGGGTGTGTGTGAATCCTCAAGGACAAGCTCTTGAAGCTGTGACAGTAACACAGTTTGGGAACAACATAAAATGGAAACCCTTGTGTTCAGCACTCACCCTTCAAAGCCTCAATGACAACCGTGCATATTTGCACGGGAACAGAGTTGTCGGAAGAGCACCTGTCATACAGTTGAGCAGAGCTGGACTCAGCTTGCAGCCCTTAAGACTCCTCAGTTGTCTTATCTGGGTGTTCCATGCATTTCAACACAGCATACTTTCTGGAAAGCTACTTGTGAAGAACACGGAGAGGTCACGAGAAGAAAGACTACTTGTAGTTAAATATGTTTGGAGTTGCTCTGTGGAATAAAATCCCACTGGCTTTTGAATTGCAGGCTTCCTCAGGGCCTTTGAGCACTAATGTAACTCCCAAAGAGGGAGAAATGTGTAAATTAAAATGCAGCAAATAGCTAAATGTTGCCCAAGCTTGCCCAACTATAGAAACTTTTTTTTTTCATTAAGTATTTCACGGGGTTTAGGAATTCGGGGAAATGACTATGTCTCTCAGGACTCTTCAGGTCAAAAGTGATAGAGGCCAACTACTAGCTCAGGCAAAATGTGGAAGCTATTTGCTCTGGGAACTGAGTCAAAATCAGGACAAGGGTAGGGATAGTCTTGTGGACAAGTAGAAGAGTTTATATTTATAAACTACTTTTACTTATTACATTTATTTAAAGCATGTTGAGGTTTTGCATGCTATGACACCCTTGTGGAGGTCAGAGGACAACTTGCAGGAGTCAGTTCTCACCTTCTACCACGTGGAGGCCTAGGGTTTGAACTCAGGTCTTCAGGCTTCGTGGCAAGCTCCTCTCCCTGCTAGGCCATTTTGTCTGTCCTATTATTTGGTGTTTACTGTGAGATGACCATGTGTCAGGCATTGTTCAAGATGCTAGATATGGATAGATTCCTTTCATTCTAATATCTCCATGAGCTAAATACCACTGTAACCTCCTCTTCACAAACAAGAAACTCGACTCCAAAGAAGGCAAGTTCTCCATGGTCACTTGGGCACTCAGATGTTAGCCTACACTTGCAAGCACTGTGCTTCTCATGGGACTGAAATGCAGTCAAAGTTCATGTTCTTGCCATGACTCTTCGGTCTTTGGCCTACTTCATTCTCGTCAAGGTTTTCTCATGAGATCAGAGACCTGGCTGTCTTCATTGTGCCCCTTCACCTCCTTCAGGAAAGGGCACCTCTTCCAATTTCTATGGAAACATTCTGGCAACAGGCTACTCTAAGATTAGATGCTGACTTGGGTCATTTGTTCAATCTTGGGCCAATTGCCAGGTTGGGGTTGAGGCAAGCACACCAATCAGTTCAACTCACTATCTCTGGAACACAGGGGCCCTGTGATTAGCCACATTCACTACATCAACATGGTCATGGTCTATGGAGAACAGTTATTTAAGAAGGATGATGTGTTCTCAAGATAGGAAGTCTAGGGCACTGATATTATGAACTCTAACCTTCCCTGAAATCTGTTGGTTGGTTTTTGCTTTTTGAGACAGGGTCCTGACAGGTCCTAAAAGCCTGACTCTCTTGATTCTGCCTCTGAAGTATGCTGTGATTATAGTCCACAGTATCTGTTTGTCTCTTGTGGGGTCTTCTATGATCAAATCATTTATACATATATGATCATATATGTTTGCAGTAGAACTAACATAATTCCTGGCATGGCAATAGGTAGCAGGCAGTTCATTGTGTCTACTGTTTTATTCAGTCTGCAGAGATAAAGATCTTTCTTTTGATGGGGGGGGGAGATGCTAACTCTTCCAGGTATAAGAATGAGCAATGAATTACAATGAATGCTACTTTTATGTAGGTCTGAGAGGTAAAAGGAGACCTTGAAGGCTGAATCGAAGTCTAGGTCTGAGAAGTCTGCATAAGCTCGAAGACACAAGAAGAAAGGTCACAGAAAGTGGTCACCAGATTCGCATTGCATAAAGCAGAGACATGTTCATGGAGCAGGCCAGAGGCCAACATTTGGAGGCCCAATCTAGATGAGAGGGTACAGGGTCACAGGCAGAGATCTAATTTAAATCAAAGTCTGGAGGGTCCCTCAGGGGCTGGAGTGAAGGTTTCCAGGAAGTTGGGGCAGCTCTCAGGTGTAGAACAGGATGACAGGGGACTCTGAAGATGCTGTGAAATGAGGCTGTATATACCAAATTAAGCAGACAGAGCTAGCTCCATTTCCTAAACAGGGAAGATATTTGCCCCAACACACATTAATTTACTTTCCACCAGCTGCACCTGTAGGGTTTGCAAGGTTACTGTTCATTGTCCACAGAAGCAAACTCTCAAGTCACATAATAGGGACATGAAGTATGCATTACAAAAACTCCCCTGGGTGTCTTCCACAGCGTGTTCCCCTCCCCAGCACCTCTTATGAGCCAGCCCTGTTCCTCCTCTATGAGGAACAGTGAGTCTTCTGTGATTGTCTATGAGGTGAATACTCTATGACCTTGATTGCTCTAGCAGATCCCAGTAAACCTAGTAGCTTACACAGTGTGAATTTATTATCTCATGGCTGTAAAAGACAGATGCTAAAAGTCCTTGAACACCAAGGTGTTGGGAAGGCTGTCTTCTTTTTGAGTGTCCCTCCCTCATTCTTCCCAGCTTCTAGATGCATCCAAAGTACTTGACTGTCAGTACCCTTCTTCCATCTTCAAAGACAGTGGCATCATACTTTCTAATCTTTGACTCTGATCCAGTGATTCCCTCTATTATGGTTAATATTGTTCATCAACCTGACAAAATCTACAACCACCAAAGACTCAAGTCTCTCGGCATGCCTTTCAAGGACAAACTTTATTACGTTATGATAGGGAGACTCACCCTAATTGGGCGACACCATTCCCTAGGCTGTGGTCTTGAGAACTCTAGATGAGCAGCAGATGATTTGAGGATAGATGCCTGAAGATCCTGCTGCCATGACTCTCTTCTCATGAGCGACTGTAGTTTGGATGTAAGCCCAAACAAATCATTCCTTTCCTAAATTGTTCTGGTCCTGCAGGGTATTTTATGGCAGCATCAGGGAGATAGTCTAGACACCATACTTACAAGGATCCCTGCAATTACATTGTATTTACTGCTTTGGTTGGTGGCATGAACCGAGGAGAGTGGTGGCCTAAAAATATGGTGGACTAAAGTCTCATGCAATAGTCAACTTTTCAGGGCACCAGACAATTTGTATCCTGAGGGTTAGTTGAGCAAAATTGATGAGTTTAGGCTGTGTACAGTCACAAGGATAACCTGTGCTTGGAAACATTGAATAACAAAAGCAAGATTAATCTGAAGCAAAACCCACTCCTATTTACTACACCCAAGGGGCACAGAAGCACAGTCCAGGAAAAACCCATGGTATGGAGAAACAGGTTAGAAGGCTTTTGTCTCATTTCCTTGGAGTCATCTCACAAGTACTCAGAAATCTCTTCACACAGCTTTACTCATGGACTGTATTCTGAGAACATTGGATTTATCATCCCTGATAACTAAGAATAATAACTTCATCTCAAGGTCTTTAGTCGCCCATTAAGTGACTTCTGTCATGGGAAACACAGGTGTCAGAGATCTGGGTATGACAGTCTACGGATGGGTATGTTAATCTGCCTGTCACAGTTGTCATGTTTAAATTTGAACCTCTAATAGCTTTACAGATTTGACATGTATATTGTTTCCTAAATGATTCAATTGGTCTGTCCTACATTTTATAAGCATTTGTCTAGATACACCTAGGATGGGGGCTGCATATCTTGTTTTTGTTTTGTTTTGTGGAGGAAGATGGAGCTAGAAAGTATTTGCTGTTTCCAAAGTTTTGTCATTATGGCAAAACAAACAAACAAACAAACAAACAACAAACAAAAAACCCCAAAACAAAAAAACCCAAAAAACAAAACAAAATAAAACAACAACAAAAAAACCTAACAACCTCCCACACCCTCCAGTCCTGAGGTAAAACAACTTAGAGGCAGGAAGATTTGACCTCTGTTTCACTGTCAGGCATGGGTACTGGCCTCAGCATGGAGGCCCACCAGCGGTGTGGAGCCATCATAGTGTGCCAGTATGTGGTGGTCAGATGGGAGAGAAAGAAGCGGAGCAGCCTGAATACTATGAAGAAAGATGGAACTGGAGACTTGAGTGTGGCGAGGAGTAGCCTGTTGTGAGTGGCCAGCCCCCTGATGCTATGGTGAGGCCCCAGCCCGAGCTGTCACTGAGGGACATGTCTGAGTATGTGGCTATGCTGCGGCAGGTGTTCATGTCTATGATTCATATTGACTAGAAAACGATGGGGGTGTCCCTGGTTGGGGCAGCCACCGGGGACTGCGCGGATGTCTAGGAGCTGGGCATGACTGACGTCACACCCCACTGGATGCTGTGCTCTGGAGAGTTTGCCCCATCTCTCACTGGCAGAGCAGGCCCCGCACCTGGTCCAGGCAGTACAGTGGAGTTGGTCCTGGTGGTGGGGTTGTGGGTGAGCCGGCCCCCAATTGCATGAGTATAGGAACGCTGACCCTGCTACTCATCTGCTGTGGGGTCGCATAGGCACAGAGGTGATGCTCCTCATCCCCCTCTTCCCCTTCAGCACAGTCATGAGCTCCGTATAGCTAGTCTTGCAGCTCACCAGCTGCAGCACTCTGGAGAGCGGGCCCTACACCTCCTTTAGGCAACATGACGGCAAAGGCTTTGATGAGCCAGCTCCAAGAATGGGAGAGTAGGAGAGCTGGCCCAGCCCCTCACAGGCTGTAGCATTTGACAGGGTGGGGCCTGAACCTTGACTGGGCAGTACAGTGCAGCCAGCTCTGGCGGCATGGTTGCTGGTGGGCCAGCCTGAGGGTACGAGAGCGGGCGAGCTGATGCTCCCTCCTGCCAATGGTGCCATTAAGCAGTGCTGCAGAGCTCCCCCTGGTGATGCCGATAAAGAAAAGCCAGAAGGGTGACCAGCTCAGCTACCACCCAGACCCAGATCCAGGCCTCTGAATTGACCTATCCCCAAATTTTTATCATCTGAATGGTTGGAGAGCATTAAAGATCCTGCTGTTCCAAAGCTGCCGGATCTCTATGACACAGGGCAAGAGAAGGAGTCCCAGTGAGGTTCCAACATTGATGGTGTCAGAGAAGCCAGAGATCATGAACCAGACCAATGCATTGCGATGAACATTTGCAAGTGAAGATGTGTGGACAGAGGGAGATACTGTGGGACACACTGTGACACACTACAGCTTCCATGATGAGATGTTTTCTGTGCTTTGTTTGTTTGCGTGTGTGTTTTATTTTGGTGGGAAGGTTGCAAGGGCAAAGGGCAGATATGAGAGGACAGGGAAATGAGCGGAACTGGGGTCCATGATGTGAAACTCACACACAAAAAAAATCAATGAAAAAGTAAACAACAACAAAACAATTGCCATTTTGAAATTTAATGCAACCTTCCCTTTCTGCCCAGCCCACTGGTACCTTGTGTGCTTACCATTCATTATCATGGTGTAGTATTATTTTCCTAAGATCACACGTGTGTGGCTCCCTACACCCTGCAGAGTAGAAGAATTCATAGTTGAAAAACAGTACTTAGTGGAGCTGAGTGAGATTGGACGTTGAACTCTCGCACGGCTTTTATGCCAACTGGGTTAGAGCCGTAAAAATAACAGATTTGAGTGGTTGTTGGGTGACACAGCTCTTCTGAGCAAAATTAGGAAAGTTATCTTGTTCTTTGAGTGGGCTAGCCCTCATTGGGCACATGCTCCTTCTGCACTGCCCCACAATCCTCCCGACTCTGGAACAGGGTCTCACTATGTAGCTCTGGCTGTCCCAGAACTTACTATGTAAACCAGGCTAGCCTAGAACTCACAGAGATCCACCTGCCTCTACCTCCCAAGTGCTAGGATTAGAAGTGTGGACCACTCTGCCTGACTGGGTGTGTGCCTTCATGGAGAACACACCATGCCTAACCACATGTAGTTCTGTGATGGTTTCAATAGCATTAAAAAATTTAAATTCATATATAATAATTGTGCTGACATGAGTACATGGTGATATCTTGGAACATAAATATAATGCACAATGGATAAAATAAGGGTAGTATGTGTATCTTTCTCAACCAATCACACTTATTGCGCTGGGAATACTCAAAATCATTTTTTTGTAGGTGACTTGAACGTGTATACTTGTATATAATTTATATGTACAATGTGTACACATTAAATCACGATTACCTACAATCCCCCTACAGTAGTATAAAACGTTAGAGATGGGCTCTCGCTGGGCGGTGGTGGCGCACGCCTTTAATCCCAGCACTTGGGAGGCAGAGGCAGGCGGATTTCTGAGTTTGAGGCCAGCCTGGTCTACAGAGTGAGTTCCAGGATAGCCAGGACTATACAGAGAAACCCTGTCTCGAAAAAAATAAAAATAAAAAAAAAAAAAAAAAAAAAAAAAAAAAAAAAAAAAAGAGATGGGCTCTCCTGTCTTAAGTGAATTTCCATATTTGATGATCGCTTTCAACATCTCTCACCCCTTAACTCTCTCCAGGCCCTGGTTTCTCTTCTGTTCTCAGCTTCTATGAGGTCAACATAGCTCCCACGAGCGAGTGAAAACCTGTGGTGTTTGTCTTCCTGTTGTAGCAGAGAGTTTTTGCTACACTACTTTGGGTCCCGGCAGATTTCATACCCGCACTCACCCAGAAGCTATCTTTGGATCCACAAATGAAAGACACACACACACAATAGCTTATTTTTAAAATGTCCTGGCTACCTCAAAGGCTGGACACACCTAAACCTGCTACCCCAGTGGCCACTCACCCGAATTCTCACAAGGCTCATTCCTCTTCTGTTCACACTGCCCATGCCCCCAACCCCCATCCTGGTGATTCTGCTCCGTTCCTCTCTGGGTCTTACCCACTCAATTCTAAGTGTCCCACCACATGCCCAGTCATTAGCTGCTGGTATCTTTATTGATCAAACAAAAACCAAATGGGGACAAAGGACCTTCAGCTTTTGGACACACAGAGTCCCAATTGAATCAAAGCATTAGCGCCAATCTCCAGCATCCTGTGTCTGGCTGATTTCACTTAACATAGGGTTCCCCTCAAGGCTTATCCATGTGGCTGCAAATAACCAAACTTCATGGCTGTATAATATTCCATCGTGCATATACTCAGCATTTCCCATTGGTGAATGGCTCCAAATATGATGTCCATGGCAGAGTCTGAGGAAGCAAGCATCTGCTCAGGGAGGCAAGCCACAGAATTGCTCCGAGGCACCTGAATACAGAGGTGCATGCAAGGTGGTCCTGCAAATACCCGTAGGTGGAGATCAAATAGCTTCAGTGCCAAGCTGTGCCTCCCGAACACTGCATGTGCAGTGCTCACATGCAGGTGTACCCAGGAGGCTGAAAGTCAAAGGCCCCGGAAAATTGGAATTTGAAACTTAGTAAAACATGATATAAACAACTGTGTTAGAAATCATATGTCTTGTTACTCAGTATGCTCCCAACAGTCGACTAGGGTTAGCAAATTCAGAAGAAAAGGAACGGAAAATACTGCCCCCCATCCCTGTGCGAGCATGAATTTTGTTTTCAATAGAAGTGAATTAATGTTTAGGTGAGCTCTGAATACAGGTACAAATGCAGAAATCCTGCCAATACAGTAAGGAGAAGCCCTCCCCGCAGCATCTCTCTGTCTCGCTCTCGCTCTCTCTCTCTCTCTCTCTCTCTCTCTCTCTCTCTCTCTCTCTGTATTTAACAGGCTTTTCTGTGTGTGTGTGTGAAACTTTGAAGTTATGGAAATATGAAGCTACACTTCACTAAACTTAAAATTCACCTGTTATCAATGTTAATATAAGGTCACATGCTTGGGTTATAATCAGTGTTGATTGTTATTCCTGTTGTGGTCCCCTTTCAGGGAGGCCCTCTATCCTTCAAGGCTCCCTTGCTTTCTGACATGATGATTCCATCCCATGGATCCTCTGTGTCTCCTAGAAACTCTGGTTCCTTTCCCTGGACCCTAAAATTGAGATTTAAAAAAAATCATTGTAGATTTGTATTTGGTTGTAAAAAAAATCATAGAGGGATTTCATGTGACCCAGTTCCCTGAAATGGGAATGCTTGTACAATTATATCACAGTGTCACAACTGGGACACTGAAGGTTTAGCTGCCACAAGTCCCTATAGGTGATCTGATAGCCACACTCTCCTTTCTCTTTTTCTTTTATTTAGAGTTCAAGACCTGAGCTTTATGTGTATTTGTTGCTGTTGAGTATGGTTGCATTTAGTAAACTGATGATCTATCTATCTATCTATCTATCTATCTATCTATCTATCTATCTTATATAATGTATGTATAACATCTATGTATATATACATTATGTATGCATATGTATATGTATATAAATACACACTAATTACCGTATCTCTGTACCTACTTATAGACAACTGTGATTTCATAGCAATACCTCCAACCCCGACTCAACACCATAGGCTCACTCCTTTTACGTATTTGTACATGGCTTCTGTATGACAAATCTGCCTGTCTTTCCTACATTGTTTCCCCTTTGTCAGCTTTCCTGCATGTAACCAGATTCCAGTCACTTCTCCAGAGAAATATTCTCCCTTCTCCTGGTGTGCTCATTCCCAGCTGGGTTGACCTTCTACAAAGACATCTTCCTACTCTCATCCCAGTCCCTTATTGGGTGCCTTCTTCCTATTTGTGGTTTGTTTTTAAGTGTCAGTAGGATGTCCCCGTCTGCGAACACTGTGTTCTTGTTGCTACTGTTTTGGGCTGTCATGACTCGGTGTCACCTTGATGCTGATACCTCCATGTGCTGTTTCATCTAGAAACATTTTTTCTTAGACCCCTAAAGACATCAGCGGGGACTTCTCTATCAGTGTACTTGCTGAATGTGTTATTTGGTCCTCTGCATCACCACATAGTGTAAGCTGCAATCCTGTCCAGATCCTGATGCTCCAGGCAATACTCCTTTGCACAGCATCTTCCAGCATACAAAAGAAACAGTTCAAGGAGGAAGGAGAAGAGGAAGGGATGAAGAAGAGTTGAGTGTTCTCTCTAATAAAATCCAACCCTCTCTAGGAACAGGCTGAGCCATTTAAAAATAATAAATCCATTGGAAGACATCCCCCAACACTGGCTTCTCAAGACATCTTTGTGTCAGCGCTGGGCCCTGACTGTCAGACTCTCTTGCATAGATCATGGTTCCTTCCGTCTGTACAATCCCAAAGAGGTAGGCTTCTCTACGCTTCTGTTGCCTTTCTGGGCTTCAATGTAGACATGCTCAATGCTTGCCCTTTATTTTCTGTTTTAGATGTTCTCACTCCTACCATGTTCTTGATGCTCTAAGTCTGGGATTGACTGGGTTTGCTGGAACCAGAACCCTCAGACTTTCCAAAACGATACATAACAGTCAAAGTTTGCTGCCACAGTTTCTAAGGAGCTTGTGGGGAATAGAAATACACTCTTGTTCCCCAGCTGAAGGCTTGTGAAGGTTTTCTCTTGGTGGTGGTGGTCTTTTAGACTTGGCATCATCTCTGGTTCATAACAGACTATGAATGAACACTGACTGTGGTGTAACAAGTGATCTTGACTAATGGTGATCCCTGTGACCGGATGCTTGATGAGCTGGAACTGGAGAAGATAGGGGTTTTCAGGCTCTCGACTTTTGGTTCACAAAGCAGACACTCCATTTATACCAGGAAACCAGTCAGCATAGGCCTTGGGTATTGATGTGCAGCAAAGGAAGGCCCTCTTCTGAAAAGGAGAGGTGTGGTCTGTTGTTTTGTGTAGCTATATACCCACAGTGGCCATTTCTGAGGTCAAAAGTACCTTTGTGTCCTTCCTTCTGAGGAAGTTTTTATATCAGTAACACCACGGATGCTCAGAATACTGCAGCCATGGAAACCTTTGCCCCTAGACAAGAAGCTGAGACCCCAAGAGTCTCAGACACATGCAAGTTACAGTTTTTTCTTTCTTTGTGCTGAAGAAGAGGCAGTGCCAAGGGACATTTCTTGGAACACAGGGACTTGGGTGGGGTCACAGTCCATCCTGAGTTGGGAAGGATTGGATAACCCATTTGGCAAACACATACCAATTGAGAAGTTGAGGCTCAGGGTGGTCAAGGATGACATTCATGATCTCACAGCTAGTAAATGGCGAGGTCTCTCTGTTCAACCCTTGACCTGGTTGGGTTCAAAGTGCATCTGTTTCATCCCATTGCTTGGAATCCCATGAGCTTCCTAGTACTCAGATAATTACATCCTCAAGCATCCTACTCTTCAGATAATTAAGTCCATGATCTACTTGGCAATCTGCAGAAACTCTGTACCCCGAATTAATGCCAACCAAGGCTCAAACCACAGATTTTCTTATGTTTCTGAAGTTTTCTGATCTTTTTCGTATGACGTACTACAAAAGATGACATTTTAAAGTGAGAGATAATGCAGAACTATGTATTTTTTTTTATAACCCAATTACTAACTCATTTTAAACTGTGCAAACGAATTTGCCCAACTCCACATTCTTTCAGTATGACCAACTCCATCTTGGGAGTTTTCACACAGAGATATAAAATGTTGCCAGAACATTTTACTCTTAAGTGTGTTATTATTAAAGCAAAATTCTTTAAATTTCTGACCATGGAAGTTAAGGGTAATTGTATTTTATTTCAGATGAAACTAAACATTGCAGAAATGTTTCTATGAAGCCAGTCTATAGAAGCTAAGTAATTAACTGATGGTCTTGTTAACTCATCTGTCTTAGCCATTGTTCTATTGCTGTGAAGAGACACCATGACCATGGCAATTCTTATAAAACACTTAATTGGGGGTTGCTTACAGTTTCAGAGGTTTAGTTACAGGGAGGATGGCAGCATTCAGGCAGACATGGTAGCTGATAGTTCTACAGCTGGATCCATAGGCAGCAGAAAGAGAGAGTCTCTGGGCTTGGCATGAGCTTCTGACACCTCAAAGCCCATGCGCATTAACATATGTCTTAGGATTTTACTACTGTGAACAGACACCATGACCAAGGCAACTCTTATAAAGGACAACATTTAATTGGGGCTGGCTTACAGGTTCAGAGGTTCAGTCCATTATCATCAAAGCGGGAACATGACAGCATCTAGGCAGGCATGGTGCAGGCAGAGCTGAGAGTTCTACATCTTCATCTGAAGGCTGCTAGCAGAATACTGGTTTCCAGGCAGCCAGGAAGAGGCTCTTAAAACCACACCCACAGTGACACACCTACTCCAACAAGGCCACAACTTCTAATAGTGTAACTCCCTGGGCCGAGCATTTCAAACCATAACAATATATTTCCTTCAACAAGGCCATAGTTCCTAATCCTTTCAAACAGTGCCACTCCTTGTAACCAAGAATTCAAATCTATGAGCCTATGTGGCTATTCTTGAGCATACCACCACATCATCCAGTCAGAATCAGTTTGGTATTTAAGAGTGCCTTTTCTTCAAGGACAACACCAGAGGTATTCTTCTCTGATCTATTCCTAGTACCATTTGTCCATGCTTCATTTCATTGTCCAAAAAGAGTTACTTATACATTCATTTCATTGTAATAAAATTCATTACATTGTAACAAAATTCATTTCATTGTTACTTATAAATTTATTTCATTGTAACAAAAAGAGTTACTTATAAATCTACCAGTGATCATCAAAATAGTTCTTGTTTGAGATTGGAAAAAAAAAGAGTTTTTTTTTTTTTTTTTTTGTGGGTGAGGGCGTGGGGGGTGGGGGGTCGGAGGTGGGGGTGGGAGCAGGAGGAACACTTGAGGGATAAAGGCTCTTCAGGGAAGTGGGGTTAAGGAGTGAGATGGGAATCAACCAAAATGAAACCCCTGTGGATTTGTTGCCTTTAATAATTCTGATGGGGTTTGTGGGTTTTTTTTTTTTTTTTTTTTTTTTTTTTTTTTTTTTTTGCCAGTTTGGTTTCTAAAGAGAGGAAGGAAGAAATCATAAGGTTGGATGGATTGGGTGTTGTGGAGTATCTGACAGGAGATCAGAATGCACTGTTTGAAAAAAATTTAATAAAAAAATGTATACTCACAGAAAGTTTTTTTAAAAAAGATAATTACCATTTTTATACTATGGATGGACACCCAGTTAGTCCCCAGCATGCTAGGAAAAAGTCGTGTGGAGATTCTCTTAGAAAAAAAATGAAAATTTGCACATTATTACAGAATGACTGCTTTTATATCACACAGGAAAGTATTTATTTTTTAAGAAAGTTTTTCTTTTCAATTATAAGTTTCCTGTCCCTGTTTCCTAGATGTTATAAGTCATCTAACTCAGCCTTACAGTTTAGAATAATACTTAGAATTAATTTAGGAAGCCAATGTACAAAATGTCTTCTTTTGTTGATTTGATCTTTTTAGAAAAAACAAAAACTTCTCTCAAGCCTTCAGAACCATCTTAATTATGAAAGAACAGTTCCCCGTATGTGCCTTTACTTAGAAGAATTGCCAGAAAATTATTAGCTATTGATTTTATTGACATGTTTATCCTTATACATTACATAGCTTACAACCAGAGGAGTTGTCTGAATCCCAGTATGTACCATGAAGTCTGTTTATGTGGTTTTCCATACCATTTGACAATAAAGTTACGCCATTTTACAGGTGAATGTGTTAGTGGGAACAAGACACGAATGAATATACTCATAGAATCAGGGGGTTTCATGCACTTAATAAAATCAAGAGCCTAGCAAGTGTGTTTCCTTTGTACTCAACAATATGCAGAACACCGGGGCATACGAGCAATTAAAATGGATATAGCACTTTTACGCCAGCGACGTTTAGGAACTTATAGCTCGAAGTGATTCTAATGCCCTTCTAAAGGTTCCCCATAAGAAGCTCCACATTGTCAATGTTTCTAACTTGCACCCATGGTTCTAAGCTTAGCTCAGAAATGTAGAATCAGCGAGTTGTAAACCATCTGGGTGACTGTTTCATAACTGGCTCTTGCCTAGAATTGTTAAGGCCTTCCTTTGCTTCCATGTTTTCAGCTCCACATCAAATAACACTCACTCTAATTATCAGGGGCTAATAATTAGAAAACAGTAGAGATTGATGAGCAGACAATTTATTTATTTATTTATTTTTGAACAAAATAATGACCCAGCCTCACAGTTAGCCAGGCCCCAAGTGGATTGATGTGGTAAGCTGGTGGGCAGACTGAGTTATCACTGTATACAGCAGCCCAGTGCAGCCCAGCCCCACGACCCTTGCCGGGGTTGCTGTCCAGGCACACAGATTCGCAGCCCTTCTGTTTCAGGATGCAAGCTATTTGAGAGACATTGTTTTTGCTGCCTTTTTTTTTTTTTTTACTTGCATCTTAAAATTTATCATGGCTTTACATTTTATGTAAAATTATAAATCCGAGACTCCTTCCTGTCCAATTGCATGTTTATACACACCAAAATGCCAGAGCAGCGAAGAGTTATTTCAGTACTAGACAATACTAGACATCTGTGAGAGCTTTTCCTTGAAACTTTGTTTTTTTTTTTCCATTAAAAGTGGCCATTTGTGAGACAAGGCTGTATGCATACATGCCTGCTCTTTAAGAGCTGTCTCTGTAGTACGTTCCTGAGTATGTTTTTGGTAGTATAAGTCTGGCTTTTTAGATTACCGATACATTAAAGCTGCTACAACAGACATATCGATTTGCCTGCCCATCACCCATAAAACCTCTTGGTTTTAATCCCTGATTTCCTTTCTGGAAAGCAGTCTTGGTGACCTGTCAATCAGAGCCCTCGCCCCTCGCCGCGGCCCAGGCAGCCCTGCCCCAGGGTAAGGGCTGGACAGGGCATCCAAATGGTGTTGGTGAGAAGGCCCCACTCCGCTTTCACCATCGGCTTCCCTTCCCCTTTTTTCTTCTCTTTATGACAAGAAAAAGGGAGGTATGTTGGCATCAGGCTCCGAACTCAGTGACATCACATCTAGGCGACAACCGCCACACATTTCCCAGAATCCACGTGGCTCACCTTCCAACTTTACCTGCGAGAGGCTACACTACTCCCCATATAAATAGGCAGAGCACCCTGATCTCCCCTCTCTCTTTTCTCCCTCTTCTTGCCTTCACCTTTGCCCTTATCTCCTGAGTAAGTCTCATGTGGAGACCAACAACACCAACCACTTTATTTCTTTTCTCGGTCTTCTTACACCTACTCAGACAAAAATTTCTTTAGAAATTTACCTTAGAGATAAAATGTTACATAAAATGGGAGTTACAGAAGGATATGGATATTAAGTTCAAAACAATGTTTCATTATAATATACTCATTAAAAGTTGAAAGCAACAGTTCTTACATGGCCTTGCCTTATCATAGTGCACACCTGTGGCTTTATCCTTGGGCTTAAATTTTTTCCTTGAACAAAATTGTCCCAAGTCTATTCCCCTTTTTAGTGTGATTATGATACCTCATTGTATTCCTTATTAGGCAGGCTTTATTTACTATTCTGAGGAGTGGGCACATTCTATTCTTGATTCTAACTTTATCGCATCTTTCTAGCAACTAAGACCATCTCTAAAAACTTACCTCCTAAAATTATTTGAATCAAATCAGAAATTCTATAGAATTATTATCTATTTGTCTGTATAGCATGACTACAAGATACTACATCTTTGTAGGTCTGCATAGATCTGCTCAGAAGGGTGGGCTAATAGCTAGTTATTATATATATATATATATATATATATATATATATATATATATATATATATATATGCAGAAAAAGAATATTAACAGGAGAAATCTTTCCTAACATGTATTTTCCTGGGTCTTGCCTACTAGAACAAATTTATCATAAATTTTAATCCAAGGCAGACACATCTCAGGAAGATCATCTGATAGTTTTCAGCTTCTCTTATGAAGGCTCCTGACAGCTGGTACTCAACATGTGTAGAATTTTCTTGTCATCATTCTTTAAATAATAACAACTCTTCACATAAAATTACTTTGCATTATGTGTTATAAGTGACATAGAGATGATTTAAAATACCCAGGTATATTTTTCTGTTAGTATAATAAATGCATGAAGCAACTGACTTACAAAGAGAAAATATTTATCTTGACAGTTTTGGAGCATTCGTGCATGATCAACCAGCCCTTTGGTTTTGGATCTGTGTTGAGCATCACATCAATGCTGGAGCGTGTGGCATTTCATAGCTGCCAACCTTCTGAATGGGGAGCTAAAAAGAGAAAAGGACTTGTGTCTTACTACTGCCATTCATAGACATGGCCCCAGTGACTTAGAGACTTCTCCCTAGGACCCACCTCTCATTAGGCATGTGGTGGCATCGTGGTTGTCCAAATCATCTCTGTAATCAATGGAGCAGTGAGGTAAGGACACAGGGAGGTTGCTGGTGGTGGGACTTCATTGCTGCAGCAATAGTAACATTTTGTAAAGAGTGCACATAGTGTTGGGTGTCACATAGACAATTTCTTTCAAGTATGCTGTGCATGTTTACCAGACTTCTTGTGACCCTAAATGGTACAAGAGGAAGGTCAAGCTGAGAAAACAGAATTGACAAAGCACAGCAGGAAGCAGAAGGTCTTCAGATATCTTTGGAGGAATTCTCCCTCTTCTATCATCTTGGGGTTGGTCTAGCTGAGGAGACAAAGGGAAGAGTCACAGTACCAAGTGGATAGTCCAACTTACTAGATTTCTTACCTACAATAAAGTCTCCAGAGGATCTTGGACAGGACACTTGGGCAGACATGGACAAGGCTGAGAATGTGGGGCCTGAACATTCTCAATAACTTTCTTGTCAGCAGAGAAACAAACTCTCCTCCCATCAAAGACTTTTAAATAAGAACACCTGGCACTGGCCCTGTTGCTATTGGTACTACTCACTGCCTCTATGTCATTGCAAACTCTCTGATGATGGTGCCATTATTTACCTCTATGTCCCTGATAAGAACTCAGATGGCCAAGGTATCAGCTAGGTACCAGCTATATTGCCCAGTCTCGGGAGAGAATACTTATACACAGTTACGAGATGTCCTTGATCACTGTGTGCAGGAGTCAAGGAAGGACAATGACCTTGTTAAGGGACAAATGGAGGTAGAAGTGAAAGTGACTGTGTCAGGTAGAATGTCCCAAAGAAGCAGTCCTATTAGACCTTCCTCCTCACTCTTTAATGAGTGGTAGAGAAGGATGGAGAATGCCATCTACCATGCATCTTTATAATAATGTAAAAGTTATTCCTGTTATTTAGGTGATTCATCCGCTGACCCGTCTGTCTCATCACTTCTTATCAATGTCTCACACAGAACCACGCATGATATGCATCAATGATATAAATCTTCCCTTTGCATTTTTCATAAAACTTGACATATCAAATGATAATTTCCCTGTGGAAAATTTGTTTTTGGTTAATGCTGCCTAAGAACATTTGCTTGGTAGTTGTATTAATAATGTTGATTTTATTTTCAGTGTTTTACTTTGGTATTTTGCAGCATTTCGGAAAACGATTTCCATGTTGGTATAGCTTTCACGTTCAAACCAAATAGTCCCAAACATGTATTCAACAACATCCTTTCCCAAAATACTGCAAGGCTAGGTAGCAGGCAGAAAGCTATTACATCTACAACCCAGAGTGATCTGAAATCAACCTACCTACTCCATTTCAAACTCACTCAAACTTGCATCTTCTGCCCCTCCAAACATCATCATCATCATCATCATCATCATCAACAACAACAACAACAAAATAAAAGAGATGGGATCCAGTAGTGATGACTCCCTCAGAATGTGCCCCACTATCACAAATGACCTTTCTCTCTCTCTGGAGGAGAAGAGGAAAGACAAGAAGAAGTACTTGGTGCAGAGTCACAGTTTCTACTGTGACTCTGAATGAGACTGAGAATGGCCAGGATGCTACAACATCACCACAGTCATTAGCCATGTGCTAAAAAAGGTAGTCTTGTGTGTTGCCTGGACCACTGTGTTCTGTCAGCTGACAGGTGGGAAAGTAAGGCCAATAGTGGATGTTTTTTCAGGAGGCATTGCTAAAAGAACCCTTGATCAAGATGAGGAAACCATCCCAATAAACACATTTGGGTACATCTGTCCGTGTGTCTATCTGTCTACTTATTTATCTACCTAAGCTTCAGGCTAGCTTTCTTCACTGCTCCTTCAACTTTTGGTTGGTTTGATGCTTTATAGCACGAGCCTGCATGATGTAGTGTGTCTATTTATCTTGGGGGATGTAGGTGAAGACTTCTTTCAGACATGATTTTTTTTTTAATCTATCTCCTTAGCATATAGGATAAAAGGAAAATTTGGGGACATTTTAGAGTATTTTGCTTTTCTTCTTAAGCATAAACATCAAGACTTCTGGGGTCTTCCCAGGCCTCTGCCAGTCCTTTTCTTGCATGGTCTCCCAGCATGCAGCAATACCCACTTTGGGCTTGGCATCTGAGGGTTTACATGGCCCCAGCCTATGGTTCTGTGCACTGTGCAGACAAGGTTTTCTTCCATAATATAGAACATCCTTTGAGTATTACAATTTATTTTTGTTTTGCTTGGCTTTTAACTGGATCTGCATGGTGTTTCCTTGTTCAAAGGAAGAAAACAATGTATCATTTTGCTTCATCGTCTTTGAATGGCTTCCTGAAATGAATTTTAAGTGATGAAAATGTCTGTAGCCACCCAGATGCAAATTTTATACAATGTGGATCATTCCCCAAAGCCCAGTAACTGGATGTGTAAAGGATGTGTTACTAATGCTTCTTTGATCTCTGCATTCTGACAGCTCAGAAGTAACCCCCATCGAGAAACAGAAGTGTCTGCTCAAAGCAAGATTTTGGGACAGTGAGTGATTTACTAGGAAATGGTACCTCAAACAATAGAGTCGAAGGGACTAAGTGTTAGGAGCTATGTTTATGAAACTATTTTTAGTAGATTTTCAAGACTGACTTGTTAGATCAAATGCTGAACTGAGAAGATTCAATTAGCTTGTTGTTCAGCTGTTATAACATCCAGACGTAGAACTTCAGACACAGAACAGAAACTCCCAAAGTTCTTGATGATGTATCGTGAGATGCATATGTTGAGGTGGAATAGGTCCAGGAAGACTTGGTGTTTGGCTTGTTCATGTTTGGTGGCATCGAGCATTCACAATTAGCTACTCAGACCCTGTCCTCATTTCCGAATAGATTGGACTGGTTTAATCCTCCCAGTTCTATATTGTTAATAGTATACGTGAGATTCCTTACGTAACCCTTTCAAGTGGCTCCCTTTTGACTTTCAAATAGACAATCCCACTAATCGAGAACTTTGTTGTTTATTTTGATGTGTCAGGGTCTTAAGTCTAAGGCCTTGGGCCTGCTAGGCAAGCACTCTATTACTGAGCTACATCCCCAGGGACTGCTCTTAAGTTAACTAACAGTAGCTAACAGTTTTAACATATATGGAACCAGGTACTCATATTTTGTAACAGAAAGAAAAAGCTCTTTGACAGTGATTTTCCAAAATGTAGACGATGAACAATCCTCTGTGCACTAATGGAGCGAGGGAGCCCCATTAGTCAGACAGATGGAGACTGAGTTGTTTTCCAGGGTTGGAGTGCCAGTGAAGTGGGCAAGTTCTATTCTTGCTTTGTCTGAGTTGAACTCCCACTCCTCAACCCCAGGGACTGTTTTCTTAGGTAATTGGTTTTTAGAGTTAGACAGGATCCAGAGCCCATCCCTCCCACATAATGCCTGGGTGGCTACAAATAAATCATTAACGTTTTGGAGTGTTTGTCTACAGCGTCTCTGAATTGGAGTTGACAATAATGCCTATTTCAGAAAGCAACTGTAACAATGAAATGATCAAGGAGGAAGACTATCTTGTAGTACCTTCTACTGAGTAAGGGAATCCCTAAGAAGCAGTAGGGTCTGGAGGTACTGCTCAGTGGTACAGTGCTTGCCCGGCATAAACAAGACATAGTACTGAGAAGTAGTAGGTAACCTGAAAATGCAAATTAGTTTCTTTCATCTCAGCTCTATGTTCTGAGTATCTTTCAGGATTAGAGAAACTCAAGAAAATGTAAAGTCTGTTTGATAAGTCAGATAAAGGGAGGTGATCCAATAAAAGTGAAAGATGAGTTATTCTACAAGTAGAGAAAACAGACCGTGGTTGAACTTACAAAGGCAGAGAAATTGACTTAAGTGGTGGCTTACAAAAAGATAAATAAATAAATAAATAAATAAATGAATAAATCTGTATCACATTGAGAAAGAATGCAGAATTTTTATTCCCTTGAAGCCTTAATTCCCAGATACCTTGTTAAGCACAGGATAAAGGATGTGAGAATAATTTTGTTGGTGTCATCAGAAAACAGCCAGGAGGCTTCATTATCCTCTTTATGATGGCAAAGGTTCTTGGTCAGGCTTCCAAAGCTTTTCTTATCTGTTCTCTCTGGTAAAATCCAGTTTTATCAAGAAGTCCAGCTAAATTATGTATTCCCCTTGATACAGACGCCTCAAGTCTCTTTTGATCTCATTCCCCACCCCTACCACTCCTCAGGAGATGTCTGGTCATCGAGGCCAGCTTTCAGTGACAGTAAAATGAGGACAGTTTAGCCAGAATCTCTCCCTTGCTGAGCACGCCTTCAGTAATCTGCCAACACATTCTACCATGATCCCTGGCCTTGCATTCCTATATCTATTGCGGTGCCTTGACTATAGTGTGCATTTCTCTGCTTTATCCTATACCCCTTGCAATGCCTTGAATATGGTGTGCATTTCTCTGCTTTAACCTATACCCCTTGCAATGCCTTGAATATGGTGTGCATTTCTTTGCTTTAACAAGGGCCAGTGAGGATTTCTCTTATATCCATTCCTAGATACAAAACCACTAACTAAATTATTTTCTGCTTGGAGTGGTTATGTGCTATTTTTCTTTACTTTTCTTTTCCTTGCAAGAGTTCAACCCTTCTTTGTAACAGCTCTCAGCTGACACTCCCAGTGTTCCCCAGAGCATGGTCTTGATGGGCTATGGCAATACCTTGGAGGCCAAAGGGATCACTTTTTCTCTTCCAATTGTACCCATAATATGAGGTAGACTGTGGCTTGGACTTTGGCAATGAACACTTATTTTGGTTGATTTTCTGTGACGGACATTGTTCTTCTAGTATCTAGTCTCTAGAACTCTGGCTGGTTGGTCAACTCAGCTGTTCTGACTCAAAACTCCTTTCCATGCTGACTGATTCAATCTGGCTTCTTTCAGCTTTTGACTGAGTTGTTCTGCTTAGCCTCATACAACTTTGGCAATCTGTTCTAATCTTGTGGCTCCTTCTCATTCTCTGGCTCATTCTGCCTTCCCCTGTGTCTAGCTTGCTTATTTTTCTGCAACTGTACAACTGTCCCAGTAGAACTGCCTTTTCTTCTCTGACCTGCTCTCTCTTGTCACCTCTCTTTCCTCTCTGTTCTCATGAGAGTTAAGCATATGTTATTCTGTCAAATCTTTCTCTGACTCATCACTTTGTGTGCCACTCAACTAGACAGCACTTTCAAACATGGATGCTTTCTTTTACAAGCTAACTTTACCTTCATTGTTTGGGATTAAAGGTTGGGCTTGTATGCCAGCCAGAGTAGCCATGTTGCTGGATTAACACCCCAGTACAGTTCCATTTTGCCAAAGAGAACTTACTGAGTTTGATTTCTCTCAGAGGAAAAACTTTGGATGTAAGAAGCTTATCTGGGTGGCTTTGAGAACAGAGAGATGAGATTGGGGCTGAGGAAGTGCATAAACTTCTCTCTCACCATGGCCTTTGCAGTTAACCTTGAAAAGGGAAAGTGTGGGTACCCACATCTTAGAGACCCATCTTTCTGGAGTTGAACAGCACCGGACATTTATGGGTTGGCTCCTGCTTGTGTTGGGCTTATGAGGTTGCTCAGGGGTTTGACTATTGTCTGGTCTTTGTGGATGTCATTAGCATAAGCAGCCCCCTGTTTTGAGCAAAGACTCCATTCAAAGATGCAAGTTCTGACAATTGATTGTTGGCTACAGATAGAGACAGTAGAATCCAGCTGACATGGGTAGATGGGGATAGCATCTTTCACATTGCCTGAGCTGCTTTGAGGTTCTCAAGAGTCAGAACTGTAAGACATGGCATAGCTCAATTACAATAAGACCTGCCACTTCCAGGTCAGAGACACCACCACTATTACTATCTCCTGATAGTTCCATGTCTTCTGTATAGTTCCATCCACCTAGGTGTCCCTCTTTCTAGGATCCTGGTTCCCAATAAGAGCAGACCACACAGCTTGTATGCAGGTTGCTGAGGAAGAGGAGGATGGTCATTTCTGATCTGATGTCCATAGTGGGAAGTGGAGTACTGTGTCCCTCTTGCATCATCTGAAGCTGGACAAAAGAGTTGGGACAAAGTAGGTGAAACCTTGATCTGTATTCATTGGAACAGTCACTTTGACAGTTCAATTTTTACCTGCATTTATACTATACATCCAAACAAAAAGGTCACATACCCAACAAAATGTGTTCCTCAGTCAGTAAAAATTCATCCAGCATTTATGCCAAAAGAGGACATCCAAAACTGGGTGGTGGTAAACAGCTTTTGGATCAGCATTGGTAGGGTCCATTATTTCTCTATTTCTCTAGTGATTCTAGTTTATAATTTATGGACCATATTGCAAACCTACCAGTGAGAAACCCACCTTAAATACTTGCATATCCATGTTTATTGCTGCTCTGTTCAGAATAACAAGGAAGAGGAACAGCCTGGATGTTACTATCAGTGGATGACTGGATAGTAAAAATGTGACATATTTACACAATAGAATTTATCCACTGGCCAGAAAAAAAAAACATTTCAGAAAGACGGATGAATCTGGAAATTATTATAGTAAGCAAGGTGATCAAGACTCAGAAAGACAGACACCACAAGCTCTCTCTAACATGTGGCTCTTGGCTTTTACACATATATAGGTGTAGATGTAAATTGTAAATTGTAAAGACGTGCAGCTCGGGTGGGTGCTGTAAACTTTTGGCCACTAGCTGGGCCATCTTTCTAGTTCTTTCAATATTATTATTTTTATTTTTTTCTGAGTGTTTTATTTTACTTATTTTATTGGATATTTTTAAATTTACATTTCAAATGTTATCCCCTTTCCCAGTTTCCCCTCTGAACCCCCCATCCCATCCCCCTCCCCCTGCTTCTATGAGGGTGCTCCCCCCCAGACCTACCCACTCCCACCTCCCTGCCCTGGCATTCCCCTACACTGGGGAATCGAGCCTTCACAGGACCAAGGGCTTCTTCTCCCACTGATGCCCATCAAGGCCATCCATCCTCTGCTACGTATGCAGCTGGAGCCATGGGTCCCTCCATGTGTACTCTCTGGTTGGTTGTAAGGCCCTGAGCTGCCCCACATTGGGTGGCCAAACTGTAACTGAGCTGTCCCATGTTAGGCAGCCGAACTGTAACGGCCCGCTCTGTTCCGCAGGTCCGGGTCTAGCAAGAGAGAGTGTGGGGCAAGCGACTCGAAGAATGGAGACAAGACAGAGGGTCTGATCAAGTCTCAAGTCTCGTTTATTGTGTCTCTCTCTGTTCTCCGGTATTCTCTTTATTGTCTCCTCTTGTAGGGAAATCTGGGGTATTTATAGGCTTTTACCACGTGCCTTGTAGGCGTGTGAATACCACATGCCTTGCAGGTGTGGATATGATGTAAGCCTTACAGGCCTCTATAGCGTGGATAGCACGTGCACCGTGCGCCTTGCAGGCGTGGATACCACTTGCAGCCTTGCATCTGGGGACACTAAACATCAAAACAAGATATGTGGGATATCAGAGTGTGCTTCAGCTGTTGTAGGCTGTTGAAAAACAAGTCTCATGTCAGGGTATATGGCTTGAGATGGCTGCAAAGCTGATAGCCGCTTTCTGCTAGAAGTTGGCTCCCAACAGTTGATGGGCCATCTTTCTAGTTCTTCTGATATTATTATTTTTAATGTTGGAGTAGAAGTGATCTCTTTTGAACGATACAACCACTTATAACTTACACTTCTTTAAAATGTTCACACTAATTAGATCAATGTAGTGCAGGCTGGAAAATATAACTAGAATTTAATCTGTTTTTCAGGAGCTGGGACAGCATCAATTGAGAGATATGGCTTCTTTCTTCACTTGCTTTCACCTGCTGGTGTGGAAAGTTTCTGGTCCAGTTGATACATGAGGATGGGACAACAGAAGATTGGTGGAGGTAGAGAATGTACATGTGGCTTTAAGAAGTAAAAAAAAATTATGGGGAGGGGCATAGAGGAAACTTAATAATCAAACACAAAGTCATTTCCAATGGTTTAAAAAGCACATAAATCTTCCTGTAAAAGTCTGTTCTACTTGAAATATCTGTGGTGCTTCCATTTTCTGCAGCAAAGCATGACCAGCCTGGAGGAAAATAGATCTCAAAGAGGGAAAGGTAGGAAAGATGGCACATTTATTGGCTTCTGGTTTGTGAAATCTAATTAGCATCCAAGAGGACCCAGAAATTGCAGTAACATTAGCTGTGCATCCTAGACACCTGTAGGGATAAAATGTGGGAAATATCATGACTTTGTTTTCCATTTTAAATAAAGATGAGGAGAAACTCAACTTTAGGACTTAAAAATTCTTCGTTCAGTTTTCTTTTTGTGAGCAGGGTGGGTGGAGACCTTGGGAAACAATCAGGGGGTCGATTTGCACATTTCTTTTGGAGATTGAATCAACACAGCACCTCAGGCTCCTGTAGAGACAGGAAAGTTAGTGCTGAATGACTTTCAGATATGTGTTGTGATACCTGATGTAAACATTCATATCTGGTAACAACTTCTAACATTTCTTAGTTCTTTTTTTTTTAAATAAAAGTTTAAATAGTCGTAGGAGAGTCAGCATTTTGTTTGTAGTTTGAAACCATTGATGTCCATCCTCCTTTTCTTAGTTACACTGTTCTGGTGACTTCCTTCTAAAGTGTTACTCTCTTGTTCATCATAGCCATCACCTTAGTCCATATAAGAAAATATTATTTCCTATTTTGAATATTATAAAAAGCCCAATATTTTCCTCATGGTTAGACTCCTTCAGCTCCAAATGCATTAATATCAGGCTGGTATTAAAAACCATTAGTTACATCATTCTGTCTTTTTGCTCAGAGATGGCCAGGCTCTGCTCTGTAATTTTAGGAAGGTTCACGTTCAAAAATTCTGCTGAATACTTTCTCTATTTTCTTTTTGCTCTTCTCTACAAACCAACTTTTCCTGATGTTCCAACATGAACCTTTTCTCCTAATGAGTTCCGTCAGTCAGTGCCCAGTTAACCTACCACATGGATACAAAGCTCAGTGTTATGTTAAAAACCATGTTTGGAATATGTTTTGTTCCCTAGTGTCTGGGATTTCTCATGTTAGGCTTTGTTCATCTTTTGCAGAATGGCCCAAGGCTTATCTGATGACTCCCTAGAGTCCTGGAAGAACATTTACTTCTTGCCCAAGGATAGATAACTTAGTAACTTAGATGTTCAGTGTTTGTCCTACAATGCATTCAAATGAAAAGAGAACCCCCTTTGAGGTTTTAACTATGATCCCTCATGTATCTTCTCAGTTTGTTATTACCACCACCATCCTGGCCACTACACTGACTCCTTGACAAGCTACATACTTTCTTTGTACAGGCAGAGTCTGCTCCCCTTGCACCCCCTGGGTAACAATGAAACAATTGCAGATTTCAAAAGACATTTCTATGTAACAAGAAAGTACAAAAGAAAATAAACATTGAGTTTCAAGAAGCCACAAACAACCTAATTTATATAGTCCAAGTAACATTGTATCTTCACGCATTAGTCTGGATTAGGTTCAGATGTGTTGATCTCCAATTCAAAGAATAGTATAAAAGCTATCATGCTTGTAAAAGAAGACTATAAATCAATCAACAGAGGGTCCAGACACCATTTTTTCTTCTGTATGATCCCTAGTAGAGGGACTGGTAATCCCACCAGATGAGAATAAAACCACTACCACAATTTTTGAGCTAAAATTGAAGCAAACTTTATTATATAATGGCTAGGTCCATGGATACTGGTCAGGTCCAAACTGAGATCTTCAAGGGTGTGACACTGAATTACACCAGTCAGGGACTGTATATAAAGACAACACTCACAAGAATATGTACATCCCAGCTTTGCCCAATCAAAGACAAGCATACATCCTGATGTACTTCCTGCTTACATACCACCTGCTTATGTGAGGTTAAGCACATGCTGAGCAGTTGAGGCAATCAAGCTTGTTTACAGAAGCAGAAACACAAGGCTTGTTATCTTACATCAACAACAACATCCAGCATTTCAGGAAATTATTTATTCTTGGGCAAGTGGAGATTATGGATCAGAGGTATTTTTGTTTTATAGATCTCTTAAGCACAATAATTTAAGTTTAAGACATAACTTTAACCATCACAGGGCAAAATCCTCAAGGTCATTTAATATGGTTGCTAGAGATTCAGCTCTCTCACACACATTCCAGGAATGAAGAAGGGAAAGAGGCAAAGGACCTTAGCGACTGTAGACCTTTCCTCCACAGCATTCACTTCATTCAATTCACCATACTTAGTTTCAAGGGAGACATGCCAGTATAGTTTGTAAGCAGAGCATATTGCTGCCCTGAAAAAGTAGGACTGTTTCCTAGAAATGACAAGGAAGCTACATACATGATACAACAACAGGGTTGCCTAAAGAAGAGTTTAACAATGATACCATCAACAGACAAGCTATACTCTTTGTACAGGCACAGTCCATAATACCCAGGGAGTACAATGAAACAATTGCAGAATTTCAAAAAACATTACTATGTAACAAGAAAGTACAAAAGAAAATAAACATCAAGTTTTAAGAAGCCACAAACAACCCAATTTATATAATACAAGTAACATCGTATCTTCAGTATCTCCACCCATTAGTCGGGATTAGGTTCAGATGTGCTGGTTTCTGATTCAAAGAATAGTATAAAAGCTATGAGATAAGGTGGGAATCTCACTGTGACCTACCCCTAGACAAAAAACTATAAGCAATTAATGACCGACAAGAGAGGAAAATTAGTCTTTCCCAAGGATGAGCCCCCTAGTTGGTTATTCAAATACCAAGTGGCTAGTCCTAAAATAATATGGACATAAGCAGCACTAAACAGAGTGGAGCAGGCTGTGTTTATGCACTTACATGCTTATATAACAATAGTATTCAAAGGAGTGAGAGGGAGTGAGTGGGAGCCCGGAGAGTGTCCAAAGGAGGATGCATGGGAGGGAGGGGAGGAAAAAAAAGGGGGGGGGGGAGAAGTGATGTAATTTTTTTTAGTTAATTAAAAAAAGGGGGGTTATGTTTAACAAAGATAGAGGGGAGAATGGATGTTGACTGGGCATGCAATTAGCTACCTCTGCTATCACAGATCATTTCTACAGCAGACATTTCTACAGAAGACTTGTTCAGTAATGTTTCCATCTCTAAAACCCTGCTCCAAACTAAAACACCCATTGTCTTTTTGAGTTTTAGCTTTTTTGACAGTAGCTATGTGGCTACATCACTATAGAGCCCACTACCTGTTTGTACTATGTGTTGCTTCAAAAGAGGAGAGCCAGATGCCTTTCTGGGATTGTTATAGCTGCTTCAGTTATTGGCTTAATACTCATACAAATCACCAGTGACTTTCTGCAGGTCAGTTAATCACTTGTTTTGTTATTGTGACAAAAGCAACTCAAGGGAGGAAGGAAGGCTTTATTTTGACTTACAGTTCCAATGGAGAACAGTTGACTATAGCAGGAAAAGTATGGTAGCAGGAGGAGGCAGTGGCTGGTTACTGGTCCACAGTCATTAAGAAGAGAGTGAAGGATGCTGGTATGAAGCTAGCTCCCTCTTTTACATGCAGTTGCTATCCCAGCCCATGGAATGTTGCCAACTACATTTAGGGTTGATCTTCCTACAGTGATTAACCTAATATAGATAACCCTTTACAGTTGCACCTGGAGGCCTATCTCCATGGTAATTCTAGATCCTACCAAATTAATAATCAAGATTTACTATCACATTCAGGATATGGGGCAATGGAACTGTCCAGTGGCATGACATATTGATGTGCTATGCTCTCCACCAGATAATGTTCCTAACACCTCTCCACTTGTGGCCATGTGATCTATTGTGGCCAGTGAGACTTCAGTAAGTGTCACGCATGCCACAGACTTGAGAAGCACTTGTACACTGTAAGTTGCCTTACTAGAATGGAGTCACCACTCTCTAAGAAACCCAGGGTGACCAGGTGGAAAGGCTGTGTGGCTGAGAGCTGAAACCTTAGTTGATAGCCCTAGCTCTAGCTTCCAGGCAGTTAAATGAGGTTCAGCTTTAGCCATGTTAGCAATCTTAGAACAGACACCAGAAGAAATAGACAGCAGAAACTCTCCCCCAAAGACTTGAAGTAGATGTAATACATTGTTACTGTTTTAAGACACTAAATGGTGGGTTGTTACACATAGATTGAAAATGGAGACATTTTGGATATTGTTCAGGGAAATTATGGTTTTGGATTGTTTTATGTGCTAATTCTATAGTTTATGGTCTAAGCTTACTAGGCTAGACCTAAGCTTGACTAGAAGCTGTAGTTTGAAACACAGACAGCTGGCACTCTCTACTGCTGCTTCTGCATGTGTGGATTCAACCAACTATGGATAAATATATGCAGGAAAATACCGCACCCAGGTTGAATATATACATACTTTCCCCTTGTTATTACCTCCTAAACAGCACATTGTAAAACTATTTACATAGAATTTGCATTTTTATATATTACATGTAATCAGGAGATGATTTAAAGCACATGGATGTGTGGGTTAGACTAACTACTTTTTATGGATTTTGCTAAGTATCAGAATTCATAACCATGGCTGCAGAGGGAACACTATATTCAAAGGCTACCCTTTGGTTTGGTCACTCATTCATTCCTTCCTTTTCTTTCTTTGTAACAACTCTATGATTTTCCTTAGGGCAATCAAGTATTTGATTACTATATGAAATTCCTTTTACCAGTGTTTGAACAGCAGGAGGAAATTATGATAGAATGTTATATATTATGTACATCGAGGTATAGATTTTACATTTAACATCAGCATGAAGATGTATCCACATTCCCTGAGAAAACAAGACGTATTACAATATAATTTCCATATCAAAATGACATGCACAAGAAGCACACCCTCTCAAGGATACTGATTTATTTGTGGTATGCATTAAGCATTTGTGGAGGGAGGGGATATGAAATGAACATAGGACAATGAAGAGAAAAAGTCAAATTAAGGCAAGAAGCTTAAACTGTGCTAATTGAGCCTGATGGTGATCGAGAGTGTGGTTAATTAAAAAGTGTATGCCTGAAATTCAAGAAGAGCCTCAAAGGGTTCTCTAGAACATGGTTGGTTTGTGAACTGTTTGCAACTTGAGGCCATGTGTGCACTTACATTTACTGGATTATGAGGAACTTGTCAGGCTTCAAGCTAACCAAGAGTGTGCAAAGCCACAGGATTCATGTTAAAATTGAAGAGAAAGCACGACAACTGGATGAAGCAATTCTCCCCAGCAACTCGAGGGCGAAATTCGATGTCATAACATGATTACCAAAAATATGAGAGGGCAAATGTCAGGAATTTTCCTGATGTTTTCCTCATGGCGTTCTATTCTATTTTAGTCTCCTGTATCAGCTATCCATGTTTTAAAGCCAAGTGGAATGTACTTGCTGGAAAGAAAGAAAAAAAAACCCACCTGACAACATTACACATTATAATAACAGATATTTTCCACATCACCTTTAATTCATGGTCAGAGCATGATAAATGATAGTGCATAGATTAACTAATATACTTACTAACTTTTTCTCATTAGCAGAGATCAGGCACTGACTCTGAATAATGGTGGGCTGGTAGATCAACACAGTACAACCACTTAAAGCTGGTAGTTAGGGTCCTGGCCTCTCATATCTGAGATCGAACAGGATACTGTTTGAATGTTTTGAAAAATATAATTTATGTTTTGAAAAATATAGTTTGTGCTATATGAGCTAAATTCTCTCCAAATTATCTTCTTTCCTTTAATTGATTCATCATTTCTTTTCAAAAATCTGCTATATAGTGGTCTTTGTGTTCTTCAGATTTATCATTGTTAAAATAAAAATTAAAACGTCTCCAAATTGTTCTTGAGCGAGACAAGGTGTAGAAGTAACGAAAAAATGCCATCCCTATAATGTTTATATTCTATTGGCTTGTTTCTAGTTATTTTTGAGCATAAAATATTTGATACTATGATATAGTAATATCATAAAAATGATTTTTATAATGTTTTTTTGAAATTTGGTAAAATTTTGTCCTGATACTGTTCATCTGGACCTTAGGATATTTGACTGTTTTAACATGACAGTCTATCACACAGATTTAAATATAACTTGGGTCAAATAATATTCCCAGACAAAAGAAAAAATATCTGAAATGATAGATTAGAGCTTGAGAATATTTAAAATTTGACATTCTTTATTTTTAACCATAATTTTTTATTTTTGACATTATAATAATTATATTAATTCCTACCTTTCCCTTTCCTTCTTCTAACCTCTCTCATTTATCTCTCTTGCTGTCTCTCAATTCATGGCCCTTTTCTTCAGACATTTATACACATACACACACACACACACACAAACACACACATACAAACACATACACATAGACACAAACACACACACACACACACATGCACGCATAAACATCAATATAACCTGCTCAGTCTGTATAATGTTACTTGTATGCATGCATACATTCTAGGGCTGATCACTTGGTATGGGACAACATGTTGCAGGACTCTTTCCTGGGGAAGACTGTTTCTCCCTCTCTTAATATTCTTTAGTTACCTGGAGTTCTTAGTCTAGGGTTGTTGCGGTAATATTTTAAAATGGCGGCACCCTACTGTCTTGTGTTACAGAGCTGCCATGTTCCTGACTAGCCTAGGCCTGAGTCCATGAGTGGCAGTGGTGCTGCTTGGCTCAAGACACCCACTCAAGCGGCCAGAGACACTGGCCCTGCCACCCATGAGACACCAGCATGGGAGATGGCTCTGCCAATCTTCCATGCTGTCTCCACAAGGCTGGGCTGGGCCCAGATCATCCCACCATCCACTCCCACCCAGTAGAAATGAGACTCTAATTCTTAGATTAACCAAAGACTTTATATGTTTGGCAATGCTCAATAAATAACAAGATGCCCACACAATAGCAGGTGTTTCCCAATTAATTAACCTAGATATAAGTTGTTACCCAGGACTGCTCTCAATTCAAGCATGGTTCTCAATCCTCCTACATTGCTGCCTCCCTAGCTCCTCCTCTTCCATTTCCTTTCCTCTCCTTACTCCTTCTCTTCTTCTCCTTACTCCTTCCACCTTAGCTCCTCCCAATTTTCGGGGAAAATAAGGCACTACATAGGGTTTTTTGCATTTTGATGGACTATGGTTTTCTGTGATGATCTCTATCTGTTGCATATGGAAGTTTCTTGGATGACAGGTAAGAGTTACAATTACCCGTGGTCATAAGGATAGATATTTAAGATGAAGTTAAAGATGATGCTGGCTTAGTGAAGTGGTGGTTGTAGGTTCTCTTTCAGGATCCATGAGTTTTCTAGCCTGGGTAGTTGGCTAGGTTTGCAGAATCAGACATGATTTTCCTCTTGTCAAGTGGGCCTTCAGTACAACTTGAAAGCTGTTGGTTACTGCCAAGACTCGAGTGCCACTATTGCGGCCTTGGTGTTATTACACTATGCTGGTAATTGCTGTGGTTCATAGGCATATTTTTAAATTTTTTAAAAAAACTTTTCACACATGAGTATTATATTTACATCATTTCCACTTATCCAACTCCCCTATGTCCACTCCCATTCCTCAAATCATTGACCATATCTTCTGTAATTATTCTTGTCACACACACAGACATATACACACACACACACACACACACACACACACACACACTTCACTCTGTTTATTTAGGTTCATTATCATTTGCTTATTAGGTTTATTTAATGTTGCTTGTGTTTTATATCTGTTTAGGGTTGACAACTTGAGATTGGGTTACCTATCAGGGGTCTCATCCCTGGAGAAGACTAAGTCTTCTCTTAGAAGCTGTTAACTGCCTATAGATTTTTATCTAGGAGTGGGTTTATTCGAGATTTGCCCCATGACAATTGGTATTTTTTAAAAACATCCTTTAGATGTTTAAAAGGTATCTGTTTTATTGGACAAGAGCATCAAGCTTGGTGCCCTACATTTTTATAGCTTAAAAATACACTACATTGCAGCATCCTAATCTTCTGAGTTGTTTCTCTTCCTCCACCATATAGGTACTGGGGATTAGAATCATGCTGTCAGGCTTAGGAGCAAGTGTCTTTTTCCAGGGAGCCTTCTCTCGTTATTTATGGCAATGTCTATGATGTATGAAGAAAATCCATCCTTTCCAGTACAATCTTGTTTGCGTCTTGTGCAATCTGCATCCTGAACTCCTTCCTCCCCACCCTCAACATTCAGGGTTTTGTACTCATTTCTCCCCTTGTGTATTGCTTCTCCATCAGTTCCTGCTTTCTCTAGTTCTCTGTCTGGATTTCTGAGGGGTGCTGTATCAGTTATAGGCAGCTGCATGGTGGACGGGCAAATGAACTCCTACAGGAGGAATATTTATCAAAGCTCTTGTCAAGCTTAACAGGAAATATCTGGTTGGGAATCTAGGGCCAATATCAAAGTGATATTGCCAAACAGTTCCATTCATTATAAATTAGGTCACTTGTAGCAGTAAAGTTATCTTAAACAAGGTGCACAAGGGCTAAGTATTTTAGAGTTTTGAACTGATTTTTTTCATTCCTTGCAAATCACTAACTCAAAATCTATGGTGTGTAGCACTTTAAAAACCAGGGATTACAATAATTCCATGACAATAATGACCATTAAATAATTTCCAATTGTACATCAAGACGTTAGCTTCTACTTTCCCTCAATCTTATGTATACAAAATTAGATTAATATCTAGATTTAAAAGCTAGGAAATTGCTGTGTGTAGTGGTCACATCTATGATCCCAGATCTTGGTATGCAGAAGCAAGAGAACTAGGAATTCGAGGTCATCTTTGGCTATATAAGGAATTCAAGGCTAGCCCGGGCTACAATGAGATCCTGTCTTAAGAAACAAATGAACAAACAAAACAAACTAGAAAACTGAAGGTTTAATCTATTGGACGACAGCTTGCAGTCTGTTTGTGAGATTTCTAAGTGCATGCTAACTACTCTGGAGACTGAATTCCAACCTTCACCCAGATTTTTTTTTAAAAAAAGTAAATAGCAATACAACTTAGTGTGATCACAGACTTGAGGATTGCTGTGGTACTCAGATGAAAGAGCGAACATCTCTGAGGACTAGGGCCAAGTCTAAAAGCTTAAGGAGAAGAAGATCTTCAGATAGCAAAACCCAAAAGAGGAGGTTACTCACGTGCTTAAAATTCCATTGTATGTATTTATGCACTTTCTCAGATTCTTTTCCAAAGAAAGTGTACAGCTGGGCTGGAGAGATGGCTCAGAGGTTAAGAGCACTGACTGCTCTTCCAGAGGTCCTGAGTTCAATTCCCAGTAACCACATAGTGGCTCACAACCATCTGTAATGGGATCTCATGCCCTCTTCTGGCGTGTCTGAAGACAGCTACAGTGTACTCATGTGCATAAAATAAATACATCTTTAAAAAATAATTATAAAAATGTATACAGCTAAAAGAAAAAGAAAAGGAAAAAACCAACCAAATATAGTCAGTACTGCTGTATATGAATTTAAAGCACATATAGTTTTCATATTTTTTAAAATTACAGAGTGTCTATGTGTGTGTATGTGTGTGTGTGTGTGTGTGTGTGTGTGTGTGTGGTTGTAACATGAATGGAGATCACAGGGAGACTTCTTTCCTTCCTCAATATGCATTCTAAGGGATTGAACTCAGGTTATTAGACTTGGTTGTAGGTACCTTTCCTGTGCCATCTCCCTGGCCCATATACTTGTTTTTAGTATGTTAGACATGTTGTCTATAAATTAACAATACTATATTATTTGCATGTCCTATGTATGTACTCAGGCCAAGTCTTAGATGGGCAATATGGGTTTCAGAAATCTTTCTACTGTCACACATCCCAGAACATCTCCAGAGAAATGAAAACAGTATTGTAATAGATGGACAGTTCTGCGCTTTCAAGAGAAATCCCTGAAGGCCATATGTAACTATAGCTTCTAATTAAATTGAGTCATACATTTAAATACAAATACATACTTACTGTTATTTGTAAAATTGGCTAAAAAAAATCACAGATTTGTATAATAGAAGAAATAGGGCCAATTAATAGAGTCCTCCCAAGGAGAACGGAGACCTAGAGGCAAAATTCTAATTTAATTTTTTGGTTTCCACTGATTTTTCTCTCATTTCTTCAATAGTGTTCTCTAAAACATTAACTGTATGCTTATAAAGGAAAATCTCAGTACTCTCTGAACTTCAGAAAGGGTTTTTGGATTATGTGTCATGGCCTTTCATCTTTTCTGCCTCTAGGGGGAAGTGTGTTTTCAACAATTCTGTTTTGCAGAAGGGATTTTCTTGGGTCTTAAGGCTTCACTGTGGTATTCCTTAGTGTGACTTTTGGATTGGCTGGACAAGATGGAAGGACCTTGAAAAATCTGCAAGGACCCTCACTTCACAAGTTTCAGGCCAGAGTTCTGAGGCGGGGGAATTATGGAGAAAATTCCCCAGAAATTTTTTTTTTTTTTTTTTTTTTTTTAGTTCATTTCAAAGAATGATTCTTTGAAATGACACCATAGCTTCTCCATACTGTATGGCTGTAGCCAAAAACCACCTGGACACAAAACTCACTTGACAGAACTAGAAACAAAATAGCTCTTGGATATTGATGAAAACTTTTCTAGATCCTATCAAATGTCTATGAGTTTCTGTAAATCACATTTAACACTAATATGTTCAGGCTTTCAACTAGCTAATTTTATTCCTTTGTTTCCTTTGATAATTGGAGTTGATAACTGAATTCTGAATGTGAAAAACATGGCCCTTCCCAACTTCAGTGGTTAACTTTTTTTTTTTTTTTTTTTTTGGAGTTGAAAGGAACAGTATTTAAAACCTGAACTCAAGACTGTTTCTATTTATCTTTTTCGTTCTTGCTTTGCTAACATTTATGATAAAAATGTTACACAAGTTATATTTATTAAGTGGTGTCCAGTTTTACTGTTTTGGAAAGCCTGAAAATATGTTGTTAAGATATCACAAGATGGTGCTTATGTGTTTGTGTGTGTGTGTAGGAGTGTGTGTATGACTGTGTGTGTTACATTGCATCAAATTAATCATGGGCAAGTAACTCCTGTCTCCAGCTTTTTTTTTTTTTAACCTTTTATTGGTGACTGGACCTTGTAAAATGAAGTCACTCAGGCTGGCCTTGGATTATTCTGTAGCCCAGGCAGCCTTTGATATCCTCTGGAGTAGCTTGTGCCACCAGGCCCAGCTAGAAGTGTGATACAAAGAATGTTTCTTATAGTGGGAATCAGCTTGGTTACCAACCCTGTTTTATATAGTATTTAGGTGACTTTTCCCAATAGAAAAATATCCTGAGGAGACAAAGAGGTGTTTGAACGTATTATGTACAGTCTTTGGGTCACAGTTCTTCATTTTTCTGGCCTAAGAAGGCGGAACTACGTGATAGTTTCACGAGATATCACACATGATAGTTTCAGTTGGTTGCTCAAAGAATTCTGATGGAAAGTAAACAAACCCTCCTAACACCCAAAATATGTAAACAAAAAACTCCCAACATCATTCCAATAGGCTTGTATTACTGTTAATAATCTTGCTCTTGTTGGCATTGGAAGACGTTTCTTTTAAAATCTCAGCTTCTGTTCATTTGGAACCCGCAAGGATGTGATGAACAAACACACGGACAGCAACTTTGTGGCTCCCTTCCCTCTGTTTCTGGGTTGTTCCACAGTTTCCTGTTGTCTGTGCTCTTTAACAACAGGCTGGAAGCTGAGTGCTTCTACCCAAAGGCCACGAGGAGGCTATGGTGCTAGCCATAACCTTAAGCGGACTGCCCTGCTGTTGACCCAAGGGCGAGACTGGGCAGCGCCAGAGATGCAAGAGGCACTCCATACCCGGTGCCATTGAAATCCCAGACTCTTCCAGTGAGCCCACACCAAACACTGCAGAATCATACCGCTTTTGGCTGCTGTTACCCAGACACAGGGCATACCGGGTAGTAATAGGAAACCTCCGTCCTTCACGTCTCCTGGCAACCAGTTGAAATCCACTAAGACCCTCGGAATCCAGGATTTAGCTGTTGTCTTTTTTTTTTTTTCTTAAATAACTATGACTCTATAAACAAATTGCTCTCCCAAGAGTTCAGGAAGGATTTAATTGCTGCGAAGCGCTAAATGTCAGTTTCCAATGTAGGTGGATAACTCTTCAGAATTAAATTTTATGTATCTACCTCTCTTAGTAAGGGTTAGCAGCTCTAATTAAATAAACAAAAGCTCACCTAAGATTTAGAAGCCCCTACTTACAGTGAAGGCTTAGGGATCACTGTACAACTGAAATCTAAACAGCTCCGGGTATGAAAAGTTACCCTCGATTGCGTTTTCACTGCTAGAAAGGGCGACGGAGAGAGAGGGTTGTTAGCCAGGAGGAGGGCTGATGCCTGGATTTGCCATGTCCTCCGACACCTCGATTTATCACTTCATAGTCAAAAGAGAGCAAGGACACTTTAGGGGGCTCGTAACTATAAAAACCAAAACCAAAACCAAACCCAAACCCAAACCCAAACCAAACCAAAAACAAAACAAAAACAAAACAAAACAAAACCTGGGGGAGCGGATGAAGAATCGCGTTCACGTTCCTGCCGAAAGAGGGCGTAAGTTTAAGACTAATAGAATTCGAGCACACACTGAAGCCCAGCCAAATGAAAGAACATTTAGAAACATTTTAAGTTAACTTTAATTTGCGGGGCTTTGGTGGCAGAACTACCTTGTGCAACACAGCCTGTTCTCGCTGTAAATGTCTTTGCTGCGTCACCACTAAAAGAGGGTGCAGGGCCCCTCTGGACCTGCGCAGCTGCTCGGTCCTGAGATGCGCCTCTGGTCTGAGACTTCTCCATAGTCCTTTCCACTCCGCCTGCATCGCTGTCACCAGTGGGAAGACTGAGTCTCCCGGGCAGGACCTTTCTGGGCATCCCAGAATATCGGGCATCCTGGAACAGAAGCGCTGGGGTTGGCAGACTGCTTTTCGGTACTTAGGGATTCTCTGGGGGAAGATTTGGGGGTAAGGGGGGCGGGAAGAGTCCCTTTTAGTTGCCTGGTTTAGCAAATAGTACCTTTTGGGTGATGCTTTTCAAGATCCGGGACACTTCCCGGAGCGGAATCTTTCCCCCAGCATCGGAAGCAACAAGTTTCGCTTTTCTGGTCTCGGTGACCCCGTGGAGGGGCTGCTCACTGGGACACGGTGACGCTGCGTCCACTGTGATTCTAGCGTATCCCAACAGCCCAGAGGGAGGGCACCCACGCCGGGTGGGGGAAGGACCGGTGCGGGGACCGCTCAGGCCACACGGACATACCAGATCTGCAAATGAATCTTCCTGCACTGGGACCTTGTTCCTTGTTCCCTGACCTTGCTCCAGGGACCAGAAAGGTCAGGTGCCGGACAGGACTGGGCGCATCCAGACAGAACGTGGCCAGATCAAGAAAAGAGGTGAGAGCCTATGGAGTTTTGCAAGGAAGCCACCAATTTGGAGAAACGCCTCCCCTCCGTTTTTTGCAGAGAGTGTGTATGCGTGTGTGTTTTGTGCATGTGCGCGCGCTCATTTCTTTCCTTTCAAACATATGCACGTTAAAAAAAAAATCCCGAGACAGGAGAGAGCGGAGCCAGGGAGAGGCGGGGACCTTAGAGTAACGCTGCGCCGTGAGGGCTCCCGCGGGTGTAGACGTGGGCGGCTGCGGCTTTGGGCCAAAGCTGAGCACCGGCAACCAGTGGGGCTTAGGGACCCGGCAACCGCGAGTAGGCCAGGGGTGCGGGGAGGAGCCCTGATGTAAGAATGTTAATGAGAGACTCCCCCAGCCCAGCCCCCACCCCTCCCCACCCCCACCCACCCCACCCGCTGCAGAGACAAGTCCGGCCTCGGCGCGCCATGTGTGGTAACGCGCTGCGCCGCTGCCACGCTATTTAAACACCGGCTATGGATCCAGAAACCCGCGCGAATCAATGGCATCAAACGCGAAGGAGGTGCACCGTCAATTACAAGCACTTGGACAAGTTTAACTTTTTTTTTTCTTTTACAAATAAGGCCTTCAAACGCAACCTTAGCAACGCCCAAATAAGAAGCTACCTCTAAGCCAAATAGCCTATGTGCAAAGGGAGGGAGTATATATATATATTTATAATAAGCCTATATGTATATTACAGACGCACAGGTTTACATTCTGTGAACTTTTTTTCCTTTTTTCTTTCTTTGCTTTTTTTTTTTAAACCTAGGGACATTGCAGAGGACTCTTCCTCTCTATCTTTTGGCGCTTTACTGAAGGGGTATTCTGTTTTCTTGGAGCGCCCAAGGGGGCGCAGGGACAGAGGAAAGACAAGAGAGGGGAAGGAAAGGGGCAGGGTGGGTGGGGGGCAGAGGGCGAGCCGGCGGCCAAGGCGAGCGCTCTCTGGCAACACGATGCGGTCCCTGCTGCTGTTCACTTTCTCAGCGTGCGTGCTGCTGGCCCGGGCGCTGCTGGCTGGCGGCGCGAGCAGTGGCGGCGGGGACACCGGGCCAGGCAGCAGGCGCCGGGAGAGAGAGGCGCTGGCGGCTCAAAAGATCGAGGTGCTCGTGCTATTGCCCCGGGACGATTCGTACTTGTTCTCGCTGGCCCGGGTGAGGCCGGCCATCGAGTACGCGCTGCGTAGCGTGGAGGGCAATGGCACCGGGAGGAAGCTGCTGCCACCGGGCACTCGCTTCCAGGTGGCCTACGAAGACTCAGACTGCGGCAATCGTGCGCTCTTCAGTCTGGTGGACCGCGTGGCGGCGGCGCGCGGCGCCAAGCCGGACCTCATCCTGGGGCCCGTGTGCGAGTACGCGGCGGCGCCGGTGGCCCGGCTGGCGTCTCACTGGGACCTGCCGATGCTGTCCGCAGGAGCTCTGGCCGCAGGTTTCCAGCACAAGGACACGGAGTACTCGCACCTCACGCGCGTGGCGCCCGCCTACGCCAAGATGGGAGAGATGATGCTCGCTCTGTTCCGCCACCACCACTGGAGCCGCGCTGCCCTGGTCTACAGCGACGACAAACTCGAGAGAAACTGCTATTTCACCCTCGAGGGGGTCCACGAGGTTTTCCAGGAGGAGGGTTTGCACACGTCTGCCTACAATTTCGACGAGACCAAAGACTTGGACCTAGACGACATAGTGCGCTACATCCAGGGCAGTGAGCGAGGTGAGCAAGAGCGCGACAGGGGTCCTTGGCTCCGACTCAGTCGGTGGCTTCCCCCACCCCCAAACCCCACCAAGTCAGTCTTCTGCAGACCCCACCCTTCCCCGCAACCCGAGGACCGGTGGAGATTGCGCGCGGGGGCTTGTTCAAGTGTGAGCTGCCTGACCCAGGGGGCGGGCGGAGGGTAGCCCATAGCGGTGGAAGGGGTGTTCCTAGACAGTCCCGGGGAGGTGGACCTGGCCAGTCGAGGGGACGTCTGAGCCGATTGCTAGCGCCGTCCCAGGTATGACAGGTGTGGCCAAACACTAAGGGTTTTTCCCTCTTCAACAGCTCCGGGGTCTCAGGCGTCCCAGGAATTCGTTACCCTATCCATTGCTGTCGCGCGCCCCCTGGTAGGGCCAAAACATCTGGGGACGCCCAGCAGTGGCTCGCAGCTTCTTGACTAGCTGGGGGTCTCCCGGCTTCCCTGGCTGCTCTTTCCACAGACCCTAGGTCTCTTTTCAAAGCCTTCCTTTCAAATTCCTGCCATGTCCTTTTCTAGTGTCTTATAAACAAGCTTCTGTACAAGCACCAAAGTGCATCGCTGTGTCTGAATTCAGGCGACACTCACTTCCCCCGGGCGCGTCGGGCTTCGCAGCCTCCGAAAGCGCGCAGAGCTGAGTTTGGGCGGAGCGCGCGCTGGAGGATCGTGCGCGGAGCTTCCTTCCCACGGGTCCCCTTCCCGGCCCTTTCTCCGCAAGTCGCTGAGGGTTTGGAACAATTGCCAAACTAGACAGAGAGCTCAGTATTAAGGATTGTGATCATGGCTACAGGGAGTGTGGGAATCCCCCACTGCTGCCCAGGTTTCTGTCACGTAGATAGAGAGGGAGTCCGAATCCCAGCATAGGGCAGTGAGTCGGGACATCCCGGTTGGGGTTTGCCACATTCGAGAAATCCCGCCTTTGTTTCCCCTTGGTGCGCAGGCGCCCAGAATGTCCGAGGTATTACCCTGTTCCCATCTCCCCACCCCCCCACCCCCCGTCCCCCGCCGCAAAGCTTCCGATGTCCCCTGGTGAGACCTAGGGGGAGCCGAGCCAAGCCAAGCCAGGCACCCGGCCTGCCGGCGTTGGTCTCAATTCAAATGTTGAGGACTTGGGCTTGGCTGCTGTGGGACAGCATAACACTAAGCTTGCAGGCTCAGAACAGGTGAGCTGGGCAGAGGAAGAATGGGGCCACAGCTACCCCTCCTCTCTCCAAGTTGGCTACTCTACAGTGCGGACAGGGCAAGTTTCGACTTAGGAACTCCAGGCTGTCTGCACAGAATCACTGTTAGGTGCACAGACAGGGCGTTGGTTATGTAAAAGGAAAGTTCTGTCCTTCGGTGGCAGATTTGCCCCTGCTGGGCGAGAAACCCACGTCTACTTTTTCCCTCTACTCCCAGTCCTCAGGCTGCCGCACCCTCTCCCGGCACTGGGTACTGTTACTCCTTCAGTGCTGGGCTTCCAGAGCCTTAACTAAAAGCTGGAGACTTCCCAGGGCAGGCTGGGAATGGGGGCGTGTCCTCACGCCTGGCTAGATCGGAGCTTTGCAAATCCTGTCATTGCCTTGCTGAACCCAGAAAGGCCATGACCTTGGTATGGTGGCTTGGGATGAGAGGCCTGGCGGATTTGTCTGTTCTGCTGTGGGGCCTTTGAGCCGCACAGTGCTCTTGGAACCTTGGTGCTGGGAAGACCACAGTGTGACAGTGGGCTCGGGGTTTGGGGAGGCTGGTGTGTTTTGGTTTAAAAGGACTTCAGCCTGCGTACTGTCATTATTATTATTTTTAAATACACCAAGCTTGGTAGATGTACTTAGGTCTCCTCACGTTTTTTTTCCTCGTTCAATTTAGCGGTGCATGTTTGTTAGTCTGGTGTGTGTATTTTATAGGTGAAAATATTACGATATTAGGATTCTCTAAAATCCGTGTCAGCAGCAATTAGGCAGATTCTATTAAATATAAATAAAAATAGTTGCTTTGCCAGGCTGCCCTCAATTTCTTACTCTTTGTAGAGAAAGTTGAGAGCTCTCAGGGTGCTTCCCTGTAGACCTGAATCTCTAACTTCACCGTGGCCGCTCAAGGTGTTAAGTAGTAGGGGTGTAGTGTATGGTTTCAGTGGAGTCTGTGGCTCAGCCACTTGCTAGCTGGCGAGATCCTGGGATTTTAAACTGTACCTCAGCCTCTTCAGATCAAGCAGGCTTCCTGTACAGTCACATCTTGGGGATGCTGGAAGGGTTTAATGAACGAGGTTACCAGAATTCCCTGAAACAGTGCCAGACCCACGCAGTAAGTGTGTGGCTTCATTGTAGTGTGTCATTGTGCTATATTTGATAATAATCACCTTCACCTAGAAGGGGAAGCCATGTCCTGGAAAGAACTTTAGGCAGAGAAGCCCACACGTCTGGATTCAACTTCTCTGCCTTGCAAGGCACTGGGCTTGAAACGAAGAGCTAGATAAGAGAATCAGGCCTCTTCCAACTGCTATTCGGACCTGAGTCCTATTCCTCCAAATGTAGAAGTATCTGACAGCACTTCTGTCACAGAGCATCTACTACGTTGACAAGCCAGGCCATGCTTTAGAGTCCCTCCCACCCGTCTTTTGGAAAGAACATTTCAACTTTAAAATCAAATTATGGCTATCTGAATATTTCCACAGGTAAAAAGTGACCCGTGGCCATCTCAGTAATGTGACTAAATTTTCTTTTAGCTATGCAATGCCTTTTAGAAAGAAAAACTAAACAAACAAACAGTCCCCTCCAACGCCCCCCCCACCCCCGAAAATCATTCTTATCTCCTAGGGGATTTGTCATCTAAGTTAATTGAAAAACTTTAAAAAATCTAATATAATGAAAACACACACCTGAGTATGTGTGATTTAATAAAATAACATCCACCTCACAGCATGTATTTATATTCGCAGGTAAAATGATAACCCAGAAACAATTTCAACTCCCAGACATGAGGGCAATAGAGAGTTTCTCAAGAGCAAGCCAGCATCAGGCAGCCTTGAGTACCAGGACGCAGTAGATGAGATGTCACAAGGGTTGTTTGGCTGTGCATCCTTGTTTATTACAAGATGGTGACCAGTTTTTATATACAAGGTAGGGGGCAGAGGATACTGCAAGTGATTTTTTTGAATATTCTGGTCTTAAAAAAAAAGTTTCTGTGTTTAATTCCAGATAAAACTTTGAGTTGTAAGGAAAATATTATTTTTTCCCCAGAAATTCCACTGAAAACTAGACAAGGTCATTCTTTAGGCTAAGGTAGCTAAGCTATGCTAACCTTTTACAGTCAGGATTGGTCTATTTCATGTACTAAAGGTAGTTTACAAATGCTTTAGGATGTCAGTGCCAGAAATACATACATACATACATACATACATACATACATACATAGGATCTTAGATGGGCGTGGTGGCACATGCTTGTAATTCCAGCATCCAGGAAGCTGAGATAAAAGGCTAGTGAGTTCAAGGCCAACCTGGGCTATAGAATGTTCCCTTTCCCAAAGTATAAACAAACAAGCAATAGACAAATACTTTGTATTTAGTGCCAGATTTATTTTTACAGTTGGCTACTGATCTTGATACATCACAGGAAATGATACATTTACCATGAAAAGACAGAAATACATTTTTTAAGCAGAGAAGAATCCCTGTGTTATTGTGTTCATGTGCTTTCTAAGATGCAAAAGTAGAAGTAACTTACACAATTTTTTTTTTTGTATAAAAACTGGTTTTATTCTTTTAGTTTTTGCTATGTTATTATTTGGGCCTGGAGAGTGACCACAGAGATAGAAACACTCAATGAATACAAGAACAGCTTACTTTTAAATACTCTGGTCTAAATGACCAAATAATTTGTCAGCAGAATTTTAAAGCAAATAACTCTCACAAATCTCCCTAGCATACAGTACTGGGAAGAAAAGTGCTAAAGGCCACAGTGTAGAAGCTACAAGAGTCTTTGGAGTGGATAGAGCTTTGAAACCAGCAGAAATAAGGGCATGGTCTGTAGTTTGTAAAATGATATTTGTTACTTTGTAGTATAGGAACATAGAAATCTGCTTTTGAAAGAAATTAAGTTTTTATTTTTATCCAAGTTAGGTATGCATCTATGTAAAGTTAACTCCTCCCCACCAACCCCCCCCCCAAAATCCCCATGTTGTCTGGAAAAAATGCTTCTTGTCCCCTACTGCTTGTTTCAGACTTACCAGAGCATCTGACTCTTGTGGATGTCCCATAGCACTTTTCCTTTAGAACTCCAAATTATGAGCTACTTTCAACTCTTCTTTTCGGTTGTAGGTTTTACCTCATGGCATGCTTGTGGAGAATGGTTGTGTTCTCATCCACTACACATTCAAGTGTGTTCTTCTACTCATTCCTCCACTGTGATCATGTCAACATTGTTGTTCAGCTCAGTACTGATAGTCATGGTACTTTCTAAATGCTGTTCACAGTGAATCCAGTTGAGGATAAATATTTATATATATTCACATATATATGAATATTCATACATACACACATATATGAATATATATGTATATACACACACACATATCCTTTTTGTTTGTTTAGTCTGCTGTGGAGTGACTGCAAAAATCATAGGTAAGTTCTCTATTCCAGGCTCCTGAGCTGTTTTGGCTTAGTCATTTTCTTGGCATTCTATTCTATCATCATCCTGAGCTCTTTGTTTAGTGTTTCCCAAGACTTCCATCAGCTATTATTTTGAGCTTGTTCCCTGTGTGTCCTCCTTTCCTTGTTGGTGGACTATGTCCTCCAGGAGCTTTCTAAGGTTACATAGAGATACGTTTTGAAAGGTTTCGTGACTGAAAACGTATTCATTGTACCCTTTTACATAATTGTACAGTTCTGCACAAAACTCCATGCTGCAAGTAATTTTTCCTCCTCAAAATTTGATGGTATCGCTCCATTGGCGTCTAGATTCTGAAGTTGCTGTTAGTTCGAATTGATTTATTCTGGACTTAGAGTTTATTATCACCACCCCACCCCCACAAAATATTTTAGAATCTTCTTTTTGCTCTCAGTAGTCCAACACTTCATCACAGTGCACACTGCTTTTGCCTTGGTAGGTCCCTTTTCTCAGAAACTTACACTATGTATGTATGTATGTATGTATGTATGTATGTATGTATGTATGTATGTATTATTTATTTATATCCCAAATGCTGCCACTGTGCCGGGGCTTTCCTTGTAGAATTGTTTCCCCTTCATCTCTGAGAGGATGGTCCCCCACCCTAGGGCATCATGTTTCTTCAGGGTTAGGCACATCCTCTCCCACTGGGGCCAGACAAGGCAGCCCTCTGCTACATATGTGCCAGGGGCCTCGGACCAGCCCATGTATGCTCTTTGGATGGTGGCTTAGTCTCTGGGAGCTCCTAGGGGTTGAGGGTAGTTAACGCTGGTTCATCTTCCTATGGGGTTGCCATCCCCTTCAATCCTGGCCCCAACTCCTCCATAGGGGTCGCCACTAATGGTTGGCTGTAAGTATCTGCACCTGTCTCAGTCAGCTGCTGGTAGAGCCTCTCAGAGAACAGCCATGCTAGGCTTCTGTCTGCAAGCACAACATAGCATCAGTAATAGTGTCATGGATTGGTGCCTGCTCATGGGAAAGATCCCAAGTTGGGCTGGTCACTGGTCGGCCACTCCTTCAATCTCTCCTCCATTTTTGTCCTTGCATTTCTTTTAGACAGGAGTAATTTTGGGTTGAAAATTTTATAGATGAGTTGATGTCCCCATCCCTCCATTGGGGGTCCTGTATGGCTACTAGAGGTGGTCTCTTCACGTTCCATGTCCCCACTGTTGAACATTTTGGCTAAGGTCACCCACATTGAGTCCTGGGAGCTTCCCCCATCCTAGGTCTCTGGGACTTCCTACTCCCTTCAACCCTACCCCAGGCAGCTGCAGATTTTCCCCTGGCCCTTTGATCTCCTGTCTCTCCCCATACCTGATTCTTCCCTTAGTCCCCTCCCCCTCCCCTTTCCCACCCAGGCCCTCCTTCTGCTTCCTATGACTATTTTGTTCTCCCTTCTAAATGGGATTCAAGCATCCTCACTTGGACCTTCTTGTTAAACTTCTGTGGGTCTGTGGAGTATATCAAAAGCTAATGTCTTTAATTCTAAGAAAATTTCTTAAATTATTTCTTTGATGATTTATTTCCTTAATATTTAGTGTATATTTTAAACTTGATGTCAGACCATTTGTCTGATTCTTTCCATTTCTTGTCCCCTACATTTTGTCCTCTTTAAGAAAAATGCCTTTTGTTTGCTCTCCAAAATTACTATTGCATTAATTTTCTTTTTAGGTTTATTTTTTTTTTTATAATTTTATGGGTATGAGGTTTTTTTTGTTTTTGTTTTTTTTTTGCACAAATGTATGTCTGTGTATCACATGTGTGCCTGGTGCTCAGGTGCCAGAGGAGGTGATGAGTCTCCATGTGGGTGCTGGAAATCGAACCTGGGTCCATTGCAATAACAAGAAGTACTCTTAACCACTGGAGCCAATCCCCCAGCTCCTATGTTAAATTTTTCATCTGTGTGATCACACTTTCAGTATGCAGCATAGGCTCACCCTGCTCTGAAGAAAGAGCCCAGCATACCTCGCCTGCTCTTCTAGACTCTTCAATGAGATAATTTGTTACTTTCCGTCTTGCTATGACAAATGAGAGCTACTTGAGAGAAGAGGAATGCCAACCCATTGGAAGCTTTCTTAATAGAAGATCAAGGGCAGGGAAAGGAGATTTACCATAATATGTGCGTATAGACACCACTTGGAATGTGATTACCTCTCTTAATTAACATTTAAAGCCATTCCTGTGTATTTAACCCCTTTGATTACAAGAACATGCTGCATTAATGAGAAGCCATTTACGGAGGACAGTGTGACACCCAGATGGGGAGAGATGACACCTAGTGTCACAAGTTAAAGTGGAACAGGTTAAAAAAAAAAAGCCAATAAGAAGCACTCAGCATCAGCCATTATCCTTTCTTTCTGAAGTGTTATATTTTGTTTTCAAAAAATAAATAGTTATGTATTAAAACCAGGCTTGGTGGCACATGCCTTCAACCCAGCCCTTGGAAGGCAAAGGCAGGTGGATTTCTGTTATTGGCAGACATTTGCAGCCTGTTCTATATAGCAAGTTCTAGGACAGAACAGGGTTTTATAGAGAGATGCTGACTAAACAAAAAGTTGATATTTATATAATAAAACACATATTGATACAACAAAAGCAGTCTGCATTGACTCCCACTTGTGCAAGAGGATCGGCAGGCCCATTCTTCTGTCAGTCTCACCTACTGTTGGTAGGTCTGGGGAGCTAGGGAGTTTATCTCATGTGACACACTTCTGCACGTTTCTGTGCACTTCCTAAGTTGTACCTACTACCATAAGTCACTTGTGCTTGTCAACTAAGTAATGTGGTTACTGTATAAAATGATGAATTATGAGTAGGAACAGAAAACTATCTCAGAGAAAATAATTCAAGCCTTTTGATAAATTATATAAAGGAAGCCCAGTTCAATGAGGTATGAATGAGTCAACCCTGAAAGGTTGAGGTACACGATAAAAAACTAGGGTTCTTTATTCTGATGGCTTTGTTGGTGGTAATAAGTGATGTGAAGTGGTATTGCTTCTCCTTGATCTGAAACTAGATGATGATGATGTGTGGTATGGATTTGGGTTATTTGAAAAACAATGTCCTGCACCTGACCTTGTGGATGAGGGTGGTTTTTTTTTTTTGTTGTTGTTTCTTTTTTTTTTTTTTTTTTGAGCAAATCATATATTTGACACAAAATGGACAAGATTGAGAAGAATGAAAGTCTAAGCAGATAGACAAATGTCACTAACACACTTTCTCAGTCACAAATGGTTAGTAACACTTCAAGAAAAATTCATCATCAGAAGTCATGGTAGAAATAGGGGGAGAAGAAAAGAGGCAAAACAGGAACATAAAAAAAAGAAGGACCAGAGTCTGAGAATCTTTCCAGGACTTAGGGATGCCAGTTCTCTGGCCTCGGTACGGTCTGTTCTATCCTAGGGCAGGTATCGCTCTCAAAAGGATGCTTGGGATTAACACCTGGTGCTTTTGAATGCTTGAGTCACCCCACTGGCTTCTCTGATTCATGTTCCTTCCTCTGTAGCATCCTGCGACTTATAATTTGGTTCCCCAGTCAGCATGCCTAGATAGAGGCCATATTGAATGGCCTTTATTCATGACCATTCTAGCCCCCATGGAAATTAAGCAATCTGCAGTTTTGATAATCTATTTATAAATACCATGCAGGTTATTTGCCCATTCTGCCAGCAGAATCAGTTTCTACATGTAGCTATTGAGAGACACTGAACTCTAAACAGTTGATACAAGTTGATAAGACTTCCCCAGTGGACAGCCAATCGGACCTTCACGGATCCCACTGGAGATGCCCATTCTGGGAATCCGGACTCCTTGACTTGTCCAGCTTGAGCCTCCTATTAGCTATTTTATGAGATACCCTCCCTGTGATTTTTTTCCATTGAAGGACTTTGATCTAAAATGAGGGCCCAAGTTGGTGATTAGGAGCTTCTTTGAGACCTTCTTTATTGAGACATCTTGGGATTTAAAAAAAAAAATCTCAAATATGTAAGTATAATTCCTAAAGAAACAACACCTACTCTCGCAGTTATGGGCTTCAGGTCTTAAAACCGTGTTTTCTAGTGTGGTTACAGTGTGCATGAAGCCTTTCTATAGTTAAAAATGTCAGTCATATCCCGGCACGCTGAGCTAATGGGTGCAGGGAATGACAGACATATCAATTGGAACCCGGGCCTCCATGCAGGATGCCAAGGCTGTCCAGGCACAGCCTGCATTTGTTTTATGTCTTTCGGCACCTATACTTTTACAAAGAGCACACACCTCTCAGAGGACTGGCATGAAGCTTGGTAAGTCGATTTACGGCACCCAGGGTTCTGTGGGCCTCCTCTCACTCTTGTGTAAGAGGGAAATACAGTTCTCCTGGTCATGGGGTCTGTGAGCCAAGATCCATCAGATTGACTGGACAGTGGCCAAGATCCCCCACTTTACTGTAGCCTGTGTCTTGCTTAGGCCACGGGCAACAATCTCTTAAAAATGCTTCAAGCCTCTTACAGTGTGACTACAGACTGATAGAACACGGATTGTGTGTGCATAGGGAAGCCATTTGAGTAGCATACATTACTTTTAGCTTTCTCTTATTGCCTTTTTCTCTTATTTTAAGTCTCTTGCTGTTTAGTTTGTTTTATGGACTTGCCTTTGTTTCTCATTAATTTGAGTATTTTAAGGAGCATAGATGGGTCACTCATCCTAGGGTCCTCTAGGTTGGGTTTGATGTTGCTTCCTCCTGAACAGATGCTATTTGTATAATTTCCGGTCCTCTCTGTGTTCTATCCAGAGGCTGTTGTGTTTGTGAAGTTGGCTCCTATCACTTGGTTGTGGTGCTATTTGCTATGTTTTTTTAAAGTTAAAATGATACGTTTCCCTTTGTCCCTTTTAAATATGGCTTCATCTTAGTATTTAGCTACTCATAGGCAATTGTAGTTTGAAAAATTTAAATAAAAATTTCTACAATACCAACAATGTGTAGGTTTCAAGTTACTTTTGTGATAGTATGTTGTTATAACTGTTCTATTTTATTATTACCATTGTTAGTCTGTCACAGTGTCTGACTTAGAATTTAAGTTCTATCATAGGTATGTATGTTTAGAAAAAAAAAAACCATAGTATGTTTTTCTACCCAACTTTTGGGAATCCCATGGGATGTAAGAATGTCCCTCCTGTGGATAAGTGGGGACCGTTATTAGGTAGTTTATGAGGAGCTACTCAAGGTGATATAGATGACTCATTCTGTGCCCGTTGTCCCCTGGTTGTTTTGGTCTGCTTTCTGCCTTCTGTGTTTGGGTGACTCACACATTGTTTCTCTCCCCAGTGGTGATCATGTGTGCCAGCGGTGACACCATCCGGAGGATCATGCTGGCGGTGCACAGACACGGCATGACCAGTGGAGACTACGCCTTCTTCAACATCGAACTGTTCAACAGTTCTTCCTACGGTAACTGTTGCCACCTTCTCCAACTCCGTCAATGTGTCAGAAAGAGGAGGGAGGAAGAGTCGAAAACCTTAGATGCTCTTTTCAGTTACTGTGGGAGCCATAGTTGATTCTGGAAATTTGTGATTCAGAGCACTCCCATGCATAATGCCTCATGGTTTCTCAAGCTTTTCGTCTTCTCTGAGAATCCGTTGGGAGCAAGGAAGTTCTGTGTGCATCAATGTAGCCCATTCCTAACTCCACAGGAATGTACACGCAGGCTCCAGATGTCATGGTCAGGGTGGACTGTTGAAATAATTTAGGTGTGATTTGGGATAGAATTTTAGGTGGCAGGAACAGATTAGAACATATGTTATAGAATAGGATATACCAAGGTGTGGCCAAAGTTGGCATACGTATTGTTTCATAAAACTTTTAGTATATGATAGTATGTGACTATATATTTGTATTATACACATGTTTCTTATAGGCGGCAATACAAAAGAAAATTACGATCATTGCAAGTTGAGATAAAAGCATGTGGAAGTCTTTGTTCCTAATTCCTCTTCCTAGTAGCTTACTCTACCTTAATTCTCTCTTAAGCGAAATTTCATGAGCCACAGATATATAGGTCAAAGACATCTGTGATTCCTTAGAATGGATTTGGGGAAACTCCCAGGGTCTGTGTAATAAAGGAGTGATTTTTTTTAAAATTAAAATAAGTATTTATTTTTACCCATTTGGGTCATTTTGCCTGCATGTATGTCTGTGCATCACATATGTGCAGTGTCCAAGGAGGCCAGAAGAGGGCGTTGCATAGCCTGGGAACTAGTGTTACAAACCACTGTGAGCTTCCATGTGGATACTGGGACTTGAATCTGGGTTCTCTGGTAGAGCAGCTAGGACTCTTAACTGCTGAGCCATCTCTTCAGCACCTATGTAATGGAAGAATGCTTAAGGGGCTCACCTTGATCACAAATCCAAAGCCTTTTCCTTCCGTGGCAGTTAGGACTCTCGTGAAAGTAGTCATTTCAGGACTATAGGACATTTTCTCAACCACACACATTGTCTGCTCAAAGCTACACAGCTTTAGAGCTGTAAACATGCAGATTACAGATGGCATGTTTATGGCGAGGTCCACTTCGGAGTGCTTGCTGATGATATATAGTTATTTAGATAGGATCCAAGCCTTTAAACATTCACCGTGGTTTCCTGCCCCAATTTCCTGGTTTACTTAAGCAGTGATCATTGTGTATATACAGATAATATAACACACTTCTCCCGAGGATAAAGAAAGTTGATGAGACAAAAGTAGCCACTGCTTCCTGTGGTGGACAGCAAGGGGGTGTGGTGCTTGTAGGATGAATACAGAATTTCATTCTACTCACTAACATTCTGATCTTTCTCTCCCTCCCTTCGTTCTGCTAAGTGGAGTGTTGTTAGGCCAGAATATTGTTATACTAGTGGCTGTAGCACTGAGCTCTTTAACACAGGGATAAAAGGATGTTAAAAAAAAAATCAATTCTGTCTTACAAGGTGAAATATAGAATTTAAAGTGATGTGTAAGAACACATGCTATAAACAGACAAGCACCTTTGTGCACATTATGCATGTCGTAATGGATGCAAGTGTTACTGCTAGGATTGCTTTCATCTACAGATAAAACTTATGTCGCTTTACCCTGATATAACAATACATGAGCATTGCAGAAAATGTGGAAAATGTAGTAAAAAAAAAACTGGAAGGAAATAAGTTAAAATCCTGCAACTCAGACAAAAAGTTACATTGAGATTTCTTAGAAATATATGTTGTTTATTATATGTATGTATATTTCCCAAGAATAATTTTCAATAAAATGATAGTATTATGGTACAGATGCATACTATACCTTTAATCAATCTCTATTTCTTAACACCGCTTCTAGCCTTTTGTTATTAAGAACAGTGTATGCTGAATAGTCTGATGTATATATACTCTTATAGTCATAGTCATATACTTATGTATATTACATAATATAAATCTCTAGAGGCATAATGGTGGCTTAACGGTTATATGCAAGCATTGCTAGAAATTGTCACTGTTTCCCATACAGAGGTTTTACCAATTTATATTTTTATATACCAAATGATGAAAGTTTTTATCCTTTGTCAATCTTGTAAAATATAACTTTATCAGAATTTATTTTTATGTCCATAAGCAAAGTTTCTGTAGTTTTAAATTTTAATCTATTTCTCTCTGTGTGTATGTGTGTTGTATGTATGTTTGTGGTGTGTGTATGTGTATGTATGTGGTGTGTGTGTATGTATGTTGTGTGTGTATGTGTCTGTGGTGTGTGGTGTGTGTGTATGTGTTTGTGGTGTGTGTGTATGTGTGTTGTGTGTGTTTGTGTTGTGTGTGTATGTGTCTGTGGTGTGTGGTGTGTGTGTATGTGGTGTGTGTGTATGTGTTTGTGGTGTGTGTATGTGTGTTGTGTGTGTTTGTGTTGTGTGTGTATGTGTTTGTGGTGTGTGTGTATGTGTGTGAGTGGTATGTGTGTATGTGTGTGGTGTATATGTGTGTGTGTGTGTGTGTGTGCATCTGCTGTGGTAAGCATGTGGAGGTCAGATGACCATTTTATGGAGCCGATTCTCTTCTGCTTTTATGTGAGTTCTGGGGGCTGCACACAGACCATCAGGATTGGGTAGCAGGTGCTTTACTTACTGAGCCATTGTGGAAGCCCATTTTTATTTATTAATTTTAAAATTTTTATTACATTTTATGTGTATAGGGATTTTTCTTTTGTCTGAGCGTGTGCCCATGTACCACTTCTGTGCCTGCTGCCAGAGGAGGCCAGAAGAAGACACCAGATCTTCTGGAGCTGGAGTTACAGACAGTTGTAATCTGTCATGTGGGTGCTGGGAAGGAAACCTGAGTTCTCTGAAGGAGCAGCCAGTGCTCTTCATTCTGTGCTTCTCTTCAGCAACCCCTCCAGTTTTATTTTTAATATCTATATTTTAAAATTATATTTAAAATTTTAGAAACAAAAATTTAACCTTTTTTTTTTTTTTTTTTTTTTTTTTTTTTTTTTTTTTTTTTTTGCCAGTGTCTCTCTATGTAGCCCTGGCTGTCCTGGAACAGCTAGACCAGGCTAGCTTTGAACTCACAGGGGTCCACTGGACTGTCTTCCAAGAGCTGGCATTAAAGGTGTATGATGCCAGGCTTGGGTAAAATTAACTACTTTAAATAATTAAATTATTGATATGTTAGAAACCTTATTCCATGGGTTCAAGTTTTGTTTTCATTTTGTTTTAAATTCCTTCCTTCCTTCCTTCCTTCCTTCCTTCCTTCCTTCCTTCCTTCCTTCCTTCCTTCTTTTTAAATGTGTGTGGCCTGGCATGTGTGCATGTGTACCACATGTGTGCTTACTGCCCACAGAGGGCAGAAGAGGGATCTTGTTGTGAACCACATGTGGGGCTGAGCACCAAATTCAGGTCCTCTGCGAGAGCAACCAGTGCTCTTAACTGCCAAACCGTTTCTCTAGCCCCGGTTTTTATTTTCTGGAAAATTTAATCGCAAAATGGTTTTACACAAATCACGATGAATACTTGATGTTTCTGACTAAATCTGAGTCGTTCACTGCACATCTGCTCGGCTTTGGGCTCTGGTCTTAATTAGCCCGAGAGAGACTTTCCTATCTACGAACACATAACAGCTAAGACCTAAGAGTTAACAGCTACAGCTTTGATCTTTGAAAATGAGTCAATCTGCCCTCCTCTGCAGCCTTAGTCTGGTCTAGTGACTCATCCATCAGGCCGAGTAACAGATAAACACACTAGAGGATTTGGGTTAACTACCCAGCAGACATTATGAAGCATAGTAAGCATTTAACAGATGATATTTGTCACATTCATTATTACTTTTAGTTGGCTTTGACTACTGCAATGTTAAATGGAATGTTAAAAATTGTAGTTACGTTGTCAAACTTTTCTCTGGTATGTGTTTTATATACATATTTCAGGTGATCCGTTTTGCTACTCCATTCACGGGCTTACAGCTAATCCACCCTAAGGGGCTGTGTGCATTATGAATTATACTTGTAAATGAATAATCATACATTCAGCTACAGTGACGCACACATAAAGGTTTCTTGTACCTGAAAGAGCTCTGGCTGTGGGAAGTCCAGAGTAGGGATCTGATTTCCCAAGATCATTAGTGTTACAAAAGTCATAGGTTTCTTGTCTCCATTTTCAATATCCAAGGTTGTGACCACGACTCCTCAGGTCATTCCTTATTTCTGGTTTGAGCAGGTCAAGAATAGCAGACAAGAGAAGATCCTTCCCGCTGACTCTGTTCTTTTTGTTGGCTACTACGGAAGCTCTGCTCAACATCTGGTTGTACAGGGTTGGCTACTCCTGGATAAAATTCAAAATTGTATTCTCAGTTGGACTCTTTACTATCAAAACTTGAGTGGGATTCTGGGAGTAAGGAGGGAGGGAAGATGGCTATAGTGCGGTACTTTTCTGTGTCTTCCATAGACCCTGAGCATCTTTCTCCTCAGAGTAGAAGTGACCAATGACACCATCCAGTGGGCTTCTGAACTTTCATCCTGGAGTATAAGGGTTGACAATCTAACCCTCATTATCAGAGCTGTGATTCCAAAAAGGTTTTTCAACACCCACTTTTCCCTATGGTTCTTCACACAAACTGTATATTTGTTCTAGATCAGAGGTTCTCAACCTTCCTAAGGCTGTACCCCTGTAATACAATTCCTCATGTTGTGGTGACCCCCCCCCAACCATAAAACTGTTTTTTTTTTTTGCTACTTTGTAACTGTAATTTTGTTACAGTTATGAATTGTGATGTAAATATCTGATATGTAGGATATCTGATAATGAGACCTCAAAGAGGTCATGACCCGAAGGTTCAGAATCACTGCTCTAGAGGATGGTTATCTGTTGCCACTGGTACTTTTAGAAAACAGTTGACAGTGTGTCTTTGTTCTCTGATTACTAAATGTCTCAATCTTGGTAAGCCCTCCAGGCCTGTCCAAATTTTATGGCGATCAGAGTTCAGTGTATAGTACAACCTGGGGGAATTAAAGTGTTTAAAGAGATGTTAAGATTGTGCTTTAAAAAAAATCTAGAGAGTAGATGATAGTCTTACAGGTGTTTTTGTAGCACCTACCAGCATTTCTTTCTGGTCATATTAGTCTCCTTATTACCTTCTCCAAAGCTAAATAGTGGGAACGTACTTGCACAATCCCAACTGCAGCACCAGGATTGTTGCTGCGCTCACCTTGCCTTCCTGAGAACTCAGACAGCAAGAACTCAGGTGAGGTTTCAAGTAAAGTCGAGCACAGACACCATAGGAGGGATTGCTTTTATAATGCTTTGCCGTAAAGGCAATATAGGCACATTAAAGTCAATTAGGAACAAAGAGGAAAAAGAAAGGAAATCTCATATATTCCTTCGGCTGTGGTGGTTGCCTGGCAGGGTTAGGACTTCTCCTGGGTTTGCTGTGCTACTCTTTTCTTTTAAATTTATGCGTTGTGCTCTGCAGTCTTAAACCTTGGGGGGTGTTTCAGCTTTGAGTAGCTACACACAGGTTGGGCAAGGCTTAAGCATCTGGCCCCTGTTTGAATTTGCTCCCGTTTCTATGATCAATCTCCTGGATTCTTGATTTCCTTATTTGTAAGCATCGACTTTCAGTCTTTCTCATAGAATTGCTCAGAGGATTGAAGGATACCAGGCTGCGGGCAAAGCAGCTGTACAGAGCCCAGTGGAATACTGATGGGTGTGTCTGGGAGCCTAGCCCCTGGCCCTGTGTGACACTGGGGCTGTGGGGAGTGGGTAAGATGAGGCAAGACTAGTGCTTTTCTTTCACCGACAGTCACCAGAGCTGAAGAGCCGCAGAGGTCGACAGGCTGCCTAGGTTCTTGGGCAGATTCTGTGATGTCCTTTTAAAGACCTACTGTATGCTCAGTCCTTGTTAGGTGCTGGGAGTTGTAGGCTGTCCCAGTTATTGGAGCAAAGGCAGCAGTCACTGGAGCCATTGTCCTGGTTACAGAATTGCTAAGCATGGGCTTCCTTCCCTTTCATACATGATCTTGATTTTCTTCACTCAGTGCAAGAATGTTTAATGTTTATTAATTAATTAATTAATTTAATATTAAAGCCAAACAAAGCAAGGCAAAGCATGTGCTTTCCTTTACTCTGAAGTGGTGATGGAGAACCATCTTCTTTTCTAAGCTACTTCTCAGGAGCAGACTTCTTTTTCTTCTTAATTCCTTCATCAGGACAGTTGTGAAGATACTACACTGGGAGCTTAGGACGTGGCTTGGTGCTTAAAAGCTCTACCAGCCCATCATGGGGATTGGGGCTTAGATCTCAGTACCCACATAACGAACTGGGCATCTCTAATGTGCATGTCATTCTAACTCTCAGGGTTTTGATGTCATCTTCTGGCATTCATGTATGCACAGGTGTGCATAGATAGTCACATCTACACACATGTACCCCTCCACTCACATAGACAGACAGACAGACAGACAGACAGACAGACAGACAGACAGACACACACACACACACACACACACACACACAATTTTGTTTTCTCTTGTTGCGATAAAATAACCTGACATTGTTGGGAAGTCAAAGAGACAGGAATTTAAAGCAGCTTGTCACGTTACGTTCACAATCACGAGCGTAGAACAATGAATTGATGTGTGTAGGCTGGCACTCAGCTCTCATTCATACACCATCCAGACCCTCTGGTCCAGGAAATGATGCCACCTTCAATGGCTCTGATTGAGACTTCATTCCCAGATGATTGTAGATTGTGACAAGTTGGTAATTAAATAATCATCAATACATACATAATTTAAAAAACAGCATTACTATCTATCTCGTCTCCTGAAAACCATTCCTTCAAGGTCACAAGAAGCTTTTTTGACAAATTCTTTAGCCTTGGTGAGGGCCATGCCTCTGAATAATGCAGTTTAATGGCACTTTCTATTATAGTACCCCTACTTCCTTCCTACATTTTCCCTTTCCTTCCTTCCTTCCTTCCTCCCTCCCTTCCTTCCTTCCTCCCTCTCTCCTCCCTTTCTTCCTTCCTTTCTTCCTCCTTTCCTTCCCTCCTTCCTTTCCTTCTTTGTTCCCTTTCTTCCCTCCTTCCCTTCACTCTCTCCCTCTCTACTTTTCTCCCTTTCTCTCTCTTCTACCCTCTGTTCTTTTCTTCTTCTCTTTCTCTCTTTCCTTCTCCATCTTGTTCCACGTCTCCCACTTTTTTTGCACATGGCCTTGCTTAATTGCCCAGACTGGCCTCAAATTCATCATCCTGTAGTCCAGCCCTCTGAGTCCGATATGTATACAGTACCACACTGGGCTAACCACATTCTATTTGTGTTGCTTGAGTGACCACTGGTCACATGCCACACGTGGCTGACTATTGAACACTTGAAATGTGGCAAATGTGGTGTAGGAACTGAATTTTCAGTTCATTTGAATTTAAATCATAACACATGCAGCTGGTGGCTGCTACATGGGATGATATAGCTCCAGGGCAGCCCGGGGAGGTTTTTAACTATTCCTTTCAGGAAATCTTATGCTCCTGGTTTGGAGGCTTCTGTTAAACTTCTGGTTCTGTTCATGCCTCTGTGCCTCCTCACTAACAACAGTCTGTGCATAGTCCACTCCTTTTCACCTTGCACTTCTTTTGAGCAGATAGCCCCTGGGCTCCAACCCTGATTTCTGTAGGATTGACACTCAGTGTCTCTTTTAGCCATACTCTTTCTGGCTTCAGAGCTGTTTCCAACCTTAGCCTGGTGGTGGCCTTTGGGCCTTCAGAAGTCACTTTGGATCTGCAGTGCCACTAATCAACACTATCATTTCTTCCTCTCCTTCACTCTGCTTTTTCTTCCAAGGATCACTGTTCTTCTTCTTCTCCTTGATGCCGTTTGTGATACGTCTTCCTCTCTGTTGACCATCCCTCCCTAACCATTGTAGAGTTTGGGAATTCCTCTTGTACAGTTATCTTGTTTCCATTCTCACGGGTGCTATCTCCGATGTTTTTGATTATAAAAGTAGAAACATAGTTATTTTTGAAAAATGAACTATCATATTAAAATTCCAAAAAAAGAAACAAAAGGAAAGTAAAAAAGAAAAAGAAAATAAGAAATAAAAGTTCTTAGTGAGCTTGGCCTCCTAGAGGGCCTGCTTTGTGATTTTGGCATGTGACTTCCCACATATGACCTCTCTTAACCTCTTGCCTGGATTACTGTGACTGAGAATGCTCAGTGTCTCCCCACTCTAATCCACTGCTATCCCCTAAGGCATGCGCCTCTCCTGTCATTCTTCCATTCTGCTCATAAATCTTCAGAGGCACCTAGTTGTCTGCTGAATTAAATTTGTCCCCACTGATGGGACACCGTGCAAAATCAACCTCTGCTTTCCCCGTGTTCAACAGCCCCAGTGTGGGAGAAGAGCTCACTGCAGAAGAAGTTATGGCTGTGAACAGATATCTACCTGCTTAGGTTGGTTTGAATTTACTAAGCATTATCATTTCTACATTTTTCTAGAAAACCCAACCTTTAAAGTTATTATATTCTAGGTCATGCTTGCTGACATTATTAGACTGGATTTTACTCATTTTTTGAAAAATATATTCTTTTTCTTTTTATTTACTGAGATTATTGCTGCTCTAGTTCCACATATGTTTTCTAAGATAGCATAAAAGCCCACAAGGTTAAAAATTTCTCTTAAGTCCTTGAAGATAACAGAACTCTTCTCCACTGATGAAAGACTATAATTACCTTTGTCTAGAAACACCAGAATTTGTATGCATCTCTACTTATGCCTTCTTAAACTTAGCTGGGACCAAATTTAGGCATTCATGTATGATAGGAAAGCATCATGTGTTATGTCCTAGTTTCAGTACATCTTGAAACTTTGATTCAATCAAAACTGAGTCAGTATGGCCTAGAGTGATGGCTCAGCAGTTAAGAGAGTATGTGTTGCTCTTACAGATGATCTGAGTTAGGTTGTCAGCATCCATATTTTGCAGTTCACAATCCCTGTACCTGTAGTTTGAGGAGATACACTGTTCTCTTCTGGTCTCTGTCATTTGTATGCATGCGGTGCATATACAGATGATCATGCACACATACACATGATTAAAAACAAATGCAATGGAGAACAAGAAAATCATTCAATAAGTACTTACTGCATGTCTATAGGAAGTAGGCTCCTCCATGGAGACTCTTGGACTTTGGGGTCATCCATGGCTACTGACTGCAACACTCTCTGAATCTTGGGTACTGAATACCCTTCTGGGCTTGCTCACCGGTTCCAGAGCTGGGCATGGCTTCTATTATCTTGTAGTCTCCTAAGGATTTGGGAAAAGTCATAGAAGAGGAAGAAGAGGGAGGATGAATCTTGTTAAATTTTGTTTGGTGGCTTGAATTGAATTTTGTGGTCCTTGAACACAGATTTAGTCTTTAATGAACTATGTTATCAGCTCCGTCTTATTTATCTCTAAGTAGTTCCTGGGCATAGTAACCAATTAATTAATGGTTGCTATTATTAGGATTGTGATAAAACAGATGTTTCCATAAGCACACTCTCCACTTCTGTCCTTTCTCATCTTCCAGACTGAGGTCCATCTTCCACTCACTGCCTGCTGGATGCTATACACACTTGTACATTTTCCCAGTGGTATCGGCTCTGCCAGACATGCCTTTCCACTGTCTTGTCTACCTATTAAAATTCTATTTACACATTTAGGACCAGATTCTTTGTCTTCACATGAGACTGATTCTGTTTGAAGCTTGATGCCTCTTCTCTTTGCTTTGTTTTTCTGTCCCTGACTTTTATAGGAAGCTATTTGCTTGTTTTTATGGTTCAAACCTCATTTTCAAATTTGGCAGAGTCGCTTGAAGACATCTACGATGTCCTCTATGGGTATTACAGAGTCGTGCACATATGTGCACAGTTCAGTCAGATGCATCTGGCTTAAGCTGTGCTAGAGATCCCAGAGGCAGTCATTCTTTAGTGGACTTTTGGACTTTTAGAGTCTATACCATAGACCTGTCCACATGCTCAGAGGTCCCATGAGGTGATAGAGGTCCCCTTGCTTTGGAGCTGTTAGGTTCAAGCTACTGATGCAGACTGGGGCTTAAGGTGCACAGTTGATTTATGTGGTACTCTATCGGGCTGTTACTTTGTTTTCAGAGAGCTGCAGGATTTATGATGTTGATTCATTTGGAAAGTAGTTTATTATTATAACTTAGAAGTCTACCTTGTGTTTTGGGGCCCTTCAAGCCACCAAAATAAAATCAAGAGAAGAGAATGAGACTTCCCCAGATGATTAGCTTTCACTTTTGTGAGGCAAGAGCTGTGAAGCAAAGTGTCTCTGTGTTTCTGTTTCCACATCTGTCAAGTAGAAAGGATATTTTGAGGATTGAGTGTATACATATAAAGTGTTCAAGATATCTAGATATCTATCATCCATCCATCAACTGTGTGTTTGTGTCTGTGTATGTATGTATGTATGTATGTATGTATGTATGTATCTATCTATCTATCTATCTATCTATCTATCATGTATCTGTGTATCTATTGATTATCTATCAATTATTATCATCTATCTATCATGTTTCTTCTATTATTGCTATAAGTGTACTCAAAATATTCATGATTTTTACACACTGATTTAGCACTGTTTAGTAGTTTTGATGACCTTGCCAACACTGTAGAGATATAAGACCCCAGGTCTGCCCTTTTCATCCTGAAAGATGAAAGAATTATCACTAACCTCCAACTTTTAACAGAATGACTTTGTATATAATCTATCTGCATGCTTTACTGTAATCTGCCATTCTAGGACCAAATAGCATTATGTTTATTCAGCCACACTAGTGACTTGGTTCATTTCCATAATGGATTGTAGACATTTGATAGATAGACAGACAGACAGACAGGTAGATAGATAGATAGATAGATAGATAGATAGATAGATAGATTCATATATACATACACACAAACACACTCATAATGGAAAGTAAGTCTGAATAGAAAGGAAGAAAACCTTCCTTTTGCTTCCGCAGTGCTGCAGTTCCGGGGGGCTGACAATTGCAGCTCCATAGTTATTATAAGGCAATTACATCAACAGAGCTTGTCTGTCTCTCTCACATTTCAAAGGAACATGTGTCCTAAGAGACAGCTTCTCCTTTAATGATTTTGACATTGTCATTTATACCTAAGTGCAAAACTATGACAATACCTCTTGCCTCTGCTGCCAAAGGTACCATGTAGGGACACATTGCAGTCGAAACGACAGAATGGCCTCTTTATGGTGACTGGCTTGGAATTATAAATATTTTCATTTCTCCCGTAGGAGATGGCTCGTGGAAGAGAGGAGACAAACACGACTTTGAAGCTAAGCAAGCATACTCATCCCTCCAAACAGTCACCCTACTGAGGACCGTGAAACCTGAGTTTGAGAAGTTTTCCATGGAGGTGAAAAGTTCTGTTGAGAAACAAGGGCTCAATGAGGAGGATTACGTAAGTGCTTGATTATGAGCCTCGCCCTCCAGCATCCTGAAAGCAGGCTTCTAATTAAACCAGAGGTGACAAAGTGTCCCATTCTGAGCCATTCAAAAATTCCGAGTTCAAGTCTGAATGTCGCTGTCGCCTCCTGTGTGTGTGTGTGTGTGTGTGTTTTTTCCCCTGCCCACTTTTCCTCTTCCCAACCCCCACTCCATCCTCATTCCTGTGATTCACTTACACTTCTCCCTTGCAACTGCAGAAGGTGGTGGTGGTGGTGGTGGGGACTGCCTTTTCCTGGGGGTCTGTGATGCAGAAGAGGCTGTCTGTAGAGTCTCATCATTCACTAAGCTGAGAGGGTGTTGGGGGAGGGGGAGGAGGCAGTTGAAGGAATGCCCAAGCTTTGCATGGCTAATTTGTCCAAGGCTTGGTGGCAGAAGATATTTTAGGATTTGGAGCCACTTTCTTTGCACAATCTATGTCCTCTTCTTGGTTGGTCCGTTCCTGTCTCTTGCAGGCATTGGATTTTTCTCCTCTGCCGATCAAGCTGCTTCCTCCTTGGGTGTTCTAGGTCTTCCTGCCCCAGCAGTGTTTTTGTTACTAATGCATTTTAAAGAAGCTCAGCCTGGGCTAAGGGTCAAGCCCTTCCCTGTTGCTATTGTTCGGGCAGCCTTTGGCATAGTTAGCTATGTTTCTGAGACGTTCCCAGTGTCTTAATGGCAAACCCATTCTTAGGGTGGGATGAGCACAGGGCTTTTTAGTTACTGGGCTGAATGAGTGTGCTGGTCTGTCCCCGCCTCCTGCCAACAATGGAAATGAAAGGTATTTCATGTATGCCTCTATATTATTTTACCTAATGTTCCGTATTAACTGATTTTAAAGCTGGGCGACAGTGCCATTTTGTCTGGCTTACTTTCTGAAGTTGAATCACCATATGTTGTCTGACATAATGAGATACAGTCGACAGTCGGCTTCTCAGTAGACTTTCTGGACATTCTGGGTTATCAGTTATTCTTGTTCAGAAAGCTAAATCTCATTGAGAAGACATTGCTATGACAAAGATTCACAGTATTTTCCTAACTTTAGTATTTTCAGCAGTAATTGCATCTACGAATTATAATACTGCCTCTTCATGCCGACTTATAAAATTTATAATTTTAAGTAGAGTTGAGGTTATTATAATAATTTACTCTAATTCTGAAGATACCTTATTTCCCCCCCCCCTTTTTTTTTTCCAGTTCTGGGAGTCAAACCTAGGGCTTTGTGTGTGTGTGTTCCACCACCCAGCCTTTCCTTTCCATGTAGTGTTGCGTATAAGGTTAGTTCACACAGGTGGCTGAGCTGAGCTCTGAGAGAGCAAAGGAACTAGAGTCAGGAGCCTGGGCTCCCAAGGATGGGCCTTAGAATGTTGCAGTGGGTGGTGCTTCATCAGTGCAAGGCCTCACATGGACAGCTTTGCTCCAGGTTCTTTAGCTTCTCAGGTTTGTATTCATGGGCATATATGTTTGTATAGAATGTAATTTCATAGAGCCTTGTGTGGGCTCTGCACCTGTCTTCATCTCATACCCAGTAAGTGTGGTGGACTCACTAGTCCTCATATGCACGATGTGGTCCCCAGATAACCATGTGACTTCCGGGTAGGCTCTGATTTGTTTCCTTTAAACACATTTCTTAATGCTTATGTTAATGTGTCTACTCCTAAATTAAAGTTATATTTAGCTGAATTAAATTATTAAATCATTAATTATATTGAATGAAAATGAGATATAATAAATTATAACCTTTACGGCACCAGTGAGGATCCCAACAAGGTATTGAATCATCTGAGCTTTAAAATGTAACAGATTTCTTATCTGTGTCACTGCAGAGGACATCATTTTGTCTGGCTGATGCATGAAACATGGTGCTAACTGTAAGGGGTTGAGACAATATCTCAGATTGAGAAATTCCCTTTATTTTTCTTTGGTGATGGTTTTCTGCTTTTTAAAAATGACATGTTTTCTCAGCATAACAAATAAAAATGGCACAAGCATTAACGATTGCCTACACCAGGGTGAGGAAAGGCCGTGCACCTTTGAAGCTTTGCTTTAGGATTGAAAATTGAATGATATCCAGAATCCAATTTTATATTTATTACAGTCACATCCATATTAGCATGTTTCTAGCACCCCTGGAAAGGCTATGATCTTTTAAAAAAATGAGAGTATATGAAATTAAAAAAAATTTTTTACAAGCTACACTGCAGCACTAGAATGGCACAGAAAGAATAATTTTTAATAGTAAAATTATTTGACTATTTTAATAGCATAGTGATTTTATAGTTTTGCTTAAATTTGGATGCATTAATTCAATTTTTATGTGTACATGTGAGCATATGTGTGTACTAGCATGTGTGCCTGTGTGTACATATATGTTGAAGCCAGTGATCAATGTAGGGCGTCTCCCTCTCTCTCCATCTTACTTATTGAGGCTGTTTTTCATGGAACCTGGTACTTGTTGATGCAGCTAGCCGGCTGGTCAGCAGCTCCTGGGAATCTTTCTGCCTCTGCCTTCCCTAATCTAGAATTACAGGTTCATGTTGCTGTACCTGGATTTTTGCATGACTGCGAATGGTTGAAATCAGGCCCTCAAAGATTTTGCAGTAAGGACTCTGCCAACCGAGTGAGCCACTTACCCAGCCCCAGTTAATACAGTTTTGTTTTTGTAAAATTAATCTTCATTTCCATAACTTTCTCCCTTTAAAAAAAAATTAAAAATTTAATTGAGAAAAACAGGAGAAAGAGAGTCATTCCTCATTGAGGATGTGGCCATGTGGCCACAGGCAGGTTCCAGGCTTCAGTGTGTGGCCCTCAACCATGTACATGTGGACAACAATAACTGGGATTAGTGGCTTATAAAAAAACAGAAGACATGAAGGTGGGAACAAGTATGTTCAGAGGATATAAGAAGACTGGAGATGGGTGGGAGGTAGATAGGATTATACATATATATACATATGTATATATGTATATGTATATATGTATATATACATATATATGTGTGTGTGCATATATATATATATATATATATATATATATATATATATATATGAAATTCACAAACATAAAGGGAAAAAGGTGAGAAATGAAGATGAATGTACAGTTCCTCATTCCCCTTGAGGTAACATTCAGGAAGATTATGCATAAGATGGCAGCCAGGTGATTGGCACTGATATAGTCCACTCAGCACACTCAAGATTCTTGCTTCCTTATGTCGTGAGTGTGGTAAGCTCTGTGCTTTATCACCTGTGTAGATTTTCATGTTTGAATTCCACCCAATGTTTTGAATAATTTTTTTCTTTTCACTTTTTGAGACAGAATCTCATGTAACTCAAGCTAGACTTGAACTCACTATATAGTGAAAAATGGCTTTGAACTCCCAGTGTTTCTGCCTCAAACTCTCAAGCACTAGGATCACAGGTGTTGCTTGCAACACTTGGTGCTATGCTTATCGTGACAATCAGATTCTTTATTCTGTTACAAGCTTATATATTAGTTTGTTTTCTCATTGTTGTGTGTAGTGGTTTGATAAGAATGGCCCCATATGTGTTTGAATGCTCATATATTTGAATGCTTGGGTACTGGAGAGTGGTACTATTTGAAAGGATTAGAAGGATTAGGAGCTGTGACTTTATCAGAGTAGGTGGAGACTTTTTGGAGGAAGTATGTCACTGGGGGGGTAGGACTTGAGGTTTCAAAAGCCCACATCAGGCCAGGTTCTCTCTCTCTCTCTCTCTCTCTCTCTCTCTCTCTCTCTCTCTCTCTCTCTCTCTCTCTCTCTCTGCCTCTCTCTCTCTCTGTCTCTCTGTCTCTCTCTGTCTCTGATTGCACATCAGAATGTAGCTCTTAGCTACCAGCTCCAGAGTCATGCATGCTGCCATGTTCCTTGCCATGGTAGTAGTGGACTAAATCTCTGAAACTGTAAGCAAGCCCCCAGTTAAATGCTTTCTTTCTAAGACTATCCCTTGTCTGAAATGCTTAGGCCATAGGGGTTTCAGATTTATTTTCAATTATGATAATTATATATACACATATTATTTGGAATGCAGAATCCAAGTCTAATTGTAAAATATACTGATTCCTGTATACCTTAGACATATGGATTGAAGATAATTTTGTACACTATCTTAACTGCCCCTGCCTTTTGACTGCAAGCCACCACAAGATATGAAGAGCTTTTTATTTGTGATGTAATGCCAGCACTTAAAGTTTCAGGGATACTTAACCTGTTTTGTTCTTACATTTTTTTAAAAAAATTGCTATACTGGGAAGACATCAACCCTGCCCTTTTCTCATTCAGCCAAAACCTTTTCCAGGCTCTGTCTTTGTCAGCAAGGCTCATCAACAATGGGTTCTGTGTATGGAGCTCCTTAGGAACACAAAAAGTTCAGTTTCACAGATGGAGATAGTGTCAGGGTAGTAAAAGTGTCCACAAGAGGGGTTCTGAAGACAACTTGGGGTCATTGGTAAGTGCAAACTGAGAAGTAATGTTGCATTGGAGAGGCCCCTGGGGCTTGAGGCCTGGATCAGAAAAGGTTTTGCAAAGTGCCTGCCTGGCCTCCACCATTGGTTTGTATTGGGTCATCTACATGTGCAGTGGCTCTCTCTCAAGGGCATTTTAATGGAGCTGCCTAGCACTCTGCCCTAGGAGTGGTTCCAAGACCAGAGTGCTGGTATTTGGTTTTAGAATGCGCTGTATAGTGGCCAAGCTGAGATTAGTTGCATCCCCTGACTTCTGGGTCAGTGACTTTCTTTTTCCACTACATCAGTCTGATCCTCTTAACAACAATGTGCCCAATAAGGACGCAAACTTATGACCCAAAGATTAAGTGTATCAGGCCCTCTGTGTGTACCTGGCAGGCTGAAGTATTTCCTTTTTTTTCTCTGTACTCACCAGTCCAAAGTACACAGTTTTAACATATCAGTTTCCCTTTACTCTCTCACATACTTGACAAAATGTGTGAAGATTCACTGTCCTCTCCACCTGCAGTCACCCTTAGGCCACAAGTAAACCATCATTTTCTTGATAATCAGATATTGTTTATTGTGCTCTCTGAGGAGCACAACTGTGAACCCCATCCTGGAAAATGTGTGCTCTCAGATGGAATCCTAATCCTCTAAAAACTCATGAGTCCGAAGAAAATATCCACAACCTTGAGCTTGGAGGTCCCACAGTAAATACATTCCTGTGTCAGTTCACAGAAAATGTTATGTTCCTTAGCACTGTGACATGTAGATGGAACTCAACTCCAGCAGAATGCTGGAGACGGAGGGCCCTTTCGCAGGCTGTCAGGTCTCCATAGGAGCTTTCAGGGGATACCAGTCTTTGTAAGTGCACAGTATTTATATTTGGAGACAGGAGTCAGTGTTTTCACCTATGTGATCCATGTAGAAAAGAGATGAGAACCACTGGGCTAGATCATGGCTACAGCTGGATAGTATAACATTTGATTATTGTCCTGAGCCATGTTTATTTTCATGAGTAAGAACAATATTTGTGCAGGATTACACTGGAAAAAAAAAATCATTTCCCCAGAAGAAAAAGGAAGAAGACACTAAAGTACGATCTAGTCTTATATTTAGAGAAACCATTAGTTTTATTTCTGAGATGAAAGAGATACTTACTGACCTGTTCCCGTTTTACACATTCATTCATTCTGCACTAGTGAGTCAGCTGACTTTCCAAGACCTGCTGTTCTCACTACTATTTCTTAGGACTGGGTGAGCCAAAGTTGAAGACACTTTTCTTGGCCCTGGCAGCATCCCTGGGTTCTCCTTCCTGTAAATCCCACTCCTGGCCTTGATCCATTCTTCCTATTGTATTTGGCACTTTTGAGACCTATTCACAAGCTGGATCTTTAACAGTTGGCTTTTCCCTTGGGTGAACTTTACCTTCTTTTCCTGATGTTGTTTAAATAAAAATACCATAGATTTCCAGATTGAAAGGGCATGATACAATGAATGAAAAAAGTAGTATGTTCAATTAAAGATACTTTATAGTACCATAAGAATTACAGACATACATAAATTCTTCCCTGTCTCCTCCCTTCTGTGCTTCTGACTACACAGAGTTTATTATTGTTTATGTTTTTCCTAATACTGCCTAAATGCTTTTAAAATTGGTTATTTATGTTGTTATTCTTGATAGTAAAATTTTAATACTATATCTTGATTCCTGAAATGGAAAAAACTATCAAATTATTTGACACATTCCTTTCTTTGAAAATATTTTTTTTTTGTTAAAAAAGTTTTCACAAAATAAAGTTTGAAGAAAAGCTAAAAGATGATATTCAGAGGTTTTTTTTATTATTATGCTTGTGTAAAGATTACAGCACGATCATATATTGTTTTATGAGTACATGTTGTTCCTCCTGTACCTTCTCTGGAGTTTTATGACTGTTATATTATTTGTTTTCACATAGTTCTTACTATTTTATTTTAGTCCCTCAATAAAGGGTTTTATGTAATGACATTAATGTTTTGAACTTTATCTTTCTCCTCCAGTTAGGAATAATTTCTTATTTTAACATCAGTTTGGAACTGTCTTTTAGTTCTCTCTTGTACTGCATGATCATTTTCTTAAATATCATTTCTCCTTTCTTATTCTTAAAAATCTTGTTTGTTTTGAAGAAAGGGGGCATTAATGAGAAAAAGGTTTTGATACTTTACACATTATACAACATTTTGTATTATATTAATAATACTTTCAACATTAACTTGACAATTTAGCTGGGTATAAAATTATAGTTTAAAGATTATTTTTCAATAAGACTTTGATATCATTACTCTTGTTTTGTAGCTCTTATTGTATCATTTTAATTCTTTTTTTTAAATTTTCTTTTCTTTTCTTGTCTATCCTTTAAGGCTTTTAGTATTTTTTTTCCTGTATGATTGATTGCATCAGTGAGGATCTAGTAAGGAAAATAGAGCCAGTTCAGCAGGAGTTTAATAGAATGAACAGAATTCAAGGTGTTAGAAGAGCTGAGATTCCAAATGAAATAGTAAAGCAAGCCAGAAATTAGAAATTGCAAAAAACTCACCAGCATTCCTAGATCTAAAAGAATCAAGGAAGAGAGACTTTAATAGGTTCCCAAAGTTAGGGGTGCCTACAAAAGCTAGAAGGATGGAAAAAATATAGTTTTTACTAGAGATATTACTCAAGGCAAAGAGAGAGTTGGGGAGGGGTGCATGTCCTGGCTTTCCTCCTCCTGGTTCTGTTCTCCTGCCTGTGCTTTGTAAAGACTGAACTAATCAGGAGTCACATGACTGTGAAATACGACCAAGAGAAGTTATCTTTTAATGATATAAAGCAAAGTGAAACAGAAGAAGGAAGGGGAATAAATTAGAAAACAAACAGAAAACTGGATTGATTGGTGATTTAAAAATTTACAGTGTTCAGTCCTGGTGTGAGTATGTTTGCTTATCCATGTAATTTTTATATTTTGGGGGACAGGGTCTTGCACTGTAGCCCTGGTTAGGCTGGGACTCTGTGTAGCTCAGATTGTGGAAGTGTGGCAATCTTATTGTCTTAACCTCCCAAGTACTGAGATTACAGATGTGAGCCACTGTGCTGGGCTTGGTGTGTGTATTTCAAAATCTTGATGTCATGCCCTCCTTTTGTAACTTTTAGAGTTGAGTGTTAGCCATCCTTAGCTGATTATGATATTTTCTGTCTTATCTTCTAGTAAATGTGCTGTTACAGCAAGTGTTTCTTCTAATTCTGCCTTTTTCTTTTCATTTCTGAGAGACTGTTCTAACTTTCTTTCAAACTACTGGATTTGAAAAATGTCTGTTATATTTTTAATTTTCAAAAGCTTTCTAAGTGGGTTTGGTGGCACGTGTCCATGATGCTGGTACTTGAGAAACCAGGGCAGAAGGATCACCAGAACTTCAGGTCAGCTGGGGCAACACAGTGAGTTCCAGACCAGCCAAGACGATGTAGAAGATTCTGTCAAAAAAAAAAAAAAAAAAAAAAAAAAAAAAAAAAAAAAAAAACCTCCATTCTTTTTGCTTGTCTGAGTGGATCCACATTTCAAAAAGCACCTTAACTTTGGCTCTTGAACACAGAGGCTCATCTTCCTGGTATTTTTTCTATTATTTCTATTAGTTCTAGAGTATATGTTATTTTCATTTAATTTATCCAAAATTGAAGCTAATTTTGTAGCTGATGCCCTGTCATAATTTAATAAACAATAAAGATAAATATTATTCTGTCAAAAGGCACATCAAATGAGTTCTTTCTCACAATTAATGCTATTTACATTTGTTGAGATAGGATTCTTGCCATCTTTTTTATTGTCTTATTCGTCCTACATTGCCAGTTACTTCCAGGTTCTTATTTGTTGCTGTGTTGTTAACATTTATCTTTTTGTCTTTTATATCAGAAACATTTCATAAGTGTTTTTCTCCTTTTATTTCTGAGTGCACCATTCAGTACTCTCCAGGGCTTTGTGTATATAATGAATCTATCTAATGGTGGCCTATGTTGGAGTTCTATGAGTATCAACTCAGCTATTTCAAATTATCCCAAATATTATTGAGTACATTTTCTTATAGGATGGTCAATCTCATTAAAAAATTCTCTTCTGAACCCTCTGGAGGTCATTAGGCTGTATTAACTTTTGGGAGCCAGGAAAGGAGTGTCATCTAAGATCCCAGACTTACAATTGTTTACAACATTCTCAACTTCATATTTGGCCTATCTTCATCTGTTCCAAGCACACTTTTCTGTTCCTACATCTTACTCAGTGACATATTTGTTTTCTGCCAGGATGGAGAGGAACAATTTTTTTCCTCTCTGTGTAAGCTTGGTGGAGGGATTCTGACTGTGTGTGTGTGTGTGCGTGCGCGTGTATGTGTGGTAAGAGTGCATGTGTGTATGCGTATGTGTGTATGCAGGTGCATGTGAATATATATGTACACATGCATGTAAAGCTAGAGGAAAACCTGTGATATCATTCTTTAGGTGTCATCCAGTTGTATTTTGGAGACTGGATTTCTCACTGGCCTGGAACAGGCCTAGTAGGCTGGACTGGCCAGACAGAAAACCCTAGAGATTTCTCTGCCTTCTTGGTCACGCTTATCCTTTTTTTTTTTTTTAAGACCTGGATTCAGGGGGATTAACTCAGGTTTATATGCTTACAAGGCAAACACTGTACTAACTGAGACACCTTCTAAGCCCAGATCTGAATTTTCCAACATTTCTGTTTTTACCTGTACTATGCCCCACCTTCAGAAGTTACCCATGTCTCCAGGTGTGCAGCCATCAACTCCAGTGCCTTTACTTCTTAGAACCCCTTACTATACTCCCATGCACACTGCAGTTTTGGTTTCATAGGTCTATTGACCAGTTTCCCTTTCCCCACATCCAGAACTTTATGTTTCCACCTACAGTTTTCTTCTTGTACTTGCAGGCTTATAACTTACAAATCCACTTACTTTTTATGGGGATTCTAAGGGGAGTGTGTGGTTGATGAGAAGTCTTGCCTTGATTGTTTAATCTCAGTACAAGTATACAATGGTGTTGGTATCTTTTATGGGAGAGAGAGAGAGAGAGAGAGAGAGAATGTCAGAGTCTGAGAGAGGAAGTGAGTGAGTATTTTTCTTTTGGTCTAGAATTTTTTGACTCATTTGGTTATATTGTTCTTTTAATGGCTACTTTTTCTTGATTTACTAGATTAACATTTTTTTCTTGTCCTCAAAGGCACAACTCTGCCTTCTGTGATTATTTGTGTGTGTGTGTACATGTATGTGTGTGCATCTGTGTGTATTTTGTGTGTATGTGTGTGCATATGTGTATGTGTGCATGAATGTGTGTATGTATGCGCATGTGTGTATGTGCTTATGTGTGTGTATACATGTGTATGTGTGTGTGTTTGTGTATGATGCTGTTTTAAACCAAGGACTTTGTGTGTGTTAGGCAAGTGTTCTACCACATGCCTCTCTCCTCATCCCTCTTTTTACTTTTATTTTGCAGCATGACCTTTCTAAGCTACTGAAACTAGCATTAAATTAACCCTGTAAGACCATGTAGGCTTTAAATTTCCAATCCTCCCACCTCAGTCTCTCGAGTAGTGTGCATTATAGACCTGTGCCATCAAGCCATTCCTTCCACGACTCTCCTCTTTAAAACAACAGATGAGCCACATTGTGTGTGTTTGTGTGAATATGAATGTATATGTGTCCATGCCACACAATAGAGGTGGAGGTCAAAGGATATGTTTGGGGAGCTGGTTCGTGAGTTTTATCTTGTTTTAAGACAGGGTCTCTCTTGTTTTGGCCCTTGGTTCTATGCTCTAGGCAAGATGCACCATTAATTTCTGGGTGGTTAACTGTCTGGTCTCCGCTTTCCTTTTGAGGTAGGAATACTGGTGTTGAAGATTGCATTCAGCTTTTTAGACTTTTAGCTTGCATTTAGCTTTTTAGCATTAATTAATGCTAATTCTGGCATAGTTATATAAAAGTAATTGGAGACCTTGGTGTCCTGGGAGGGTATAATCTTCATTATGCTGGGATGCAGAGGTTGTACAGCCTTTCTAGATGCCATATTGTGAAGTAAAAAAAAAACTCAGGAACAAAACCTGAGACATACAGGAACATAAACACCTAGAATACCTTAGTATAGAGCTCTGTCCTTCCATCAGAACCTGAGCTAGCAGAGGCCACCTCCTTACTAATCTTGAGTTGCAGAGAGTATTATCCTAGTGCCAAAGGCTGGGAGGAAGAATCCCAGTCTTGGACTAGTGCACTGGGTTCAGGCTGAGAAAGCCCTCAATCAGGTTCCTCAACTTCTCTGCTTAACAACTGTAGATTCTAACCGGGTCTTCTCATGTTTGGGTCTCTGCTATTTAAAGCTCAAAGTTATTTCTGTCAAGTCTTAGTTTCAAAGTTAAGTGTCATTGTCATTATCTGGGTATGGAATTTGTTCATTTTTTATTGTAAAATTACTTTCTAGTTACCAAATGTGCAGGCCACCATAGGTTTGTACACACAAGTACACACACTGTAGGAGAATTTTATTACATAAGAGTATTCTGCTGTTCGCAATACCACATCAGAAATGCTTCTTGGAAATATTATTCTTGATTTAAAGTATACAGAACCAGCTTTTTCTTAAGCTGGCCACCAGCTCATTTTGTTTAACTGCAAAAGGAATCCCCACTGCTGGACTCATGTGTTAAGGAATTGCAATGTTCTGTGCCTAGCTTGTTTTACAAAGACACAGCCACAAGGCTTGGAGATGTAGAATTGCAGCCTAATTCTAAAGAATGGATCAGGATTCCTGTGATGAATTACACCAACAGTATCTTTCTGAGGACTAGAGTCTGAGCCCCAGAACCACCTGATGGGTGGTTCAGACTCTTGACTGTTGCTAATTGCTCTGATTCTATATGGGCAGCATAGCTTGTGTGGATTCCCTCAAAAAACAAACAACTGAATATTAAAAGAAAAAATGAAAAGAATGTGTAGTGTACATTTAAAAACAGACAATTCTGGATCTTAGTGCTTTGCGGTTTCAAGTTCAGTTTTACAGTTCTTAATGTGATCTGTTTTTAACTTGGGGTAGAATTTGGTAAATACCATTTTGTATTTCTAACCAGGTATTCAGAGCAGAAGGGGATTTTATGACCTGAGGTATTTGCTCATTTCTGGTTAGCAGGCCACCCATAGCTTGCTTTTTCCTTTTCTTTAAAAGTTGAAAATTTGACTATTTAAACAAATACTGAGGGAGAGACTGATGCTTGGAAGTGTGGCAGAGGAGATGGGGTGGTGTCTTGGGAGCATACTTCCCATCCCAGGTCTCCCTCTGAGGCTCCCAAATGAATTTGGGGTGGGGGGATGGGCGGCTTATCTAGGCATAGTATTTGAGAGAGACAAGGTTTAATAAATAATTGTTTAAAGAGGTAGGTGTGACATATTGAGACACTTAAAATGTTGGAAAAGAATACTGCAATTTCTCTGAAGGGGAAGGCCTAGCCATCATGGTATTTAATCTCAATTGTGTTTTGATACAAATTTTGCACAGAAGCTCTGTAGGAAGTGACATTAGTTGGAAATTATTGATCATCAATGAAATCCCGGCTGGCCATTTCACTCTCCTCTTGTCTCACCTCATTTAATTAGATCCAAAATTTCTTAGTTGAAGAATAGAAAAGTTAGGTCTTCAGCTAAACTAGTGAAAGAGAAAAGAATTCAGTTGATGCAAAATGTATTTGCCCACTCTGGCAACACTGCACAGTCAAGCCTTTCTGTGAGGGCTGCATCAGAATAGAGGGGGCTGCCCCTTCCTCTGCAGCTCATCTGCCTAAGCTCTCTCCTCATCTTCTCAAAGCCAGCCAGGGATGGTTTGTCCAAATGAAAAGGCCTTTTCAGATGCAGGAGGTCCTTGCTAATTTTATTTGTGAGACTAAAATCAAACCGCAAGCTGATTTTAACAATATAAGAATGATGAGTCTTCATGCAAACATATTTATAAGATTAGTCTTATTAGGAAAATGGATGAGGGATTTTATTAGGAAAAAAGAAGGGGGGATGGAGACATTGCAAGGGTTTTTTTGCTAGCTGAGAAATATCGGTTGGCCTTCAAAATGCTTAAAAAATGAAGATATTTGACTCAAAAAATCACTTTATTTTTTTTAAAGGGGGAAATGGTCTTTAAATTATTCTGGTAACTTTTAAGTAGTGTTAAATAGCACTAATAGACTATTTGAAGAAGTTGAAATATTCTGGGTTAAAGCGTTTTTGATTATAAATAAGTGCTCATTTACTTGTGATTGTTACACATCGGTAGGTGTGGCTTTCTAACTGTAAAAAGCTTTGACTTAGCACACTGGGAAAACACAAAGAGGCCCAGGGCTTATGCCAAACCAAGCATCCAGTTTCATTCCTTTGAAGGGCAACCTGTGCTTGGTGCTGTTGTTAGTGTTTGTGGTGATACAACTAACTTGAGACACAAGGATGTTTGCAGGAATGGTGATAACACACTCAAGTATGCACAAGTGAAATAGCAAAGCCACCCTCAACTGAAAGGCTAAGGAGTTTTCTTTTACTGTTTGGAGAAGAAGGGCATGCCAGCTCATTTGGATAACTTCCAAATGTCTGAAATACAATGTAATCATTTTCTGAGAAGTCTGGTCACCTCAAATCCATACTGTGGCACAAGACCAGTTTGACCTGTAGGAAGAATGTGTCTACGGCTGAAGAATGGCACTTGTGTGTGTAAAGGCTTTGGAGAGAAATATCAGAGGATGAAACTGCTTTTTTCTGCATTTCTCATTTTTTCTAAAGGCTTTGTGTTTACCTGGGGTCTTGCTACCCCTTCTTCACTCACTGAGGACTCTTTACGCAGTGATGTTGGGGCAGTAGATTAGCTTCCTCAGGAGACCGAGTTAAAAGAGAGAACCTGAAAAAGGAAGGTCTGAGGCAAATGAATATAGAGGTGGTATTGGTATTGTGTCACCAGAGAATCTTCTCTGAATGCCAGGCATTCCCCCTCTGCTGCAGGAGAATAGTAGTAGACCCACTCATGAAGTCACCCAATGGCTAGAGAGGAATATGGTGCTTTCATAATTTAACTTTCCTTACATGTTTGATTTTAACTCAGTGTCATAGCGAAATAACTTTGGACCTCAAGTCACTTGGCAGGAGCTAGAAGAAAAAGACATACGTAAAGACTTCCAGCTTGGAAGCAAGGAGCTGACCTGCCAATTTCAGCATCTCCAGCCACTTGGCTAACGGGGGATTCTGTTGTTGGATGCTGAGTGTATCCACAGGGGTTTGTAACTATAGGCCAGAGATCTGGTTCAGGAGGTCATTGTTCATTGATGCTGCTGTCTTCATGGGTACATGAGGAGGGAGAGCCCAAGGCAGTGGTTCGATAATGTTGGTTGACCTTGTTCAGCTCATGTTTAGACAACCACATTTGTGAGATGTTTGTGGGTATGCCTTTGAGGAGATATAATCTTATAGCAAACTCCTTGTTTCTCCTGCTCTTACAATCTTTCTGTGACTTCTTGCACAATGATCCCTGACCCATGTTAACGTGAAAGAGGTTGGAAGAAGTTCAGAAATCTCAGCCCTATACAAAGACCTATAGATATGTAAGGAATGAGGAGACAGTGGGAGATAGAGGTAGTCTTCCCTAGGGTAGAGCACATCGATTTTTTTTTCTAACACCAAGTGGTCATCCCTGAAAACACATATACAGGTGCAATTATATAGACCAACTAAGTTGCACTTATTATTTAGGAATACATACATACACACATACATACAAACATGCATGTAATAACAATTCATGAAAACAGAAGCCATGGATTTAAAAAAGAACAAGGAATATAGGGAAAGGTTTGGAGGGAGGGAAAGGAACACAGAAATGACATAATTATAATCTCAAAAAGCAAAAGAAATACTAAGTCAGCTGATGGGTGAGGTGGTCATTTTTAATTGTTATTTTGACATAGTGTAGAACTACTTGAGAAGGGAGATTCATTGAGGAATTACCTAGATTGGGTTAGCCTAGGGGCATGCCTCTGAGGGACTTTCTCCACCATGATAATTGATGTGAGGGAGACAGCAAGAAAAGTGGGCAGCACCAGTCCCTGGTCCTGGACTGTATGACCTAGAGGAGAGACTGAACTGAGTACAAATCTGCGTGTGTCTGTTGCTCTCTTCTGACTGTGGACATAACATGGTCAGTTTTTTTCACGCTCCGATCACCACAACATCCCTGCTACTGATGGAATACAGCCTAGGGTTGTGAGTTAAGTGATCCTTTGTCCCTTACTTTGCTTTTGTCAAGGTATTTTATCGCAGGAGCAGAAGTGAAACTAAGACAATGACCATGAATACAACCAATGGCACAAGGGCACCCGTGTGCCAGAAACTGTAATTTGCTAAACGGATAAAAATCATATTAAATTACTCTTGGAAGTCACAAAAAAAAAGATTAAAAAAGGGATTTTATAACTGTAAATGCACTGGGTGAGGGTGTCCGAAGGAAACAGCCCAGCAGCTGCAAATAGAACACCCTCAGGCATCATGTCGGAGTAGTTTTAGATGACATCTTTTCTGGGGTTCAGCAAATTGTGAATAAGAAGAACAGAATAGTATATTACTGAGGATTCAACCATTACAACCACCTTGAAATTTGAAAGTGGATTGAGCTTTAGGATATTATTATGAATGAGTCTGTATGCTCTAGTTGTCCACTGAAACAAACTTGTTTCATTTGATAACAATCTAAAAATGTTGGCCCCATGGATTTCGATTTAGAGGTAGGGATTTTATATTTGTTATAACACTTTGATGTTGGCTTCAATTTGAGAGCTTTATCAATGATTTCATCCACTCTGCCATCTCTGTGGGGTGATTACTAAATTACTGAAGTCAGTTATAGGTACTTCCGTTCTATCCTAAAGATCTTAAAGAGATTGGAATTTTTCATTAAGAAGTCCTGTGGATCATAGTAATGTAGTAACTTGACCCCTGTAATAGTATAGACACCATTCACCTTAATCTTTGGTCTTTCTCCTTTTCTGCACTCAGTGGTGACGTATATTGATGGCAACCATCTGCTCACTTCTTGAATTGGCCAGATTGAGGACTGTCTTATTTGGTGTCCTCTAAGTCCCTTCTAGTGACCACTCTATTGATCTATGAGACATCTGGAATATGTAGTTGAGATGAATGATGTTTGTTGACTGAGCCTCTGTGAATACTATCAAGCAGTTACTAAGCTTCTCCTTGAGGTAAAGTCCTAGGTACTCTGAGGACAGATCAGTGCCTGTGCAGGGCGCTTTTGATAGGTAAGGAATGAGGAGCCTTTTAAGTGAGACAAATAAAAGGAACACAAGCTTAGGAGCAGGGATGCATTAGACACAGCTGGGTGTTGGGCAATGAAGTAACAGCTCAAGTGGAGGCCTCCTTAAAAGAGTTGCTTGAAAAGATGTCTTTCTCATTTGGAGAACTTGCTCCTGCCCTGGCTGCCCAAATACCACCATGTGCAAGTTTCTCTAACCAGATCTCTGTGTCAAGTCTTCTTTCATGATTTCTCTTTTGTCACTTGTTCCACAAATATTGCTTCTTCACAAGTTTCTTCCTCTGGCCCCTTTTTCTCTAAACACATTGTGTGTGTATGTTTGTGTGCATGTATGTGTGCACACACACACATGTGCATATGAGTGAAGTATGTGCATTCATCTACAGGCAGGGGTGACTCTATAGATGACATTCAATTTGTGTGTCCTACTACAACCTGTCACCTGAGTGGCAGGCAGGCTTCTACTTGTAGTTTCCCATTGGCACCTGGACCTGAATGACATTTGTCTACCTACTTTGTTGTTGCCTCAACATGTCTCCATCCAGAGCTCTGAAGCCAAATACAGAGGAGGAGGGAAGTCCAAGTCCAAAGAGCTTGTTTTGCACTTCGAAGTGTATGGGAGGACAGGGGATTGTTCTAGTCCCAGGACTTGAGAGTTCCAGATTATGAATCATGGGACAGCCTTGCAAGCATCAGTGTCAGTAGCATCATTTCAGAGACTATGGGAACAAGGACAGTTAAATTCCCAGCTCCATAGATTTGATCGATCGAAATGTATTTTTTTGAACAAGGTTCTCAGGTAAACTATATGCATTAAAATGTTGGAGAAACATCACTTAGGAGTATGTAGCTCTGTGTGTGTGTGTGTGTGTGTGTGTGTGTGTGTGTGTGTGTGTGTGAGTTGAGGGGACCCACTGCAATGATGACAGCCAAAGTGGAGTATGGTGCTGAGTGAATGGGTGACGCATGGGGACACTGAAGTGGTCACTGTGAGTGCAGAGACAGAGTGTGGAGGAAGAATGTGAGTCAGTGCCAACTTCCCTAACTGTAGTTATGATGCTCTGGGAGTGGGTGAAGGCCTTTGTATCCCATGATTGTGGTATTTGACACAGACTCCTAATGCCTTTGTTTCTTGAGGACAGTATCTGGCTAGGATGCTCTTTAAACTCTGTCTTGACTCAATGCGTCATGACAGGTTCTTAAATAACAAGAGCTGACTTAAGAAGCAGAGAATTTAATGAGATTAAGCCTTGTTTTTTTGTTTATGATTTTTTTTAGATTCATGACAATTGACAAGTTTTGGTAACTATTATCTATTATTACATCTTCTATTTTATTGGCAACTGAAACATAGTGTTTATTAGAGAAGCCATCCTTAACGCCCCAGCTTTCCTGATGTGCAGAAAGCTGCATGCAGGCTGTTATGTGCTTACAAAGTCAAATTAAAGGAAGTGAATCTTTCGTAGGAGTGGAATACATTAGCCTAGTTTTTTTTGTAATGTTCAGTGCTTTTGGTACTTTCTCATTAACAAAAATTTGCCAGTGCCAAAATCACAATGATATTCCATTTTCTTTCAGAGTTTATAAAAGTTTTAGACAGGATGCTTATTTCTATGAGTTATCTCAAGTGGGTTTTTGTATCTGCCGTGATCTGAGAGTCAAACTTTAATCTTTCCTGATTGTTTTCTGTAGTCCTGCCACATGCTGGAAAGATTTTGTTTCCCCTGATGAGGTGTCTCAGTGAAACTCAGAAGACTGTGTAAGTGTGTGTGTGTGCGTGTGTGCGCGTGCGTGTGCGTGTGCGTGTGTATTTTAGATTATTTACTTTGTTCTATTGTTCTGATTTTCTTTACACAACACTCACTCTGTAGGCATGTAATAATAATATAGTATGCCCCGAAATTGCCAATAATTCTTTAGCTTCATCTATACATAATTTCCAAAATGTAGAACACTGGGCTTCCCGTGAAGGCAATGCTAGTTAATTCAGTTTTATTAGTTTGGTAGCAGCCTTGATGGGGGAAGATCTCATAAACAACTATTTAGCTCTAATTCACTGATTGAGATCACCAGCTGCAGTACGAGCCTGGAAGTCCTGCCCTTAAGCAGTAGGTACGAACCCATAGTACAGCAATCTCAGCCAACAATGCCCAAAGAAAGCCTTTGAACAGCTAAAACACAGTGTGATTTATTGGTTTTATCATGGGAGAGGACTTCAAATCCCCCCTTCTTTTTTGAATCCATTTATTCCATTTCTGTTCTGAGTTTTAGATGGGAATCTCACAATGTTGCCCAGACTGGCCTCAGGCATGTGAGCTTCAGTGATCTGGATCTCAGCCTCCTGAGTCACAGGGATGATGGTTACACAATCCCTGTTTTACCCTCATTTTAAATATCACTGTAACAAGCGTTGGCATTTCTTCCCCTCATTTACAGAACACCAGTGTTAGCAAATAACCAAGATGGCCACATGCTAGAGGCAGGCACAAGTGAGAGTAGTGGGAAGTGGCAGGCGACAGGTCAACTCAATCAAATGAAGTTTCCGTATTAGTGGCTGGGCTTTAGATCTACAAAAAAAGAGATGTACCTATAATATGGCCAATATACTCAGTAGCGGTGAAATGCCTAGGTACGCAGCCATGCAAATATACCAAAGAGACTGGCAAGTGAGATGATTTAAATTTGTACTAAGTGCAGCTGCAGTGGAAAGGAGGCTTTGGGCAGCCCGAGGAGGGTTTCGGTGAGATCAAGTGTGAGTGGATCCATGAAAGTGGGTGTATCTATGGACATCCTGGGAGGAAAGAGAAGACCTGCCTAAGGGAAATAACAGGTACTGTTTGCAATGGGGCAGATATGGAGGAGAAAGAGAGGGGTTGGGGAAAAACAGTATAAAATGCCAAGCTATTATAGACCTAGGCTGAAGGAGAGAAGGAAGAGAAGATTACCAAACTGTAAGGCCTATAGCAATTGGAAAGTGCCTTCTGTGTATTTGTGGAAGACAGTAGGTCCTGACATTCAACCTTGATCTCTCTCTGACTTTCCTGTCTTCCTCTGTCCTGGTCTCTCCTCTCTTCTTTTTCTGGTGTCTTTGTCACTGTCTTTCATGTCACCTGTTGTCTGAACCTGCCCTTCTGTTGAGTTTTGATTCATGTCTTTGTCCACGTGAATGTTCTCCCTTGAAAAGGACACAGATCATATTGGTCTTTGCAGTGGCCTTATGGGGATTGGGTCACCGGCTTTCTAGGGACATCTAGATGCATATAAGTGGGCTATCATGGCTAGGGACAGATGGTCCTCATGCACTCATCTGAAAGCTAGTCATAATTACACCATTATAGATAGTCCTTTTCAAATAAGCTTTCCAGTGTTATGGGTGATGAGATACATCTGAAATGTGTGTGTGTGTGTGTGTGTGTGTGTGTGTGTGTGTGTGTGTGATACATTCAAAGGGCAAATATAGCCAAAGATGCAATTTCTCAAGTGAGCACTGGAAGTTTGTAAAAAGGTCATTGAGACTTGAGCTCTGTGTTAGGCCTACAGTCCTATTCATTGACTGCTCTCCTTCAGGAAATATTCTGGGTTGATTTCCTTACTGGAATTTGCTCATGTCAGTGAGTTCCACGTGCCACTTCTGAGATCCCCAGTCTACATTGTCATAATGAATATGGACATAACTCTATGATCTTGCAAAGACATATTTTTTTCCCTAAACCCTTCTGCTCTAGGTGATGAAGGAGAAGAAATCCTCCTTCTGTCTGCCAACAGCTACTCTCTGGGCTACATGATCAATGTCACTTGCAAGTCTATAGCATTGATACAAGGGTGGAGTTAAGCTCAGGATGGAGACAGTCATAGAACTTAGGGGGAAAATCCTACCCGGAGGAAGGCAGTTTAGGAAGGAAGAGATCTCCCATGCTAGAAGCAACAGCAATATTTTAGCTATGTGCAGAGACATAGGTTGGGAACCTTAGCTCTACTGTTGATAAGATGTCTGACTTTCCAAAAGCTACCCACTTTATTTTCTCAGAATTCAGAAAAGGCTCAGTGTGTTTAGATTAACTTCCCCCAAGGCTAAAATACATCAATAAACGATTAAGCGCCTTGGTCTGTAAAAGTGAAACCTCTCTTTATGAGATGTTGGAGAGTGTGGTAGCCCTTGGAACATGGTGCTTTCTACTGTTGCCAGGGTATAGACTGTTAGTGTTATATAGGAAAACAATGAAAACTGATAACACATAGAGTACATTTGTGTGGTGTATGTATGCATGGAGGTAGACATGTGTGTTTGCATATGTGTATATATACATGCTTGTAGAGGCCTGAGGTTGATGGCAGAAGTCTTCCTTAGTAACGTCACATCTTGTTCATTGAGGCAGAGTTTCTCCATTAAACCCAGAGCTTTCCAAAATAGTGAGCACAGCTGCTTCCATCCTCTGAGCACTAGAGAGCCAAACTCTGGTCCTCATGCTTCCTAGAAAGCAATGTATCCACTGACTCTTCCTCTCAGCCCCAACTAACGTATACCTAAAGCATAAAGTATAGAAGTGATGCGTTAAGTATTTACCAAATGGAGAATAATCTTGGGCTTTTGAGATACCCATGTAGCATTTCCAAGTCACTTCTGATGCCCGCTATCTTCAGCGGTAAGTGGGAATCAGACAAGATTCACTTCCAAGGCCTTCTTATGTCCGTTTGACAAGGCAATGCTATGAGGGGGAGAGGGCAGACCACGGCACATCTCTTCCGTGCACTCTTTCGAACTTCCACTTTTTTCTTATGTGATCTTTGGCTGAATGAGAGGTTCAGAAGGTATGTCTTTTTCCAGAGGATCTTGAGAAATTAACACCCACAACTCTCCTCATTTGCATCGGGAACCAACAGTTTCTGGTAAGGAAGATAGAGCCACCGTGTGGCATGCTGGGTTTCATGTGAATGCCACAAGCAAAACCCCAGGACTGTCCAGCTTGGCACTCCCTTTCGGGAGTGTTTTTCAGCAGCTTCCACCTGACAGCTTTGAAGGCTTTTCTGGTATCCAGGCACCCCCTTTTTACAGGTTTCTTTCATGGTATGCAGCATTTGAAGTAGCATGCTTTACTTACTCACAAGCATTGAGCAACTCATCTAAACATGAATTTGCCTCCTCAGAAAGACACGGGAGAAGATACTGGGCTGTGTAACAGAAGGGGCCCATGCAAGAATGCCAAGTGTTATCTACGCTCATTTGAAAAAGGAAAAATATGATCACTTTTATTCAGAGAGAATGTGGCTAGCAACGCTGGCAGACAAGAGGTCATATCATGACTTCATGTGTACAGCCTGTCTGCTGGTCAGTGATGCTGTCTGGTGGAGATTGCAAGTCGCCATTTTTTTTCTTCCCCGATCCAACCTTTTCCATTATCTAGCCCGGGAGCCAGTGCACTTAGGAATTTAAGAGCTCAGCAGATGATGCTAAGGGAGGGTTTTCCGGCTAAAAGGATGTTATGATGCTGGGTTTTGATTGTCAACTTTCGAGGATCTGGAATCTCAGAGGAGACAAGCTTCTGGGCACGCCCAAGAGATTATTTAGATTACGTAAGTCTTTGGACATGCCTGTGAGGGAATTGTCTAATTGAAGCAGGAGAGGCCACATGAAAGGCAGCTTTCCTGAACTAGGATCCTGGGTTGCGTCAAAAGGAAGAAGCTAGCTTACACAAGCATCCACTGCTCTCTGCTTCCTGAGGACTGCAATGCAGTGGGAGTAACCAGCTCAAACTGCTGCCACCACACTTAGCCTCCATGATTACTGTTCCCTTGACCTGTGAGGCAAAATAAGCCTTTCTGTCCCTCCGCTTGCTCCTCTCCTCAGGGTACTTAGGTAACTAAAACAGATGATGAACACTCAAACAAGTTGCCTAGTTAAGGGCATCCTATTTTCCCTGATTGGTAACAACAGTGTGATTTGACAGGACCTTGAGGTTCAAGTGTTGTTATGTCCAGAGACAGGGAGGCACACCAAGTAATCTGGCTCCTTCTAGCTGGGAAGTCCAAAGGAAAGTGTTCCTAATACAACTTAATAATGCCTTCTCCTCCTCTCTCATTGTTTTTCTCCTTAATTTGCACTTGCAATGTTCTGTGGCTGTAATGTGCTAACGGGCTTCCCTCCCACTAAAAACCGTGTGTGAGAGTGAGAATGTTCTCCTCGAGAAAAGACAGTGTCTGGGGAGTTTGCTTCTGACTTGAGGGCTTATGAGGTAGGTGTGATGAAACCTCCTCCGCAGGCCAGGGTGCCAGCTTCAGTGGGGTCAGCATCCCTTCTGCTAATTGTGGCAGGAGAGGGAGACACTCTGCCACTTTAAGGAGGTAACTGTTGTAATCCACTTGGAAATCAAGACAAGGAGATTTCAGACCAGAGCTTATTTCCAGAGCCTATCTGTCCTGTTTGGTATCAAACTTTTTAGGATAAAAGCAATTCAAGTTCATCTTTTTTGAGCCGACGATAGTTCCTCCTATAGTGGATGGGAAAGAATGCCTCAAGAAAGAAGGACTGGAAAGGGGCAGTTAGGGCATGGTGCCAAGGTGTATGACCAGGCCCATCAACGGCCAGCATCAGTATGGTGTCTCTGAATGAGGACTTAGAAGGATAGAAGGAGGAGGAGAAAGAAGAGGAGGAAGAAAAAGAAGAGAAGAAAAAGAGGGAGAAAAAGAGGATGAGGAAGAGGAAGAAAAGGAGGAGACAGACAAAATAAACAGGGTGAGACCCTGGAACTTGTGTCATATTTTAAGCAGGGATGCCATAGGTGTCCCAGGAGCAGGATTGTACAGAACATTACATTCAAGAACAAAACTCAGGAAGACTGAGCAAAACAATGGTACTCCTCATGCAAGTGTTGCTTACGTGAACATGGGTGGGGCGTTATTTCCTGGAGCATGGGCAACTTGATAGTGGCTATGCCATTGAGGAACACGACTCCTTCTCTGGAAGCCAACAGTTAGCAGCTGACAGCTCTTCAGGAAGATGTGAAGTCTAGTGCTCTCTTAAGGCACCTAACTCCCTTACATGTTCCAACCAGGATTCCATGCCTTTCCCCTGTAACCCGGTGGTTTCTATAAAGTTATAAAAGAGAAGATAGACCCATAGGGGAAGCATGACCATGTCTTGAGAATTAAGTTTAATAGCTAAACTCTTACTTATTAAAATTCATCAGCATGCATGCATTCTCAAATCATGATGACTTCATGGTCCAAGTGAAAAATTTGTATTCCTTTGGAAAATTAAATGAGCATATTCAAGGCAGCCGAAAATTATCTTTGATTGGTAGATGTTATTTCTATAGCATTCTCTGCCTAAGAAAACAGTGTCTCTGAGACTTAAGTTTGGCAGCTAACAGTAAGAACCCAAGGCATTCATGCATGGTGTTTCATTTTAATCCCCAGAAAATCTCTGTGAGGTGATCCAGTGCTAAATTAAGTCTTATACTTCACAAATGAGGAATCTGGAGATTGAGGGGTTGAGTGATGAGTCCCAGTTAGGAGTGGACTACAGATCCAGCTAATTGCCAACTACAAGATCTCTGTGACCTTGAACCTGTCCTATATGCCCTGAGGGTCAGTGGGATAGACCAGTTTGGGCAGTGCTGTGCTTTCTTTAGATGGCATTGGGATCATGGCGCTGTAAGAGATCTGCCTGGGGTACCAGAGTCTGAATGAGGAGCCCTACTTTCCATCAAGAATAAAATGAGTCAATAAAAGAGGTTGTTTATTGGATGCTGCTTCTCAGAATTAGAAGCTAAGCAGAATCCTTGGGTTTAAACTCCTCGTCTCTAGACAATTGCAGCAACAAAAGCTAGCAGGGGTGATGGTGGCAGAAACTGTTTGAAATTCTTTACATTTCTTAACCCCGATAGCAACCCCAGGAGGAAGGCACTGCTATTTCTTTAAGGAAGAGATGAGGAACTGAAGGCCCAGAATGATGAAGGCACACAGCTACGAAGGGCAGAGTGGAAGTAGCCCAGGTTCTGGGCTTCGGCATATCTGAAATATTTGTTCCTATGATGCAAAACAGGACTCAAGGAGGGGTGGAATGAGGACAAACAAAATTAGGTGTTGAGCTGCCCTCTGTGGGTGTGCTCATGGAAGAGGTGATACCATTTGTGAATGTGTCTTTGAACCAGGAGACACCATCTGTGTATATGCCCTTGAGTTGGGCCATACAGAAGGTTGGTGGAGGCATTCTTCCTGTGAGTTCCTCTTTAAAATAACTGGGCCGGCCGTTTCTCACACGAGCACCTCCCAGGTTCCCTGATGAATGCCCAGTTCTTTCTGTTCTTTCTTGGCTTTCTGTCATTAACTCCAACTCTTGAAACAAGGTATGACTATTTTTGCTTTTTATACAGTTTGCAAATTACCCAGCATTTCAAGATGGTATTTGATCATTTCACTCTGATTTGTGTTGTAGTTGTATACATGTGGAAGCAGAACCTACCAAAAAGGACTTTCAGTCTTTCTAAGGAGGAAATAGTGCAAGTCAAATTATCAAGTGCCTGCTACAGACAGGCCAATTTCTCCGGGGAGGAGTTCACAGAGATCTGAGTTTCCACTGGTTGTCTCCATGTGGTCTCATCCCCCTGGCCTCAGCTCAGCAGAGCAGTTGCTTCTTTTAATGGAGTGGTGGTCAGGATATGCTTTAACCATGTTATTATATTCATATTTTTTTCAAACCTTTCTCCCTTCCACAATCTGTTCATTTTCAAAACTCATTTCAGCATTTGCTGCCGCCATTGAGCAATGCATAATACTAACTGCTCTATTTATGTCTTCTTACTGTATTCTGAATAAGACTCTAGTACACTACTGAGAACAACATGTGGCTCACAAAACTAGTGGTTTAATACTTGATATGCACCAAACACTTTATGCTGTTATGCCATGATTCTTGTAATTACCCTCGAAGAAGGTTCAACACCACGTGCATGGGTACAGATGAAACAAAACACAGCATGATGCAGCAACTTCCCCTAAGTTCAATGGCCAGTGTTTCCATTTATTAAACTAAGTTTATGGAAACCAGAGACACCTTACTGGAGTCAGAGATCAGACGGGACATACCAACAGTCAAGACTGCATCCATTTCTGTCCTTGGAGTCTGGCAGAGGGTGGAAAGAGAGACTGAGGTGTTATTGCCAATTCAGAAGATAGTATGGCCCCACTCCCTAGGATGGTAGAAAGCACCGTGTTCCTTTTTTGTATATTGGTATGTATAAGCAATTGACATCAGTTTTGAGGAGTATGAACAAATGGATGCCTAAATTTTTTTTTTTAATATTTTGAGACAAGGTCTTGCCATGTGGTGTAGGCTGGCCTTAGACTCCTGACTTCTCTGCCTCAGCTTGCCCATTTACTACTATTCTGTTGGTGTGTCCTACACTCAAGGGTGTAGAGATCTTATGGGCTGTAGAAGTTGGAGCAGACTTCACTGGGGAGTCAGACTCATGTCGAGGCTGACAGAAAATGTGGGAAGAAGGCTAATTGCATGGAAAAAACTGTCTGTAAGGGCTGAAGTTCCTGGAATGATTAACCTGGACAACAGAACTGTTTCTTTGCTCTGTAATGCTTTGTTTGCTCTGTGAATTCCCAAAGTCAGGGTTTTTCCTACTCAAGCAGTGCCAGGAAAACATAGGACTCTTGGTAGTTACTTTTGATGGTTTAGTCCACTTCTGTCATGGATCTCGAAGACTTCCAGACTCAGGTTGGACCATTTTGCTTGCTTGTGTCATTTGACAAACAGGAATCATTGGGGTCTCAGGCTCACCCAGTGGGTTTCCTTTGCAGGTGAACATGTTTGTTGAAGGGTTTCATGATGCCATCCTCCTCTACGTTCTGGCTTTACATGAAGTGCTGAGAGCTGGCTACAGCAAGAAGGATGGGGGAAAAATCATCCAGCAGACTTGGAACAGGACATTTGAAGGTAGGGATTTGGTTTCCATGGTAGCAGCACAGCGGCCAAATAAGCTGCTGCTTTTGTGATTGCTATCTGCTGCAACTAAGACCCTTTCTAGAGTCTTTCTCCATTTAAAAAATTTGTCTCATATATATTACATCCCAACCACTGTTTCCTTCTCCTTTCCTCCCAATTTCTCTCCCACTTTCCTTCTTCCTTTCATCCATTTCCCTTCTGAAATGGGCAGGCCTCTTAGGGATGCCTCTCAACATGGCATATTAAGTTGCAATAAGACTAGGCACCTCCCCTCATATTTAAGGCTGCCCAAGGCAACCTAGTATGACCAAAAGGGTACCAAAAGCAGGCAAAAGAGTCATTGACAGCCCCAACTCCCACTATTAGGAGTCCTAAAGAAGACCAAGCTACATCAGAGAGGCTTCATCCAGCAACTTATGCAGAGAACCACAGCCAAACGTTAAGAGGAGCTTTTAGAATACTGTGGGAGAGTGGAAGGATTGAAGGTACCAGAAGGGTCAATGACACCACAAGAAAACCCACAGAATCAACTAACCTGGGTTCACAGGGACCCAAAGAGGTTGAACCAATACTCAGGGAGCCTGTATAAGTTTGACCTAGGCCCTCTGCATATATAATATGGTTGTGTAGCTTTCTCCATTTTTAAAGTAAGGATAATAAGTATATATTACATATATAAGTCAGTCTTGTGAACATAAGACCAAATAATGCAATGCATGTGGACATGCTTTGAGTAAATTGTACTGCAATAAAAATGATCCTGTTCCTGCTTATTTAAATAACAAGTATACTATGGGGTGGGTACACGTGCATGTGTGCATGTGTGTGTGTAAGCTAGAGATTCATGTCGGATCTTACTGTTCTATAACATAGTTTTTGAGGCAGAGTTTCTCATTGAATCAAGAGCTTACCACTTGGATAGACTGACTGGGCAGCAAGTCCCTGAGACCTGTCTGATTCTGCCTCTGCCAACACAAGGATTGCAGCTATGAACAACTGTGCTCAGCTTTTTTATGGGGCTGAGAGACACAGAGCCATCTACCTAGCCCTGTGTATTTAAAAATCACATTCAATGTAAGTGTTATTCACTACAGAACCATCAGTGTGAAGGATCTGCAGTCAAGAAGTGTGTTAACCTGGGTGTACGTTCCCATGATCAGACCATGTTGGCTTTAGTGGAATGCAGAAGATCTTAGCTGTCATATCCAACCTGGTGCTGAGAGCTGCCTTGCAGGTCCAGGCTCTTGGCTTCTATTTTACTTTCAAGAAAGTGAATATTTAAAAAACAACAACAACAACAACAACAACAACAACAACAACAACAACAGCAACAACAGCAACAACAAGCAGAAATGTGTAAGAATAACATCAACAAAAAGCACACCATCTCATCATTGTTTGTTAAAACAAGGTTGATGTTTAAATATGAGAATATGCTTGGCTAGGAAACTTAAACAGAGTACAACAGTACAAAATTAAAAGTGAAAGCTTTGCTTCCCTCTCCCGTCTCCTTTCCCCAATGCAATCGCTAACAGCAACTTTTTTCTAGATGACTCGAGAGGTGAGCGACACTTTCTGGTAGCATCATTATAGACCCTGTAAAACTTTTATAAAGCGGGTCTCATTGTCATCACCACTTTTCATGGTAGTTTTATTTATTTTACACTTTTAGTTTTTTTTTTATGTCAAAAACATTCATACAGGCACTCAGAGATCTATTACATTTTAAAATGAGAAATGTTGGTTCTGCCTTATGGCTATATAATAATTTCTGTAATTCTTTTTGTTTATTTGTTTTGAGAAAGGGTCTTGCTATGAAGTTCCAGGTCAGTTTATATATACCAGACTGGCCTTAAGCATGAGGCATTCTTCCTGCCTCTGCCTCCAGAGCACATGGATTACAGATACCCCCAGCCCCAGCTTGTAATCTATCTTTGGCTGGTGGATACTTCAGTTGGTTACAGTTCTTGCCACTCTGCAATATGGTGTCATAGGCTTATTGCATACCTTATTGAAGTTTTGTGAATATTTCTCACAGAGAACTTTCCTAATGTGAAGGATTTGGGGTCTTGACATATGTTGGTGTTTTATAAAGTTCAGTGAATGTTGCCAAACTAAATGGCTTCTTTTTTAAATAAAAAAATTTGAGGTTATAATTATATTTCTCCCTTTTTATTCCTCCCTCCAAACCCTCATATACACCCCTCCTGTTCTTCTTCACATCCATGCCTCCTTATTTTCACTAGTTGTTATTGCATGCATATATATGTATGAATTTATATACATATATGTATGCACACACACACATATTCCTAAATATCGTCTGTTCAGTCAATATAACGTTACTTGTAAGTATGTTTTCAGGGTTGGCTATTTGCTGAACATCTTACAGAAAATTCTGCTAATCTATATTTTTGTTAATAGTGCATATAAGACTCACCTCACTAACATTCCAAACTGGCCTGAGCTAGTTCCTAGAGCAGCCATCAACTTTATGTTCATTTACCCAATCCATTCAACAGGCGTCTGCGATGTAGCAGGCATTGTTCAAGGAATAGGGGATGAAGCATTGAAGTAAAGATGTTGCCCATAATCAGTTTCTCTCATGTGCAAGTGCGTGTGTGGGGAAAAGGCAGTAAACACACAGCCCCTTCCAGGCACTGTAAAACAAGGCAGGGTAGGGAGATACAGAAGGGGTGGGATGAGACTGTTGGCTTAGAGTGGCCAAGGAAAGGTCTCTGAACGTGGCAGCGGAGTGAGAACGGAGGCCATTTTGTTTAGGACACCATGCTGCAGAGGGAGAAGCAATTTCATTGTGGTCTGAGTGTGTGTGGTAGGAAGTTGTCAACTGAGGAGCTGGGAGGTCTATGTGACTATGCATATATGGGACAGTGTGATAGGACCCAGTGTTTAAGATGCAATGGGGCCAGACCCATGGACCTGAAAATCCTGCTGAAATAGAAAGCTGCTTTAGTCTCCAGGCAGATGGTATGTCTTATGGCTGCTCTGTGGCACATAACCTGTAGTTTGCTGGTGAGCATCTTATGAGAACCATTAATGCAGAGTGCAGACTGGGGAAACAGGAAGCAGGAACACGCATCCTTTAGGACCACATTTGCTCTGGAGGAGGCTGACAAGTAAGTTAACTGAAAAGCATCTTTTTAATTTCTGCACTGTGCCAACTCGTCCAGTGAGCCCTTGAGTGGGCTGGGGTATGCTTATTCTTGTTTGTGAAACTTGTCATTGAAAAGTGAAAAATTTTTCAATGACAAGAACAAAGCCACGTGTACATTTTCTGGAGGAGTACAGGATAGTAGTGTCTATGTTCTATGGCTTCAGTTCATCCACAGACATTAGAGAGAAGGGTGGTAGGAAGGAGTGGAGCTCCAGATAAGGTTGTCTGGGTAGTAGCTATGGTAGCTACTGCTAACTTTCTATGGTATTTTCAGTGAACACCATGTTTTACTCTTGCCACGAGTGACAGCTTTCATTTTAGACACGTCGTAGTGGATTGGGGGTGAGTAAGCTTTCTGGATGAACTCGGTTTGCCTCTTCCTGCTTCAGCTGAGGGGCGGGAATCAAATAAGGTAATTCAGGGAGCATATTAGGACAAAGTCAAGTTTCCCAGAAGTTGTGCACAATACACCGAGAAGCTGGTGTGTGGGGACACAACCTTGGTCAGGCACATCCCATTCTTAGCTATTACTCACTGCATGGTGTGGTCATTTGTTCTTGGTCTTCTGACAGCGGGACAGAAGCCAGAGTTGGGGATGCTGAAAGGCACCAGTGAAGGAGGTTGTTGAGAGAAGGGCAGGTGCCCACAATGGCTGGGATACAGTTTTATTTAGAGCCAAGACATGCATTAAATTTTCTCTTACGCCATCTTGATATTTCTACTTTAGGACGAGGTCTACACAGTAAGTTTGCACAAAGAGTTTAAGTAATTGTATAGTTGAGTCTAAAACTATAACCTTATGTGTCTAAAATGTAAAGATTGATGCCAAGGTAAGTTTGGATTTGAATGGTTTGGAGTCTATTTTATTTGTTAAACAATAATGCATTTGAAGGTAGCCCCTCAAAGAACTCTAAGGTAGATGTGTGAAGAAAAACTCAAACCTTCCTAACATTAAAAACAATTTTAATTTTAGTGGTTGCTGTAAGTGATCATTAAGTTGTCAGGAGAAAAAAATACCCTGGATGTTATTTGACAAAATTGGATTTTATTGCCATGAAACCTATGATCAACTCTGAAGACCTTCAATAAATGGTCCAAGAAGAAGCCGTGTTTCCTCTGTGTGAGAGGTCAGGGGGACAAAGTAAACAGTACTGTGGCATAGGACACAAGCTTCACTCTAAGCAAACAGAAACTGAGGTGAAAGAATCATTGCTGATATACAGGAAAATTCTGCTCTCAGCCTGACAACCTCACCTTCGGCTTGATACTCTCAGGTGAAGTCTCACTTTGCAAAGCAGCCACCCCAAGAGTTCTCACCCTATTTTCTGGCAGAATTGCAATCATTTAGAGGTGTAATGAGGTCTTGGAATACTAAGGCCACTTAATCTTTATAAAATACTCTGCAACACACTCAGCAGGACACACCTTCCCAAATGCCTCTGAACAGAATGATTTCAGATAGTCACAAGATTTGGAGAAGAAATTCTATACTTGTCTATATTTATATATGTATATTCATATGTACATATGAGCATGCAAACTATATGTATGCTGTTTGACGTATTATATGTCTCCAAGGATGCACAATATGGTAATAGGTGTATCCTTTGCAACCTGCCTGTATTAAGAAGACAAAAACTGTAGACGAATGGTACCTCCATTCTGTTTCCAGCAAAGTAACCCAAAGTCTGGAAAAATCAGTGGACCTTCAAACCACAGCCCAAAGGACAGTAAACCCAAAAGACTGCCTCTCCAAACCACACAAGAGGATGGAACTTTCCCCTGGGATGCTTCTCAGTAGACACTCTTTTTTACTGGGGCAGTCATTACTTCTGGATAGAACCAAATCAATGGAAGCACCAATTAAGAACAACACAGACTTCTCCCACAAAGAAAATGAATGGCTTTTGCTAATTAGAACATGGCTGGTGCACACATCTTGCTGCTTAGTGAACAAAGACGAAATAACACACCATTTATTATCAGCCATTGTTCTCTGTTGGCCTTTCGGGGATTAGCTGCTGTGAGCATCAATCATTGCTGGTCAAGGTGGGTGGGTCCTCTGTGTTCTGGCTGATTGGCTATAGCTTCATATTTCATTGGCCCTGGTTATAAACACAGACATCCTTCATTAGAAATTTTACAGTTCTTTGGTTCTTTTGTTGCCTTGGGGCCTTTGTAAATTAAACCAGGTCAGTTAGTTACACTTCTTGATAGTGGTTTGAATCATAGCTTTCCTCCTATGTACTTTCATGGGGATTTTATAATTCCTACTCTTTTACTGAACTCCACTTGATGTCCTGAGTCAGCATGAGTGACTGAACACTGTCACGTGCTTTCTGTGACATTGAAAGCACAGGACTGATAATGGTAACTTTAGATTTTTATCCTTCATTCTCAAATCCCAAGTTCAAAATCTCTTAAGTGTCCAATGGAAACTTCCTTACAATGGATGTTTGTTTCATGCAAAACATTTTTTTTTAAAAAAATATTGAATTAAGATTACCTTCTGGCTATGTGTGCAAGTGCTACTCGAAACTAAGCTTTATTGTGTTTAGGCTTGTGTCTTACCCCCAAGATGTCTCATTATGTGTATGCAAATATTCAAACAATTAGAAACATCTGAAATCTGAAACACTTCTCGCCCCAAGTACTTCGGCTAAAAAAATACCCAACCTGTAGGAATAATAATAATAGCAGTAGGGACAGTGGGAGATGAAAACAGCTGGCTTCACTTAAGTATCTGTTGCAGATGCCTGGAGTGTTTTTATCTCATGCAATTATGTCTATGTCCTCTTGGTAGGAACATGATCCTGCTTATGCCAGTTGTAGAGAGGTTCAGGGGACCAATACCTTATATTCTCTCTCTCTCTCTCTCTCTCTCTCTCTCTCTCTCTCTCTCTCTCTCTCTCTCTCTCTCTGTGCGCGCGCGAGTCTGTGCGCGCGCGTGTGTCTATAGGTGTGCCACAGTGTGGGTGTAGAGGTCAGAGGACAACTTTTGGGAGTCAGTCTGCTCTTTCTCCCATGTGGGTCCTAGAGATCAAACCTTCGTCCAGTTTGGTGGCAAGCACCGTAACCCACTTCACTGGCTCCTCCTTCACTGGACTGAATCCTCAGTCTAGGCCCTTCCTTGAGCAAAGAATCCATGTGCTCTAACTTAACCTCTGCTGCAATGCTAACTCAGCCTCCCAGGAATCTTTTGGATAATGTTTGGATAACCAATGAATGAACACACATTAGTCAATAATCTCTAGACCTTGGCTCCAGAGACTCAACAGCCAGGTCTCCAGCTTTCCTGCGTGTTGATGCAGCCTGTGTGATAATCACTCACCCACTCCTGGGCCAGACTGATTTTCTTTGCCCAATGATCATGTCAAACTATGTGTGATAAGACATCTTTATTTCTCTGCTACTTCTTAGGGGGGAAAAAAAAATCAAAACTTCTAGAATGAACACATTGCTTTGGCATTGACCTTAATTCTTTTTTTTTTTTTTTAAGTATTCCCCAAAGATCATTTATTTCTTTTTCTTTTCTTTTTTAAATGGAGAAATGTTAAGAATTTAGGAATGCAGACACAGATGAAATTACAATGTCTTTCCAAATGCCAACAAAAATGCTCCCAGTCTGATGTGATTCCCTGTGGCATGAATTTGTTTTTAAAAAAATCCCATTAATTCATTTTCTTGGCAGGCAGAGGTACTATTAGTCTCTAACTTGGAGTTCTTTACCTCTCCTGTAGGTATCGCCGGGCAGGTGTCCATAGATGCCAACGGGGATCGATATGGGGACTTCTCCGTGGTTGCCATGACTGACATAGAAGCAGGCACCCAAGAGGTGAGAGAAGGTTCTGCTTTGGCGACTCTTGCAAGTGGAGACTCCAAGAATGTATTTGTCTTGGTGTTCAAATAAAAATGAGCTTTTCCATGTAGTGAAAGCTTACTGTTGATTGAGGGATCAGAGAGAAGGCAGGACATGGTGCCATGTGGATTCTTCTTAGAGAAATTCTACCTTTCAAATGGTCAAGAGTCTCTCTTCAGAACTGGGTAATAAGGACATCCATTGACAGGAAGGGCAACTTACTTGCCTCTTGCATTTCTGGATTTCTTTTTCTAGTGGTTGTTACAGATTTTCAGGTGATACTATTTCAAAAGACGGTGGAGTCTCAGGAGAGAGAAGTCTGCCATGTATGGAAGATGAGCCTGTGACAGTCACTGGGGGTGGGGGGTGTCTCTGCTTCAATTTCTTTAACTATAACATGGGAATTGTAATAGTTTCCTCACTGGTCTCATGACATCGTTAGAACCATATACAATGAGATCTAGAAAAGCTACATATAACCTGTAATTGACAAATATAGAGAAAGAAATGTTAAATAAATAGGTATTTTTTTTTAGCCAATAGCGATGCTTGCCCTATTTCCTTGGGAGGTCATCACTCTTGTTGCCTTTGTGGACACAGGTGTGAGAGACTGTTTTCCTCTCCATAGGGGTACACCTAGCCTTTGGTGACAGAATAGGAGTCCTCTCACTATGTTCACTGAATGACTTCATATCCCACCCCATCCCTTCCCCCCAATTCTGGGTTTCATCTGCAGCCCAGCTTCCCTCTCTGGAGAAGGTGGGAAGTGATGACCCATCTCATTTCATTGTGAGGTTGCAGTGCACTTGGGATTTGCTCAGAACATAGCAGTAACTGTCATATTTCAGGAGGACCTAGGATTGTTTTGACTATGACCATAGATAAAGCCTATGAGGACCTGCTATGGCTCAGTCAGTCAGTCAGGAGGAGAAATGTCACAGGCCACCCAGGAGCCACCAGTTTGTGCCCAGACAAAAGAGGAGAATCCTTAAAAACTGTGGGTGAGAAAGCACTGCCAGACTAGCTCATGTGACTGATCTGCTAGCCATGTAACTGGAGCATGACCTTGCAGTTACATCATGAATGAGTGATGACTTTCCAGGTGTCTAAGGTGACAGCTGAGACAGAGTTCAGCCTGAAAATGGCAGAGCACAAGAAGTGACTTTATCAGAGATGAACGTGACCTCTAAAGAAATGGCACTAACTAAAAGGAGGGTCAGAGAGTTCCTCAGTGGTACTCTAAATTTTTAAAAATTGCATTTATTTATGTATCTATATATCTATATATGTGTATATGTATCTATTTGTGTGTGTGTGTGTGTGTGTGTGTAGGTCAGACAACAATTTGAAGGAATCAGTTATCTCATTCCAACATGTGTGTCCTGAGGATCAAATTTAGGTCTCAAGCCTTAAGGCTTGGTGGCAAAGGCCTTTATCTCCCAAGTTATCTTGCTGTCACCCTAAATATTATATATTTGTATACCAATCTAACTAAGGAATGTGGGCTGTGTACCTGTCACATGCTTAACTTGAGCATGTACGTAGTGGCATTGGCTCTGTCTCATATCCATAAGGGAAATGGGCCTAACACATGGCTGACAGTGTGGACTGCTCTGTGGCAGAAGGCCTATGGGATGAGCAAGAGAACCACCTGCAAATTTATAGATTATTGTTTTGTAGGGAAATGAAAAAAAAAATCCACCTTTCCCACTATGCAGTGGCAACTGATGAATACCTAGGGACAGCAATGGTAGGCTGTGACCTCCCGAAGGACCTCAGGTGGCACTGTCTGTTGTGTCTACACCTTTCTAAGCCTTCTTCCCTGCCAGGAGGAACCATGCAGAAGCAGTGACAGTGTGCACAACATGGGAGCACTCCTGCCATTTCCCGTGCATTTCTGAAGCTCTTGCTGTCAATTCCTGAAGGTGGTGATGTGCAGAGGCAGTGGTATAGGTCAGGCTGTGTGTTTTGGAGAGTGCCTGCAAGGCTGTGAGCTTTGTGCCTCCTTTGGGAGCAGGTACGTTTGGCCTTAGCTTTCGTCTGTCTGATTTTTTTTTTTTTTTTTTTTTTTTTTTTTTTTGCCTTTCTGTAGGTCATTGGTGATTACTTTGGAAAAGAAGGCCGATTCAAAATGCGATCGAATGTCAAATATCCTTGGGGCCCTTTGAAATTGAGAATAGATGAAACCAGGATTGTGGAGCATACCAACAGCTCTCCTTGCAAATCATGTAAGTTCAGAGACTTAATTCACTCACTGTCCTTCTTCTCCAATCCCAGGGTCATGTGAGTCCGGAACACGTTTCTCTCAAGAACTCATGTTTTGAAAGCATTTTTCTGATGTCTTCAAACCCATGGAAACAGCTCACAAAATGGCAGACCCTCTTCCTTTACCGAAAGCTTCCATATTTCTTTCCTTTATTCTATTCTTACAAATGGTAGTATATTTTACCTGGATTTATATCTCTCACTACAGTCTTTTAGTTATTAGAGGTTTTCACTTTTAGGAAGAATAAAAATATTATTAGCTGTCCGTTGTCCATCTCTTATAAGAAATTTCAATATTGATTTCAAAGTTCACAGTTGACCTTCAAATCCTCAGGACAGGGCAGATGATGCCCTTAAATGCTTGACAACTTGCAAAGTGGTTAATAAGTATTGAATATATTACTAACGGTCAGTGTCTGGGTGCAGATAGAGAAGTGAGTATTCTTAGGAATAGTACAGCAACAGAGATACTTAGGGAGGTGATTGTCTTTGAGGGGCTTTGTAATTGTAAGTAAGAACAAGTGATGCCAATCTTGCAGGCCAGTTAGTGATTTTAGGTGAATATATGAATGGTCATTTTGTCTCAAGGCCATCCTTGAATGATGAGGAATTTATATCCATGTGATAATTATGAGAAAGAATTAAGGAGAAAGTGTGTTGACCACATAATTGCCAGGCCTGGATCCCAAATCTCTCTTTTCTTGCCAGTTTGGAGACCCTAGGAGACTCCCTTCAACTCACCAAGTCTCACATTTTCCATGTGTAAAGGGAATTTACCCAGCTTTGATCTGAGGAGGCAAGGAGTCCATATACTGTAGGCTTATTCTAAACTCTGCAAGAGCTGTTGATTTTTTTTTTTTTTAAACTGAGATCCTACTGAGAAAGATTTAATTCAAATGGTTTACATTTTCACAAAGCTATATAGGCCGTTTTTGGATGGAACTCTGGCTTTGGTGAGAAAACATCTAAAAACAGAATACTGACCCAATGCAATCTCCCCTGAACTTTCTAGCACTTTGAAGTCTCACCACCCACCTGTGAGACACGGAAGTGCTGGGTCAGTGCCTTTGTCCATCCAAGAGCAGGATGGATGTGTGTGAGATCTTCAGCCTGCGGCTTTCATCAGGTCCACCTTGAGTCTGTCTCTTTCTCCATCTGTTATCCTCTCTGACCCTCTTTTCTTCTCTCCCCTTTGTTCTCTCCGTTCTCCTTCCCTGCCACAGATCTTGCTATGTGGTTCAGGCTGGCCTCAAACTTGAGAGCCTTCTGCCTCATCCTCCCAAGTGCTAGGATGATTGGTGTTTGTCCCAGGCCCAACTTTGAACTTGTTTTGACCTTGTTCTGATCACTCTCATGTTACAGTGCATTTATCTAGTGTTTTCTGAAAACCTTTTCTCAGAACATTATACATACATATTTTACATTATATGTCACATACATTATATGTAATATGTAAATATTATATATAAATAATATATAATAATATATAATATAGTAAAACATAATATATATTACTATATATATGTATATATATATATATATATGTATATATCAAAGAAAGGAAAGTCAGTTTCAACTGGAAGATGAACAAAAATCAAAGTATTTTTACTTATTTCTCAAAATGAACTCTGATTATTGATGTTTCTTTTCAAGCAGGTGGCCTAGAAGAATCTGCAGTGACAGGAATTGTTGTGGGAGCCCTACTAGGTGCTGGTTTGCTAATGGCCTTCTACTTTTTCAGGTAGGGACCGTTTATGGAGTTACAATTCACTCTGCCTTCTTTGCCTTTGTCTCCTGTCTTTGCATAATGCTCCCTGTGATTTGCCCACACCCTTCTTTTAAACAAGAAAAATAGTGGTTAAATTATCAAAGCCGTTCTTTGACTCCCTCTTGGGTTTGGCAGGCAGTGAGTACTTGATTCCTATGGTACTTGCTAGAAAGTGGCTGGGATCTCTGGATCACTGATCCATTTATGAGAATTCCTTCTATCTATCAAATACAAACATGAAGAGGGAATCTGCACAAAGAATGAACTTCCTATCCTCAGGCTTTCTTTGATTTAGAAACAAGTGACCATTTTCACTTGAAAGACTGGAAGGAGCTCCCAGTGCTCTGTGATCCCAGGCTGCAGTATGTTCTGTATTTGGGGAAGTCACATGTTTAGCTGTTGTTGGGACTCAATGTCAAGGCTCATAAACTTATAAGATGCATATGTGTTCGAGACTACAGTCATTTGTGGCAGTGACAGTGGCCCATCCTTTTGTAATCTTCAGTGGTTGAATTCATAGGTCATTATAGGTCATCATGGTTTATTTGTAATATTTCTTCATTTTTACATGGAGATGTAAGTCTGGTGTATGTGGCTCTTTGTGGGAACAATCGTGTTCCTGTTCCTTTGGTCACAGTCTTAGTCTGATTTTTATCTGAGGGCATATCCTGGGAGTCAAGCAGAGCTTCTGGGAAGGAATAGATAAGGCTCCCAGGGAAGAAGGGGAAGGCTTGTTCTGTGGCATTTCAGAAAGCATGCCAATTTTCCTCCCTGAATAAGGACATGATGCCTTGGGGCACACGACTTTAATCTCTGACCAGGGTTTCATATTGTGTCACTTGTCATTTATCAAACCTAACCCAGATGTCCCTGGAGGGCACTCTTTGTAAGAGGAACCATAGTATTTTATAGTCAAGTGAAGTTTTATTATTACATTTGTTTTGCTTTTACCCAGGAAGAAATACAGAATAACCATTGAGAGGCGAAATCAGCAAGAGGAAAGCAACATCGGGAAACACCGAGAGTTAAGGGAAGATTCCATCAGATCACATTTTTCGGTGGCTTAAAAGAAATGCCCCTCTCACTTTGTCTGCTTGAGATTCCTTAAAGAGACAGATGCAAGAACAGACATCAACGGAACAGAAAGGGTGTTCTCGGAGAATTCATTCTTCTAAACAGTAGTCATTTCATTTTAAATTTTCTTTAGAAGCTCAGGAATGATTATTAATCACTATCTGCCTCCTGGCCTTTCATCTCATGGCAAACAAATATAATGATATAACGTAATCCTGTTAAGTGTTCTCGCTGCTGGAGGGGCATCGGAGTAGATTTATGTCTTGAAAGTCTGGTGTCTGCATATCTTGATTGCTTTGGGAGCATTTCATAAGAGGTTATAAAAATGTGGGTTTTCTAAAATGAAAAGTTTCGTAGCTAGAATAAAACAACTTTTACAAGTAGAATATTCTTGGAAAGAATTTAACACCCACTAAGAGGACGATGGAATGAAAGAAATCTCAAGGCTGGGAATGCAGTGCCCCTCTCTCTGGACCTGGGAAACAGGTTTGTAGTTGACGAGGGTTGCGCCCAACGTCCACATTCAGGTCTGACTTCATATCTCAAGAAAGGATCCCCCCTGTCTCTTTTAGTGTTTCATCAAAGCTACTCTGGAAATCTGTAAATATTAGTGAGCTAGGAGGAATTATATAAGAAAAATGAGTCTAAAAATGTTTCTTTTATGATGTAAAAAAAAAGCCCTACTTCACACTAACATTTTATTTTTAAGTATTTTAATCTTATATTTTGGTATTAGAAATGTGTCTATTTTTTCATTTTGAAGATTAAATTTCACTTATATTTTAAGAGCATGAAGGAGGTGTGTGACAAATCTGTGGTGAGGAAGGAATGATTCTCTTTTTCTCTGCTGTCCTCTGCCCCTTGCCTGTGGCCAATACGAACTGATGCTCTGACTGACGACGCATGGGAAGTCTGTTCAGCTTAAGAACTCTGAAGGGATACATTGATGTTAAGCCGTTGTTCATTTTCGACTGTTTTAAATGTATGTTATTGGAGGGCTACATCCCTTCTAACTATGGTCAAATGATGCCCTTCAAAACCAGTAGACTTAAGCAGAGACTAAGAAATGTTAAGAAACGCTTCCCTTCCCCCTCAAGAACAAGCAGGATTTGATAGCAAGACACAGTGGTGATACATTTTAAAAAATTGCATGTGGTTTATCAAAATATGAGGTGATGATTTTGACTAAAGGGAATGTTGGTATCTGCTGTGTCCCTTTAACCTCATAGAGTTTTGCAGCCACCAAAAATCACGCATAGCTTGGACAGTGAGCTAGGACAGAAAAGGGCAGCGCGGTCAAGACTAAGCCAATTTTTGCTGGGAATCCTCTTTGCACTCAGTTTAAATTCGGGCTCCTACTTTATCGTTTGAGGAGAGCACAGGGGTACCATCTTGTAATCAGGCCTTTCTTGTTGACATCTTGAGCATCTGAAACCCAGTTTAAAGGGGAGAAGCTAAGTAATTCCTTGGAGGTCATATCCATTAAGGTTAACCGTGGAGGAAGCCGAGCGAGCGCAGCAAGCTCTGGAAGCTAGCTTTCTGGAGGAGTGTATCACATCTTATTCTCTTGTCTTCAGCTTATTGAGTCAAAGTCAATGGGCTGCATCTGTTTGGCGTGAACTTCTTTATGGCTCAGGAAATGGGCTGTAAACCACATGGTAAAACAAATTAGCTGTAGAACAACGGAAGGAGGTACATTGTGGTTCTGCATGTGGGGTATTGAGGGAAAGGTGCTGACTTCAGAGAGAGCAGAAAAAGTAGGCCAGAAAGGTAAACTTCAAAGTGCTAATCCAGGAGGCAAGCTTGTGGAGCACAACTCAGGAAGGCAGAGGCTGATGGTTAGGGACTCACATAATGAAGACAGATGGGCAGATGCCAACCACCCCAATTCTCAGAACCAGACGTCTGCTTGTTTCTCTCTTTCATGTTCAATGATGTTTTCCCTGTGTTTCCGAGATACTCATTTTTTAATGTTTATTTTTTTGAACCTGTGTGTTAATTACAGGAGGGTGGCAGTTCTTTACCTGCCTATATTACTGGAGGGAAAGTTCTCTACCTGCCTATATTCTTTGGGTGTAAATGTGTCTAATCTGTTTGTGAATTTATATAGTGGCCCATTAATGGTAGCATTGTTACAGCAAGTATCTTTTATTTCTGCTCCCAGCTAGAGGAATTGTTCCAAGGTTAATAGCATATTCACAGATTAGATGTTAAAGATGAGAAGGGATCTAGCCTTTTTTTTTTTTTTTTCTTTTTAAAGCAGGGTGAATCATGAAGTCCCTGGAGTCATTTCTAATATTATTAAAGTTCATTGCTTATTTACATGTCTGCTGTATAGTTTGTCTTTCTTGAATGTCTTTACATGGCTAGGCAAGGTAGCCCATGTCTTTAATCCCAGCACTTGGGAGGCAGAAGCAGGGGGATATCTGTGAGTTTAGGGCCAGGATGGTTTGCATAGTGACTTTTAGGGCAGCTGTAGTTACACAGTTAGACCTTGTCTCAGAAAGAATAAGTCTTCATATGAGCTGCCAAGACGTCATTAAGTTTTGAAAACACCACTAAGTTGGGAAACCTTCTCTGAGAGTATAGATGTCTGTTCCATGGTGGCCTTGGGATAAGAACTCTTGATATTGTACTGTAGAACTTAAATTCCTAACTGCTAAGCAACAACTTTGGCAATTGGTCATTCATAATCTGCCAGTAGTCAACTATTACATAATAAACAAAATGGATCTTTCGTTCTTAAGCCATTCTATAAATATTTACTCTTAAATCCAATGATCAAGGTTTCCAAGGGGAGAGTATTTTATTGATATTTTTCATTATCTGGTCAAATATAAGTTCATATGCAAGTTAAAATAAGAATATACCTATGGTGATGGAAATAAACACAAATTTTTATAGCCAATATTATTGTCTTAGATTTGGGAGAGAAGCTGAATTCAGAAATAAAACTTTCTGGGTAAAGTCATATCTATTCCCAACACAAACAGAGGTTTCACACTGAATCTGTCAACATGTATTGTTTTGAAGAACAGTAAGCGTGTCTTTTCCTGAACCACAGATAGAATTCCACATGTCTTGAAATAGTTGTTTACATTTCAGAATTCGTGGAGGAGAGGGAGAATCCTATGGAATGAGAGCAGATGCCCCACCCCCACTTCCTCTTTCTCTTGAATAAAAAGCTTTGGAATGCCAAGTCACTTCCCTCAGCTTATAGGCTTCCTGTGACTTTGCTGAAGGCACATATACCTTCTGTGTCCCTAACTTACCTTTTTTCTTCTGGTTGGGACTGATTATAGGGGTCTAAGACAGGCAGTGGAAAGTGAAAAGGGAGACCTTTTATATCTCAGACAGAGAGTGGGTTCAGAAGCTGTTTCCAGTGGCGTCATTGCTTCTTGAAACAGAGCTACTTGTACAGGTTTTTTAGATATCTCTCTCTCTCTCTCTCTCTCTCTCTCTCTCTCTCTCTCTCTCTCTCTATCTCTCTCTCTCTCACACACAAGAAAAGAACGAAAGAATAGTGTTTATAAATTGGAAAATACCAGGGCCTATGTTTGTTGAGACACAAAGAGCTCAGCTCCCTAATGGGTGCAGCTACAAAGGCAAATGCCAATTGAAATTTGGCCCTCTACCTGTTTGTGTAGTTACACCCTGTGGTTCAGGACTTCAGAAGAAAGCTGGTAATGAGCTGAATTTCTCCTTCAGTGGAAAAAACAGAAACTGTCTAGAAACACAGGATGCTTTAGGGGCAGCATAGAAGTAGAGAGAATGAGCCAGTGGTACTGAAGGGACCCGTCTCTCTTCCAGTTGGTCTTTAGAACAGAAGAATAATGAACAGTTTAGGCCTTCAAGTGCTGGACATGCCCAGAGAGAAGAACTAGGAGCTTATGTCTCCAAGGTGACAGAGAGAAGTTTGCAGCTGACACAGGCTCTACTTTTCTACCCAGAGCTCCACCTGCCACCCATCATGTCTCTATGGATGTGTTGGATCATGTATGCCTTGGGACAGTTCACATCTGTGAAAGCTAAGGAGCCTGGCTTTGTTCTCAGCATACAGATTTCTCAGATGTCTCCTGCAGGCCTATGGGATGAAAATAATCCTCAAAAGGCACCGAGTTGGAGGTTGTTCAAATCTCTCATTAACCACTAATGTTAATTCATCCCAAACTTGGAGTGTTCTGAGCCAGCTGATGCTGGTGTTTCTGTTTTACGTCACTTCAAACATAACCAAAAGGATTTTGATGAGAGCCGACTCTCAGAGGTAAAAATAAATATGTTACAAAAATTCTTCACTATACCAGGTATCATATGATTTCTAGTGGAGAGATTTGAAGAAGCAGACTTTGTAGTTAATAAAACCCGTTCCATTTCTTTGATTCGTATTTAAAGACAAATTTATATGCACAGGAACGAAGGGTCCATTTACCCACATGTGAATCACAACAGGCTACCAAGTTTGTTTTTATTTTCTAGAACAAAGTTGTCAAAGTGTATACTTATTATTGGGTAGAGAAAGAGTTATTTCTGCAAAGAAAGAGGAAAACATGGGTTTTGACATGGACTATCTTAGTCATTATTCAACGCCTGTGTCTGAACGTGTTCAACATGGTGTAGCATATAAGTCAGCAATGAAGTGCTCCCAGCAGGCTAGAATCAGAGCTTTGTTCCCTGTGCAAAACTGAAACCAGGGGGTCACGAGCTAGACATTGCAGAAGGTCAGTCCCACAGGTCTCTGTCTTTTGAGCCATTTTGTTCATGGATAATTTAAATACAGGACCATCAAACAATACAAAGTCACCCTGAATCCGGTGGAAAAGTCAAAGCCGCACCAGCTACATATAGCTTACTACTCTAATGTAAGTAGAACTATCTGCATATAATGTGATTTAATTTATTGTTGTCTTGTGTAGAAAGCGAGGACTAATGACTGTGGATATAGCCCTGTTTTGTATAATATATTTTATTTCTGGTGCAAAATTGGTCATTGAAGCAATATATTTCATTTGGTGTTTGGATATAAATGTGTATGTGTTCTTGTAAAGGTTTCTGTTCAGCAAGAATACCGCATAGCCCAAATATAACAATATGTTCTCATTAAAAGTATACTCTACAGAAACAGTTTCCTGTCTATAATTCAACTAACATATGCTGCATATGTCCAAGTGTTCTGAGGACTTTCTGTTCTCTTGGATAAGCAAAGTAAAAGATCAGTTATTGAGGATGATGTATTGTAACGTTCAAATGAAAAGTTGAGTCCATGAAAGGACTCAAGGATATCTGCCCCACAAAAGGAAATTTACAGAGATTGTAACATGTCATCAGTATAAGTGCCAACCCCAAAACATTGACTTATGCAGCTAAGGGAGGCATGGACAGTAACCCCCTCTTTTTGAACCTGGGCACCTTTTTCCCGTTGATCTATTTATTTATTCACTTTACAACCCCATCATCACCTCCACCTGTCTCCACCTCACACAGTCCCTCCCATTATCCTTCACTCCCCTCCTCCTCTGAGAGGGTAGAACATCCCCTGGGTATCCCCCCACCCTGATGTATCAAGTCCCTGCAGGGCTAGGCACATCCTCTCCCATTGGGGCCAGACAAGGACGTCTAGTTAGAGGAAAGAACCTGGGCACCCTGAGACATTATACACTCCAGCCGATATCATTGATTCATGGTATTGTGTTTATCACCCACAGTACAGAGAACTTCAGTCCTATTTTGCAAAGAGCTCTTAGGCTTCTGTGCACCAGGCACAGTGAGCAGCCTTCAGCGTTTCTAGTTTCATCTGGACTGCAAGAGGCCATCTCACTCTCTGGAAAGGCACACATTCTTATGTCTGAGAAACATATAGTAATTGGCATGGCTGGTCCTGATGGTCAGGGAGGTTCCTGAATGAGGCCACAGGTGCCACATGCACTGGGAACATGTTTGAGGTGATTCTGTAGCAGGATGTTGATTGGAGTGAGGCATCATGGGAAGGAGTGGTGGGGTGAGGTGCAAGGCTAGAGATGACCTCTAGGAAAAGGTATTCATTCTTGCTAATTTCCCATCCATCTCTGGGGCCATGGATTCTTCGATTCTTTTCCTCTATCTCTATAGCTCAGTCCCCTCAAAACATGATATTCAGCCAGCAACTTTTGACAGGCCAAGGATGCCTTATTGGGATAATGGACTTACATCTTATCAAGGATCCTCAAGGAGACCTAAATATCACTGATTTAAGGATGTGACCCATCCTTAAACCACAAATATCTAGTGTTGCCTTAAGTAGCAACTACTGAGATCAAAGGTACCAATGGCTTCACACCTTTAAAAAGGAGCGTCTTCCCAAACCATCTGCTAGCATTAAAACAGAGCCAAGGAAAGAAGTTCCTTGCACAGGTTTAGTGTAACCCCCACAGTCACCAGAGGCAGAAGTTCCCAAGGAGCAGAGAGGAGGAAGACCAGAAGTGTGTGTGTGTGTGTGTGTGTGTGTGTGTGTGAGAGAGAGAGAGAGAGAGAGAGCAAAGACCTGTGGACTACATGCTTTGTGAGAGTAGATACACTGCTTCTGGGTCACTTGCATCCTTTCTGTTTTATAACTTGGCTCTGACCCTTGAGCTATGTGATCTTGTGTGGAAAAAAGATGAAAACAATGCCAGTTACGACCTCACCAGATCGCCATGACTTCAGACTTAGACTCCTACCCGGCATACCATTAAAAAAAAACATTCAACAAATTTGTCATATTTCTTTCTTTCTGTGACATAAGACAATCCTATAGTAACAAGGAGGGCTGTCAAGGCCAGGAAAGTCCTGGTAAAAGTCGCAGTCTGTTTTCTCTCTTCTCAGTCTGGTTTGATGGCAAGTGGCCTCTGTGTCTTGATAATGAAGTGAACCTCTGAAGAAGGCATGGAAAAGACTAAAAGGGAGGCTGTGGTAGCGGGGGATGATTTCAGAGGGTTGAACACTCACATCCAGATATGGGTTCTCTCATCAGAGTGGAGGAGCCAATGTTGAGCCTGTGGCCATGCCATGCCTGCCTTCTGCCCCCTCGATTGCTGAGGTAGTACTTTGGATTCTCCTCAGAATTCACTCCCGGGAAGCTGTGGTTTGCTGGAGAAGACCCCTGTCTCTCAATTGTCATTAGGAGTAGCTTTCCTGCTATTAGCTGCTCTCAGCCCCAGGAATTCTGTGGATATAATGCTTTTGTGCAGTTGTGACCAAATTATCTGACAGAAACAGGAGAAAGATTTATTTTGGCTCTTGGATTCAGAGGGCTCAGCGCATGGTTGCTTAAACCCATCTTTCTGGGCTTGTGGGAGGCAGAACATCATGGCAGAGGGCACCTGTAGAGGAATAGGTAGGCTATTCACAGGAACCAGAGGAAAGGGAGGAAGGAACCAGGGTGAGCCATAGTCCCCAAACATACACCCAGTCATTTACTTTATCCGCCTAGACCTCAGCTACTTTTAACCAACTTCCAATAGCATCACTGTATTCTGATTCCACCAAGGGACCAATCTATCTCCAAAATTCCACCATCTGGAAATCAAGCTACCAAACCTGATCCTGTTGGTGACAGTTCACATTCAGATACTAATAATGGGAATGCTGTTGAATTCTCCCACCATGCCTCACTAAGAGGATGAGGCCCCTAACTGGTTGTCCTATGCAGAGTGCTCAGCCTGGAAACTGCATGCACACAAACAGTGAAAGTGGACCCAATCGTCCATATGTATGTATATACACATACAGACATACAGACATATACACATATGTGCATACATACATGTGACAATAATAATCATATAAAAATAAGCTATCAGCTTGAAAATTGGGGAGGCATGAAAGGGGTTTGATGGACAGTTGTTGGGAGGGGCTAGAGGGAGGAAAGAGAGGGGAAATGATATAATTCTATTTCAATTAAAACATTAAAACTTTAATAAAGAAAAAAAAGAGAGTGTTACCAAGTGTCACTATCAGTGTTACCACTTATCAGTATAGACCAAAGATTTTTTTTGTTTGTTTTATTACATATTACATTCCAATGGACCAAGAGATGTGAAGCAGCATGCAGGCTGTGAGAGCACTCTACAGCGGAGGCCGTGTGATTTCTGGTCTCCAGAGAGCCTTCCTTTCCCCAGATCTAGCAGTCTCAAGGCCAGGATAAGTGAAGACAGAGAGGCTCAGAACAGGGCTGCCTTCCAGGCCATAGCAACCCTTCTGCTGTGAAGCAGAGTTGCTCAGTGCCACACCCTCTCTGGTGGGGCAGAGGTTGGCCTTGGGGAGGCTTGAGAAAAAGCAGTTGTTCAGGAAAGACATCCCTCAAAGCAGAAATATCCTGGGTGGTTTGAAAGGCATTTTATGCTTCCAGGCAAACGTCTAGCCGAGACCGAGCGTATTAAAACAGAGCTTGCCGCCTCAGGTCGTAACTGTGAACAGCTCAGACTATTCTCAGCATTTCACTCAGAAGGAAAGTGAAAAGCAGTCGGAGTGCAGGAGTGCATGCGCCTCTTTGTTGATGCTACTGATGCTACTGAGCCACCCCCCCCCGCCACCCCCCCCCCCCCCCGCAGCCCCGCAGGCCAGGGTTGGGCTCAACACCTGTGTTCCCTCCTTCAATTTCCTCAGCTCTCTAACACGGTTGGGAGGCACTTTGGTTTTCCTCCTCACCTCAGAGATACATAAAATGATGCTTCGAAGTAACCTGCTTTGGGTCTCAAAGTGCTCAAGAGGCCAGAGCTACAGTCTCAAGTCAGGATGGTGCTCTCGATGGTGGCGTCACCCGTCAGTTTAGTAACAGGCAATCCTCATTTTCTGTTCTCTGTGAGTGACCTCTCTTTTTGTTCCCTTCCATATCTAGTCAGATCCCGGCCCTTCATTTCACAATCACTATATGATATCTTCGTCTCCTGATCCCAAATAAGCAGGAACGAGCCGATTTCTTCCCCCTGTTTCTAAGCATTCTTTTCCCTTCTCATTTCTCACACAACTGCTGTATCTGCATTCCTGAAATACTTGGTGCATTTGATACCTTGAGCCTCTTGACTCACACTCTCCACAGGTCAGATTCCACAATCTGTCCCTCTGATTCTTTGAGTCTTGTGGCCCTGACTTAGTCACTATTTGTCTGCTTCAGCCAAATTGTGCTGAACTTGATTACAGCCACTGAGTCCTTTCTTGCCCAGAAAACATCCCTTTTACTTTCTTGTCAGATATTTTAGTTTCGAAATGGTCTCATGCAGTTTGGCTGGCCTTACACTTGCTATAGAGCCAAGGCTGGTCTTGAACTCCAGATCCCTCATACCCCAACTCCCCAGTAGACCTGGATCACCATGCCTGACTGCCTATTTAAATCTTATTTCCCACAGTTCTTCCTGCCTAGAGATTCTTTACTTCATACCAGTCAAACCTTCCTCCTGAAGTTCAAATCCAGTTTCCTCCACAAGCTTTCTTGTTCACCATAATCTCTAGTGATGGGCTATGAATTAGTAGTTTGTGGATTTGATTTGTTTGGGAAGAGGGTACTTAGGAAAGGAAGGGTCTTTCTTTGGGTGGAGCTAGCTCTCCAATTTGCCACCCCCGAACCCCACCCGCACTCCTAATGTTCTGATACTTTTCCTCACTTATTTGTATCAAGGCTTTGGGTGTTGCAAACTCCGAGTGCACAAGTATACAGGCCTTGTGGCTTCTCTCCGGTCTAAATTTTCTCTCAGCGACATGCATGCATCTAAGCTTCTGGTTGTTATAGAATTTCCTGATGCTGCTTCTTTTCCTTCAGAGTCTCTGTCAAGCACTGCTTCCAAAAAAAAAACGTTTCTTACATCTGGGGAATTATAACATAAAGAAAGTCTAGTATGGATTTTTTAATGCTAATGTTTACTCCATGATGCTGGGAGGATGGCTCAGAGGACAATAGTCCTTCCTATTCAAGCATGGAGACAGGAGTGAGTTGGAACCCCCAGAACTTTTGTTAAAAAGAACCAAACAAACAGAAAAGCAGGCATGGTGTGTATGCCTTTAATTGTAACACTGGGGCACAGAGACAGGTAGCTCCTGAGAGCTCTCTAGAAAACCAGCTTAGCTGAAATGACAACTTCCAATTCAATGAGAGACCCATGACACCAAGATAGAGAGTGATTAAAAATAAAAAGACATTCTATATCTTTCTCTGGTCTTTACTTCTGTGTACATGCTGGCACACACAAACACGCACATGCACATGCATGCAACACACATACACACATGTACAAACATACACACACACACTCACCCTGTAACATTCCTTGTTTCTAAAGCTAGTCCCTCAAGAAGGGCTTGAAAGTTCTAACTCTCAGGCTTCTGTTTGACTGTGCTTTCCCAATCCATAGCATCTTTCAGAGCCTCAGTTTCCCTTGTTGTACAAACAACAAGATAATGAAGGCATTGTAAGATTTAGAAGCACTGTGCCCAAAGCTCAATGAATGGGTTGGCTCATATTTTCATGTGGTAAATCTTACCAACTGTTCTTCACGTTCTTAGGCTCCGAGGGTCAAGTCTGGCTCATAAGTGGGAAACTGGAATCTTGTTAGTGTACGACCTTGGAGAGGGAGGTCTCCTTTCCAGTGTGTAGTTTTGTTCTTCACCTGGAAACACCAGGCGCACACAGATTGGGTTCAGCTTTCTATTGTGTGCTGCTCTAAGCTCTGCATATCACCAGTCTCCACTTCTGTCCTAAGGAGGTAGGAACTATGGTTACCTCTTTGACAGAGTGACTGGGCAACTCACCTGTGTTATGCAACTGGGAACGGAGATCCAGAACATGCCAGTGAAGCATGCATATCAGAGCTTACATGCCAGTCACTCAGAGCTCCTTCAAGGGCCACACAAAACTTATGTTTCAGCCTTCTTCCTGTTTTGTCATTTTCCTCTTGAGAAATCTCTCACATTCTGACTATAGTCAAGTGATCAATGGGTCACCCTTAGACCTGAACTATGGAGAGATGAAACTATCTCAGACAACTGTCTCTTTCATGGAAAGTTTCTTGGTTTTCAAAAGATTGAATTTCTGTGTTTGTGAATGCAGTGCGTGTATTCATGTACACACTTATGGAGGTGTGCATGCACGTGTGTTCCCTGAGTGTGGAGGCCACAGATCAATGTGATGTGTCTTCCTCGGCCTCTTTCCTCCTATTAAGCACACTGATTTATTTTGGGAGTGTGTGACCGTATCAGGATCATGGCACATGTGTGGAGGGTAGTGGACAACTTTCTCTACTTTTATCATTTGGGACCTGGGTATTGAACTCATGTTGTTAGGCTTGGCAGCAGTTTTCACCTTATTTTTTTGGGACACAGTCTCTTACTGAATGCAGAACTCACCAGTTTGGCAATAATAGTTGGTCAGTGAGCCCCAGAGAATCCTTCTGTCTCTGTTTTCCTTGGGCCAGGACTACAGGTCTGTGCCACTGTGCTCAGCTTTTGGTGTGAGTCCTAGGGATCTGAACTCAGGTCCCCATGCTTTCAAAGCAAGTACTTTATTAACTGAACCATATCACCAGCTCCAAACACTGACCTTCTAATTACAACAGAGTAGATCGCTACAGAGATTACTTGAATGATAGCATTAAGACACATCTCTGCTTAGACTTTCCAAACCCTGACATGGATGGACACTGCTATAAACTTGGCTCCTTTGGCTTAAGAGCCAAAAGGAAAGTCCCTGATTCCAATTCCTTGCTTATCAGGGTGGATTTTTTTTTTCATTTTCTCCTCATTTCTACCCATTCAATATCCAATATCATCACACCCATGGAAGCTGTGATTTCAAGCTACTTTCAGAGTTTATTTGAGAATTAGTTGGTTTGGACCGAACTACCTTATGAGTAAAAATGATTGTGATTTCAGGAATTTTGAGAACTGGCTGGTAAGCCAGCATTCTTTAAAATCAAAGTTATAATTAAATACATTTTGTAGAAAGCAGAAGTAATAAGACAATTCCCAACACATTGCTTGCTAATTATCCCAGCACCCATAACTATGGTATGCATACTAAGTGATCGCCCATCTCCGTGCAAGCAATAGCATATTCTTATCTTTAAAGTGTCCATGATATCAGTATCTACACCACAGGAATCCACACTGAAGATCATGGCACCTCCCCCCATACCTGGTTATTGCAGGCTGACTAACGTAGCTGACATCCATCCTCCTTCTCTTCTTACTGGGATGACCCATACACCAGTGACATCATTCTTTTACAGAAGAAAAAGCCTTGTTTGATGCTGAGTGATCCATTCATGGACTTTCATTGCCCAGAGCTCCAAAGACTGCCTCTTGCACTCGGAGCTGGGAAATGAGAGATTCTTCCTACCTAGAAAAGAACCTTCAACTGGAAAGAATGTCTCAGTTCAACAACAGGCCTGAAGAAAGTCCTGTTGCAGAGATTTGCCAAGACATCAGCTATTTAGATGTTATGTGTGTGTGTGTGTGTGTGTGTGATAAAAATATAGAAAATAAACAAATGAGTGTGACACAGTAGACTTCCCAAGTAAAGCCACAGTCCATACAACTTGACATTGCAGTTGGATCTATTAAATATAGTGTTTATAGCATATCACTGATATAAACTCATTGTTGAGCAGAGACTTTTTTTTTATAGGCTTCCCTGAGATTAGGGATGATGATTTCCTTAAAACAACAAAATGCACTCCATATTCCATAGGGCTCACTGACCAACTATTATTGCCAAACTGGTGAGCTCTGCATTTTGGGAACTTTATGTATTAACCTGTCACTATCAACATTTCTTAAAGGGCAGAAAGTTTTTAATATGCTTGCTTTTATTTCGATAAGATTGATAAAACTATATATAGTTGACAATGAATCAATGATTGACATTGTATTTTAAGGATGTTATTTCATAGTCTAGCTACTGTCTTCAAAACATTGGTGCTTTTGTGAGTATTGATACAGAGATGTAGGCTAATGGTCCTTTTATAACTTTTCAGTGAACAAAATAGTACTGTCGTGACACTTTCAAACACGCGAAGTATTGCATTTAACTCATAATTACCCCATTGCCTTCTCTAAATGGTCGTTCCCACCTCCTCACAAGTCACATACACTGTCTCCATAGGCATCATATACATTTCCATATCAGTCTTTCTGACTCAGGGCACCATATTTAAAACCCAACTTCTTACCACTCAAATCCTATCTTCTCTGCCTAAGGAACTTGGGGCGCATTGTAAATCTTCTAACAACCCTGACATGGCTTGGGTGTTTGTGTACATTCCATGTTATCCTAAATTAAAAAAAAAAAAAAAGGTTGAGAATGTTCTTTATGACAAGCCATGGACTTGTGCATTCAAATTTCAATGATTCCCCTGAACCATAAAGTATGAAAAATGTTTTGTTGTATATGCGTGTAAGTCTGAGAATAAGAAGAACATGAGAAAAACCCACCCTGTATCTGACTGGCCACCAGGCACACTGTCATGTCTTTCCCATGTTCCCACAATTCTCCTAGTGTCATACACAAACCTATACTGGGTAGTATAGGAAGCTTCTCTTGTTATAGTTAGCACAGAACTCACATTTAAGAGAAGACCTCTACAGATAACCTAGGTAGGGTTTTATACTGCTGTGTCTTTTGTCATTTAGAAGATAAAGAGCACATGCCCGTCCTGCCTCACTGAAATTCCTCTCTAAACCATCACTATATTTGGTGAGGAGGATTCTTCATACGACCTGGAACTCTCTCACCTTCTGCTTGAAGGTCCCTAAGGGCTTCATTCTTTAAATCCCTTTCCAGCATGTACAGGGGGCATTCCTGCAGCCTACTTTGGAAACTATTTCTTGAGGAATGGTCATCATATTTCTGAAAAATTATGGTGGCAGCTGATCCAAAACCTTGGCCTTGAACTCCAGCCAATGTTTTTTTGACTCCAAAGTGTCCTGCCAAAACAAAGTAATTGCACAGCTGACAGAACCTCTCTTGTTACCTCTTAGGAATGACCATAATTTACAGCCACTAATGCCAATGGGGGTCTCCCGGTGAGCATACAGCTACTCTGGGTACATGTTGGTGAGTCATGTTGAGCTAACTGACCTTCTCATATTTACCCTCTCAGGGAAACATGGAATTCCTTGTTTGAGGAGAATGAATGCCACCAGTAAGGAACTCTGTTCTTGTACTTTAGCATGGTTTCTTTCCCTCTGCACACATGTAGTAGTTCCCTGTCTTAAGGATTTGGTGTCACTTTTTGAGACTTCCAATTCTTCCAGTTTGTAGGCCCCAGGCCTGACATACGCATGACCCAAACTACCACTGTTGAGATTTTCTTGAAGGAAAGGTATATTTTGCCTCAACAAAAGACCAAATTCTTCCTTCTAAAGAGAAGTAAATCATATTTCAGAAGGAACAGCTAAGGTTTGAGAGGAAGCCTCTTTTATTGCAAAGTAGATTCTAGGCTACTGGTTCTAGAATCTAAAAATCATTCGTAGCAGGCAAGGATAGCAGAAGATGCACTCTTAAATTTTGTGAGTCTGAATCAGTTGAGGAAGTCTGAGGATTCTTAGGCCACCAGAGGCTGCCAAGGCTGAAGGGCACCAATGTTCTCTAGTATGTGTCACTGCCGCTTACATGACCCATGGTTTCCCAAAGAGACAAGTGTAACTAGGAGAAATATCAAGGTAATTCATGACATTTTCATTAGAACCTAAAAATAGGAAGACCCTAACAATAAATATGTGGCTCGTTCCTACCAGGAAGCAAGATGTCACCTTGGGTTGCCCATAAGAGATCCTTCATCTTGGCCTATTTTTTTCCCCCACTTTAGATATTTCTGTAGTGGAATCACATAGCATTGTTTTTTAATGTATGACTTAAATTGCTATGCTGTCCTCAAAATTCATCCATGTTAAGGTAATTGATGAACTGTCTTCTTTTCAAAGCTGATTAATATCCATATATACATCTACACATGTACATATAAATGTCAAATTTTGTTTATTCATTACCTGTTGCTCAGTATTTGAGTTGTTCCATCTCTGGATTGTTGTGGATATTGCTGATGTGAACATGGATGTACTTATAATTCTTAGACTCTTTCTCTTTAAGTTTTTGGAATATATTTTCAAAAAAAGAGTCATTGGGTCATGTAGAAGTTCTACTTTAGACGTATTTAGGAAACTCCATTCTGTGTTCTACCAAGGCTGAACTATCCCCAACCCCTCAAACAACACACAAGAGCTCCAGTTTCTCCATGTTCTCACTGTCATTGGTTGTTACTATTATTGCTTCGAATGTGGGCATCTTAATGAGTCTGAGGTAGTAACATCTTTCTTACATGTCTTCATCTAATCCCTGGAATTAAGGTTGTGGACAGGTAATCTAATTAGTCATCCGTGGGCAGCTCTGTTCTACTTTCAAAGGCGGTAGGAGGTTCAAATCGTACTCAGGTTGCAAAGGCATTTTGACAAATTAAGAAATTTCTGATCAAGAGCAGAAAGCATGCAGAATATTCATGCTTGGTTTCCTTCCAAAATTGTCACTCAGCTAACATTCATCACCAAATTCCACCTGGTTTCATTACATAAACTGTTGAGCTGTCCTTACATGCCTTTTATTAGTGTCCCCAGTAATAGGATGTCCATTTCATTGTCACATTCGTTGTAGAGTCTTATGTCTTATTTTTCATCTCCTCAGGCTAGACTAGAACTATAGTCATCTTTCCCCTCCCAATACTAAATCTTTGTCTCTTCCCAAGCTGAAGTATCTGGCTTTATTTGGAGCTCACAAAAGCCATTTTGGGTACCTTTAAGGAATGGCCACAAACATTTTCATCTCTAATAATTTTCATGTTTATCTGATTTTATCTGTAGTTGGTATCAAATCAGAATGTGGTATGTTTAGTTTGGCAACTTTATGTTCCTGTCAGCATCCTGGAATTTTTAAGGAAGGAGAGAGGGGCATACCTTTGGTTGTCTTGTATTTCTATTCTGCTCAGTGTGCCTCTAAAACAATAAAATCACACTTTTAATATTCCCCTTTATTTCCTCATCAACTTCTGATCAGCACAGAAAGTACAGGGTGAGTGTAGAACACATGACTCATGGTTGGCGAAAATTTTACTTTATTCGGAGATAGCCCAAAGACATCTCAATGTGCCATGCACGCCTGACCAAAACAGGTAAATATTTCAAATACAACTAAATGCTTCTGATCTTGAAGCTTGTTGTCTTCTAAAAACAGGTTAGTATGGGGCTGTGATACTTTCTGGTCATGCGAGGAGAAACATTCTCAAAATTGTGCACCCTACTGAGGAAGTTGAACCCATGACCATTATGGATTCACAGTTGAAAATTTCTTTCAAAAGTAATAGTTCCATGAGGTACTGATAGGAAAAACATTTTTCACTATGACTAAAACAATAATGAGCCTACTCCAGATTTCTTCACAGATAACTCTAGGGAACAAAGGTGGAAGGAAACTGGAGTTTCAAGTGTTGATGAGCTTCTCCATCCACCATTTTCAAGCATTTCTTGTTAAGTGGCATCATTATTATTGAACCTAATTGAAGGTTGTGGGTGTTCTGCTGTTTTCAGCCCAAAGCATCTATAATTGTGCAGTCACATGGAGGATTTAGCCTAATGAACACGGGGAAGTTGCCAAGGGATTTTAGTAAAAAATGAGAGACCTGGAAAGATGTGGATTTAAAAAATGCTTCAGTGTGGGAAGAAAGGGTCGTCCAAGTTTAAGGACAGGAGGAAGGCTAAAAGTAGAGCAAGTTCTTCAATGGGAGGAATTATGAGGTACATCTAAGACATGTTTGTTGTAAGCGGCTCTCTGATTTTCAAGTGGAGATGCCAAACTGTCAGTGAAGTCCCTGGGTCTGGAGTCAGAATGAGGATTGGGTTGGAAAGAAAACAATATGTGCCATTAACCTTATGCTACTTGTCAATGTGAAATCCAATCTTGAATGTTAACTTCCTTGGACTCAGAAGTCCTAGAGTTTAGAAAGCACACCTCTGGTTATGTCTTGTGAGAACATTTCCAGAGCTGATACGGAAAAGGAAGGTTCCTGGCTGGGTGGAACTACCCAGAGATGGGAATATTGAAGGAGCAAAAAGGGGAAGGAAAGAGTTGTCTCACATCGCATGATATTTCTCTGCTCCCTGACTGCTACACTCTTCTCCCATGCCTTTCCTCATCATGCACAGAAACAATAGAACCAGAAGACTATGGAACAAAACTTCCAAAACTATAAGCCAAAATGCTCTGCTATGCCTCAGGCCCTGGGGTCAGTTCCACTGCATAAACCAAGCATAGTAGCACATACTTGTAATCTTTGCTCACAAGCAGCAGACAGGCAGGAGAATTCAGAGTTCAAAGTCACCTCTGGCTATGTAGTTTAAGGTTAGCTTGGAATAAAAGAGACTATCTCAAAAAGTATCTTCCTTTTAAGTTGTTTTCTCAGGTTTTACGAAATTATGACAGTCAACTTTGTGTAGCTGAGTTCAACCTTGAAGGGAAGGCAAGGATTTAAGTAGTTCTAAAGTTGCAGTGAAGTTTTGACAAAGGAAGCCTTCTGATCAATGACAAAAACCCTCCAGAGTATTCATTCTTGGTTTTCACCCCAATTGTCACTCTGCTAGTGTTTACCAGCAAATGACATGACTTTAATAAAGGATGAATGACATGAGTGGATGTGTGTGGATGGACCAGGAATCAAGGCTGCAGAGTGTCAGCATTTCGTGCCAGAGAGAAGAGGCTGAGTCCCCAAGGCTGAGAGTGAAAGGTAATGATGTAGAGACCTGAACACTGTGGAGATAGCCCATGGACATTCATCTTCGAACACACAGGGTGGAGCGCCAGATCTAATTCCCCCGCTTGGCTTGATCTTGTACAAGTCCTGTGCAGGCAGCTACAGTTGCTCTGAGTGCTGTCACATCCGAAAGACTGTTTTGTTGAATTCTTAAATATGATCTAGAAAGGATGACAACTCAATGATAAATGAAAAACCCACTCTGGAGGTATGTACAATTCACATGCCTCTGAAGGTCTCTACCCTGTAAGAGTGCGAATTGGCGTCTTGCTAATTTTGTAAGATCCGGACCAACCTCAGGCTCCTCAGGTTTGAATCGATCAAATGATCACAGTGCATTTTCTATACCGTGCTTGTTCTACATAAGGTCGAATACCAGGCATTCTTATGCCCTCCCCCTCCAAAGCTTACCGATTTTCTTTCTCATACAGTGTTCCCAAATTCAATTTTTATTCAGTTGAGGATGGAATTCTGCATTGGCTAAAGCAAACTTCAACCACAGATTTATCATACAAGGTAGCTAATTATCAGCTTGGTTACTACAGTTCAGTTTTGGTATTGTGTTTTAAGTATGTTCAACCCAAACAATACGTTTAGCATTTAACTGAGTTAATTACAAAATCCAAGAGTTGGCAAAGAGTTGATCCAGCCTCCTTATGAGTCATTTGACTAAAGAAGAGAATGGGAGATGAAATTTAATGTACAGCTAATAAAACTGCCTCTTGACTGAGCTCTTTGACATTGTTCTTTCATTTGGCAAGAGGAAAAAATGCATATGCACATATATTTTGTTTTATATTTATATTTCTAAGTAATTAAAAATTTGAATATTATTAGAATAATTATACATTTAAGATTAAGAGAAATTCAATTCAATGATTTTTAAGTCCTAGAGGTTTTAAGAACTTAGGATCAACTTTTCTGTTTTTGCATTTCCAAGAGTCTCTCAAAATTCCCCTTTCTTAAGCCAGCAGCCATCAAGTTACTCTTAAACCCACACTAAGTGCTATTTAACATGGGGGACAGAAAGTCAGATAGGTCCAGGTTTTTAGTATCAGTAGTGTCTTTGTTGTGGAGAGATGTCAGTTCCCAAATTCTCTCTGCACTGTACAGACCTGTGTACCCTGGGTAGCTTTATAGGTCAAGCCCTGTTCCTTAGGGACTTATAGCAACTTGTAAATCCATGAGGAATTTTTTAGCAAAGTTCTATTTCTTAGTTTATTCATGGATTAGGCTTGTAAGAGTGGATTCATTCGAAGGCCCTAATGAGCAGGGTTTTTTTTTTTTTTTTTTTTTTTTCACAGTGTAAAGAACACTTCTCTATTTTCAACATTCAGCACACTATGGTTTTTGAATTAATGCTTTCAGTTATATTTCCCATTGACTTTGAAATCTTAAAAACTACTTACCATGGCTCCATTGAAAGCCTTTCTTTATGTAGCATCCGAAAAAGGAGACCCACAAAACTATTTCGCATGAGTGTGCTGTTCCTGCTTACTTCTAAGAACATTGGCTCTGCTCTTCTACCTAACCAGAAGTCAAGACAGCGGTCTCATAATGAATCCATGTCTGCTATTAGGGAAGGGGTGTGCATGTGAAGTGGCATTCCATGCTCATTTTCTCAGAATTGGGCTGGCGGTGTATTTAAATTTTTTTTTCATTAGGAAAACAAAACAAACCCCAAAAGTTTTAATAGCTGATCCAATAAAAAGTTTCTTAATAATAATAATAATAATAATAATAATAATAATAATAATAATAATAATAATAGAAGCCTGGAAGTACCAGTAGCCCATTGGCCCATGTACTGGCTGGTTTTGTTTGTCAGCTTAACACAGCTGGAGTTATCACAGAGAAAGGAGCTTTCCATGAGGAAATGCCAAACATTTTCTCAGTTAGTGATCAAAGGTGGGAGGACCCATTGTGGGTGGTGCCATCCCTGGGCTGGTAGTTCTGGGTTCTATAAGAAAGCAAGCTGAGCAAACCAGGGGAAGCAATCCAGCAAGCGGCACCCCTCGATGGCCTTTGCATCAGCTCCTGCCTCCCAGTTCCTGCCCTGTGCAAGTTTCTGTCCTGACTTCCTGTGGTGATGAACACCAATGTGAAAGTATAAGGTGAATAAACCCTTTCCTCCCCAACTTGCTTCTTGGTCATGATGTTTTGTACAGGAATACAAACTCTGACTAAGACAGCCTACTTGGCAAATGTCCAGTTTATGGTTGGTCTGGATGAAGACATTTTACTGATTTCTAAGGGGCTGTCACTCAATGGATCCTCTGAATGCCTCCTCAGAACAGAATTTTATGTGAGTCTGTCAACACCTGCTTATTTCTCTTTTACCCTTTACATGCTAATTCCTGGATCAAATAGAATTAGAAAGGTATTGATTTCTTTTTGAAATGTAGAACAAAAATTTTCTTGACTTGACAAATTCATTGGTATTTCCCAATTATACAACTCTCATTTTACAGGTGAGGGAACTCAGGTGCAGAGAAGGGAAGGACATCACTGGACATTAAACTGCTCTCTGGGATTTGCCTGCATCTCACTCTGCTGAGATCTGACTCAGCTGAGAAGTGAGCCAATATAATATTTCACATGGGTCAGAACAAACACACATGTCTGGACAGTTTGTTCTTTTACTATATGGCCCCGAGTTTGCACTCACTGCTATGCCAAAACTGTCACAAGCACGGTATCTTAAAACAACATATGTTTGCATCTAATAATTTCTGAGGATTAGAAGTCTGACCAAAACCTGTCTAGAGACTCTGGATTCAGGATGCAACAATCAAAGTAGCAGCTGCGTTATATATTCTTCTGTGACTTGATGGGAGAGGATTCTGTTACATGCTTCTCATGCTGTTGGTTAAGTGTGTTTCTCCGTGGCTGTAAAACCGAGAGCCTTTAGCTTCGTTTTGGCCGTTGACTGGAGCTCACCTTCTCATCGTCACCGTCTGCATTTCATATCATGCCCACTTCCTCCTGTAAATCCAGAGAGACAGCAGTCCTTGGTGAGATGGAGTTTTTCCTAACAACATAATCATGGGAGAGACACAGCAACACTCTATAGAAGCAACATGTAGGTGATGCCAAAACTCAAGGAGAGATGATGCAAGGACCCAGATGCTGCTCGGTGAGACTCATTGGCATTTGCTTTAAAATCTATCTGTAAGGCCCCAGACAAAGGACTGATTCTCCAACAGGAGTAAGGTCTGGGCAGGTCATGTTTTCACCTTGGATCACTGTTAAGTTGAAAGTCTATTTCTAGTGTTGTCTCTCAGAGCCTTGTCTCTTACGCTTAATGACTCTATACCAGCAATTCTATGAAGACTCTATAAGCTGATATTTCAATTTTTGAATAAATGTAATCAGAGTAAGCAAGTCATTTGGGCGGCACTATTAAGGCCCAGTTTCATTTTACTAGTAATGTGAAGGGGGTAGAATTTTTGATGTTTTAGACTTTGCATTTGAACTTCTCTGTATGTGTCTTCGGTTGAGCAGGAAGGAAGAATCCATTTATTTTAAAGGAAATTAGGATTAGTAGAGTATGCAAATATAAAAGTAGTAAGTGACTTTTATATTTAAAATGTATTTTTTTTTTTTTTTGCATTTATAGACTTACAAAAGATAGAGTTTGGGGAAGTAATTGGTTTTCTAAATTTCTTCAGCTTTTAGTTCTCTCCTGTCTCTGTCTTTATCTTTCTCTGTCTGTCTGTCTGTCTGTCTGTCTGTCTGTCTGTCTGTCTGTCTCTCTTTCCCTCCGTCCCTCCCTCCCTCCGTCCCTCCCTCCCTCCCTCCCTCCCTCCCTCCCTCCCTCCCTCCCTCCCTCTCTGTCTTTCTCTTGACCTTCACTTGCCTCCCTTCTTGAGTCCAAGCTGACCTTGGTCTTTTTTGTAGCACGGGATAATCTCGAACGCCTAGTATTTCTGTCTCTGCTTCTCCCGTGCTGGGATTACAGGCAGGAACCCTCACACATGGTTTATTTAGATTATAGGCATGAGCCTTTGCACCTGATCTATGTGGTGCCTGGCTGGGAACACTTGACTTCCTGCATGCTCAATAATTGATCCACTGAGGGAGTTTCATCCCCAGCCCCCCATTCCTTTCTTTGTTTTGTTTTTTTGTTTATTTGTCTTCACCTTTGCATTTTACTTTGTTACTTCTGGGAGGCTTTCCCTCCTACCTCCTTCTTTTGTACACAAACAATAATGTGCTAGCTGAATAGAGATTCTAATGCATTAAACTCTAGACAAAGAATTACAGGCAAGAAGGAATGCTGGAGACATAGTCTTCTCCAGGAAAGAACCAACCAGTTAGTTATTCAAAACCAGATGGTCAGCCCTGAAAACATATACACACAAGTAACATTATACAGACTGAGCAGGTTTTATTTGTGTATTTGGGAATATATCTATATCTATATCTATATCTATATCTATATCTATATCTATCTATCTATCTCCATACATATAACAATTAAGGAAAAAGAGGCAGTAAATTTCAAAGACAGCAAGGTTGAGAGGTACAGGAGAGGGTTTGGAGAGAAGAAAGTAAATGGGAAAATGATGTAACTTTATTATGATTTCAAAAATAAAACATTAAAAGTTAATTTTTTTCAAAACTTTATGCAGTTATATAATGCATTCCGATTATTCTCAATCTTGCCCGTGTAACCTCTCTTCCTTCCTGCAAGTACCTTTCTCATGTTCATGCCTTTGTGTGTATGTTTCATTGAGTTTAACCAGTATAGTTTATACGACCATGGAACTGTCCACTGGAGCCTGGTAGGCTCATCCCTAAAAGATGATTTCCTTTCCCCAGATATGTGACCATGGCCATTAGTTTCCTGGGAGGGGGTAAGGCCTCACCAGCCCCCCCCCCTCAATTCATGGCTGACTATATTGATAGGAAGGTCTTCTGCAGGCCTAGTGTAGGCAACTGCTGCTGCTATGGGTTTATAAATGAGGAGGCTGTGTCATACAGAAGATGGTGTTTTATAGTCCTCCTCCCTGTCATCCTGCTTTCATTCTTCCTATTCCCTTTTTCATAACATTACCCAAGCCTTAGAAGAGATGATATAAAGACCTGTTTATAGGGACTCCGCAGGAAAACCAACAAAGTCAAATAACCTGGACCCTTGGGGGCCACCAGAGACTGAGACAGAGACAGACTACCATCCAATGAGTGAGCAGGGGCTGGACCTAGGCCACATATGTAACAGATGTGCAGCCTGGTCTTCATGTGGGTCCCCCAACAACTGGAGCACAGGCTGTCCCTGAAACTGTTTCCTGCCTGCATGGGAATCCCATTCCCCTAACTGGGCCACCTTATCTGGCTTCAGTGGGAGAGGATACACCCAGTATTACAGAGACTTGATATACTGGGATGAAGGGGAAGGAGGGATGTAGTGTGTGAGGGTAAGAGGAGGGCAGAATGGGGGGAGGATCTGAGTGAGGAGGGACTGAAGTTGAGCTGACATTGGGATGTAAAATGAATAGATAAATAAATTAATTAAATAAAAAATAAATCCTGGTCTATCAGTTCCATTCTTAATTACAGATGGTAAATGTAAATTATAAGGAAAAGAGAATTTAGGAATGATGCTTAGAAGCCTGTGACATGGAGGGGGCAGCTTACCTCTTAAATGCCCAAAGATGGGTGGTGGAAAGGAGGAAGGCGTCAGAGGAGGATATGAGAGTCAAACAATAGAGTTCTTAGGGACCTCCTTCAAAATAAACGTTTAGGACTGCAAAAACATCCAGATAGGTTACACTTAGACTGAGGGGCTTGTTTCCCTGGGTGTGGTAACTAGCAAACTTCATGAATGAGTCTCAAAATTGTTTGCACCAACATAATTTCCAATGTGTAGTCTCACTCACAAGGAGGCAGATCAAGAGACCAGTTCAACATACCACTCCTCCCATCCTGTGGTCTCACTTATCCCCAGACCTAGGAATTCAAGTATGGCCCAGGGAGTGCACACAGATGGAGACAGCTCTTGGAGTCACAAATGTATTTTGTAGAGGCTCCCCCAAGCCCTGTGGTTTTGGAAAACAAGTTGTGATAGAAGTCTGCTCCTCCTATATGTTGTGAAGACATTCTTGGGTAAGAAGCATCCTGCCCCTATTGGCTTAGGTTAAGAGTCATGAGGCTGTCTGTTCACTCAGGACAAGGCCAAAAATGTACCTTCCAATGTCCTTTTCTTTGGCCACAGTTAACCAAACAGTGTGTGTTCACTGATAAATCAGAACAAGACACTTGCTAATCATATTTTTCTTAAGATTCTTTTCTAGCCCTAGGCTTCTGAACCTTGATCTCCTTGAGTGGGAAGCAGCATTAGAAACTCATCCCCATGATGCAAAGCAATCATCTGGTTTCAGGATAAGCATGCTCCAGTCATCTGGTCTACCACCCAACTCTTCCATCCCACGTCTACAGAGCCACACAGCTTTTAAGCCAGGTTCATTTCTTTCTACAAAAAGTTGTCTTCGTATGTTGGGTCATGGATTAGAAAATCAGGCTTATGAGTCACAGCTAGTGGGTGTTTTTGTTCTTGTGGTAGTGGGGTTTGAAGCCAGGGCCTTGCTTATGCCAGACAGGCTCTCTACCAGTGAACCACATACCTCAACTTAATAGAATGGAATGATAAATAGAACATCAAAGTCAATGACATGTAGTAAGGAAGAATTATGCTTCATAGAATAGACTTTAGGTAATACTTGTATGTGTTTAGTTAATGTATGTAATGTATATCATATTTATATAGTTTATATTACATATGCTTATCTTACTTTATATATGATATATATATATATATATATATATATATATATATATATATGCACTTTTTAAAATGTGGGTTAGTCAAATACCTGAAAAGTGTTATCTTAAATTCAAATTTTAAGAAAGACTGATAGAATATCTTGCTTTAATGGACTAAGTTGGCTTCTTTGAATCATGATAGTCTTCACTAGTCCAGGCTGGTGGATGGTGGGATCTCAGAAGAACACTGTGAGATTTTCCATATTTATACGGGAGGAGCAAAGCTGCTCATATTTTCCAAGTCACCTCAGGAAGTGAAACATTAACACTTGTTGCTGACCCAAGTGAATGAAACAGCCCTCTCCCCTCCCCACTGTGAGTTTACCAGGAGACAAAACCTTGGCTCTGGCTCTGTAAGCAGCTTTGAGAATTAGAGTCATCAGAGGTGCCTATCTGCCATCGCCAACAGCAAATGCGGATTTCCTACTGGATGTTTCCCGTTGCGGAGGGCAGAAGGCTTGTTTAAGTTACACGAGGTTACTGTTTGAAGATCTTATCTTCCGGAAGAGAAGTGGGAGGCTGGAGTCCAAGGCAAGAGGTGATGTTTCAGAGAACTGCACACAAGTGTGCTCACCAGCAAGTATAGTTAGGCAGGAATAAGCTGCTTGCCACAACTGTCTCATGAAGAGAGCTATAGTGAATTCAACCAATCAAGATGCCGACTAAAGACAGTCAGACTGATTAAGTCTGAGGTGAAACAGAAGTTTGTAAGGACAGGTTGGAGAGTTTCTGCCCCAGGGAAACCACCCAGGATTGTGAACTGGCTGCTGGTGTCATGAAACTTGCCCGGAGCCTGTGCCCACCCAGATACAAACCAAACAAAACAGAAAACATCCTCCAGCCCACAACTGTTCTTTGGACAAACTTGCAATTGAGTAATGCTCAACAGAATGTTCTTTGTGTTGGCTCAAGGCCTAAGAGAAAGACAGCTAATCACAGGTGGCTTCCAGAGCCTTTGTGTCTATCCTCATTTCAAAAGAGATGAGAGCTAGCCATTTCTTTTCCTACCAGCCAAGCTCCCTGTTTTAGGTGTTATTTCAGGCCCAGTTGCATCACAGGTACAGTTACACCTTGATCACTTCAAAAGTAAAACTCTGCTAAGCAGTGGGCCAGTAAGCACTTCCGGAGGATTCTGACAATGGCCAGGCTCACAGTCATTTGTGGATGTATCAATACTATGACGCAAGAACATTGAAACATATCCTTGATGCTCCCTTCATAAAACTCCACAATCACATTCCACCATCATTTAGCACCAAGTTAAAGTCAAGGTTTCGAGGTTGTCTTGCAAGCATAAGGACCTAAATTTGGATCCTCACCTTTCCACAAAAGCCTGGATGCAGCAGCCTGCATATATAATCCTAGCAATGGCAAGATAGAAATAGAAACCAACAGAAGGACCAACATTTGAGGTTGTACTTTGATCTTCACAAGCACTGCTTGTGAGCTTGTGTGCACACGCGCGCGCGCACACACACACACACACACACACACACACACTCAAATATTTTTTTTATTGGATATTTTATTTACATTTCAGATGCCATCCCCTTTCCCCATTTCCCCTCCCTAGAAAACCCCTATCCCATACCCCCTTCTCCTTTTTGCTTTTATACAATTTTTTTAATGTTAACCAATGGCTTTATAAATTTGGTAATGCTCAATATCAATCAGAAGTGTAGCCTAATACCCAACCTAGATATATCAACTATCTTTGACTGGTGGAGACATGTGAACATCTGCCTCCATGTCTGACCCCCTCTCTCTTTCTCTCTCATCCCCTAGCTCCTCCTTTCCTTCTCCTCCTCCTCTCCTTACTCCTCCCACCCTAGCTCCTCCTACATATCACCCTTCCTGTTAAAATAAAACTTTTCTCTCAAAATACAGTTACAGCATAACTATATTAATTTATGTCAGTTAGGTACAAGATAGACCTAATACCCAGTCCATCATTTTGTTGACTAAGCAGAACCTCTGTCATCTCTCCTAAATAAAAGACTTAGTTCTGAACCTGGCTTTTTTTTTTTTTCTTCTTGGCTTTAAAATGAATGTCAGCTACACACTCAAATATTAAAAAAAAAAAAAAAAAAGACCATAAATTTAAAAGCTCAAGAAGGAGGGGGAGGCACAGGGAGAGGGTTGGAGGAGGAAAGGGAAGGTGGAAATGGTATAATTATAACCCCCAACAAATAGGAATAATATGAACAAATGAATAAAATTTATTAAAAAGGAAAAAGAATAGTCAGGGAAGGCTGGAAATCTCAAGTGTTACTAACATCCATCTCAAGTTTGGCCGTAGGAACTTCATATTGGCTTGTTCAATAAACAAATAAGGCTTTATGAAGAAGCCACACGCAGGGTCTCAGTAGCTGCTATTCTTGGAGGATGCAGGCCACCATGATTATCAGAGGGCACCGAGGGTGCTGTGATTGAGGACCCTGACAGAGACTTGGCACAGGAAGGTTTTCAAATAGAGAGGTTTGCTTCAAAATGAATGGCTTTCTCAGATTCTTGCAATTACGGGAATCAAATCAGAGGCAATCCAAGTTTTCACTGAAACAGTTTATGGACCAGAGGAGTATGCTTGGAGACACAGTTGAGGAAAATTCAGTCAAAGCTATGAAAGGTAAACGAAGCTTAAGAGGCTGGAGTCTTCCACAAATGTCTGTAGGATTTCTTCCCCAAGAGTATGCTGGGAATGTCAATCAGAATGTAGTTTTTGGTGTCTGCAGTGCCTAAAGTATGCGTCTTTCCTCTGTGTGCTGGGGTTGTTGTGTATAATGTCTCTGACCTGCTCATGAGAGAGCACAAGATTTTCAGGAACATCTTTGAAGGAAGGAAAAACAAACAGAAAGAAAAATGAAGGCTATAAAGGCAAGAATTAAGAAGGGAAAGAAAGAAAAGGAAGGGAAGATGAGAGGATGGAACTGACAGACAGAGGGAAACAATTCAAGTGAGCACCTAGGAAACAGAAGCAGACAGGGAAGGCCATCAAGTGTCCCATTGTCAGTCTGAGGCTGGGACTGGCATCGACTTCCTGGTTCTTGAGCAGTTGAGAGGTCTCTGCCTGGTCTCTGGGGTGAGGGTGAAGAATGGGATTCTAGGCATCAGTGCCCAGGAGTTGCTCTGGAGAACTGAGCAGTTAAAGCTGGTCTTAGCTAGGTACAAGGAGTGAGAGGAAAACTGGCTCCCAGAGGCATCTCGTGGGAACGGCACCACATGTGATCTGTAGGCTGGGCTGATATTCCAGACCTAAAGTTTGCTCATGGCATAAAGGAGGCTCAACAAACAGTTGCTGATTGTGGTCTAGTTAAAGAGTCCAGCTGGCAGAGTGTTAGGGACTAGACTCAGGTGGTTTTCAAGTGTGTTGGCATCTTTTAGGTCTCAGAATGATGTATATATTATAACTTTAGGTTGGTAAAGCTGATCCCATAAGGATTTGATGGCAACATATTCCTTTGTCTTTTTGTTTCACTGTGATCATAATATGGGTAACTAGCTCTCTCTCCTGTCCCTCCCCCGCCTCTTTCCCCTACCCTCCCTCTCCTCCCCCCTCCTCCTCTCTTCTTCTCTTCTCTCCTCTCTTCTCTCTATTCCTTGCCTGTCCTCTTCCCCTTCCTCTTTCTTCCTGTCTTCTTTTCTCTTCCTCCCCTCATCTTCTGCCCTGTCTCCTTCCTTCCTAAATCCATAATAGAAACAGAATTTATTAACAAAGTATTCACTTCTAAGGGAGTACACAGCCCTGAGCTTGGAAAAAGGTTAGAACCCCAACCACCCTGTGCCCACTTGCGATTTCAAGGCTCTCAAGTATTTTATTTTTTATAGTTTGGGTAACACAGTGGCAAGTCAGAGGCTCTGCTCACTCTCACCAGCATCACTACTTCTGGGAGCCATACCACCTTTATTTGCTCCTGTTGTCTCACTCAGTCCTGATCCATATTGCTACCCAGCAGGGACGGGAAGCACTGTGTACCTGACACTGTTTCTCAGGTTCACAGAAGACCTGGCTTTCTGCTGTTCCATCACCTGCCATCTCTTCTGGAGTCTCTACTACCTTCTGGTATTCCCTTCTTTTTGTTGGGAATCCTGCTGACTACCATGGACCAGTTAGAAGGAGTGAGGAGGGGCCCAAGCCACCACACTCTGAAGTTCTGATCTGCAACTTGGGTGGTTTTATTCCAAAAGCGAAGTTGAAGACTGAGAGGCTTCATGGTATTCTTATGGTATTACTATCCTTCATGCACAACAGGAGTTGAGAAGCTTCTGGAGATTGGCTCATGATATAACCACAATGTTTCTAGGGCAAATTGGTTATTAATTTGCCAGCAACTAAATTAGAATGAGATACACTGTGAATGAAATTGAGTGTAATTCTAATGGTTTAGTATTTTGTACAAAGCTCAGATAGCTCTAACTTGCCTGAATTAGTGCTTTCAAATAAAATTTATTGAATACATCCTATTCTGGCTGCTCTGCCCTCTTCCCAGGTGGCTCTGCCCGTAGGGAGAGACACAATAAAGTCTAGTACTCTGGTGGTGCTAACACCTTCATGGTGTTTGTAGAAGAAACGACCTTGGGCCAAGTGAACGAGAAAAGAGGAAGTTCCCCAACCACTTCCAAGGGGTTGAGGCTGAAGAGCAGATGTCTTCAGGCTGCCCAAATGTCTGCCACATGGCTCAGCAATGCTACAGTTGCTGAAACCCCAAGTCTACAGCTCAGGGTGGTCTGGAAGGGAAGGATTGTTTTCCTGAGAGTGGTTTCAAGAATGTAGCTCCTCACCTAATAAAAGGAATGTACGACGATTAACTGGGTCTAATATTAGTGTCTGCAAAATAAAGCACATTTGGGCCCCGGTAAGAGAACAGGCACCGTGTGCACCCACTGCCAGGCAAAATCTGTTCTGTTTCAGTCATAAGTCTTTCTTGGATGCCAGAGAAGAATTTCACTTCCGTTAGAAACACAGAGTGAACCAAAGCAAAAGAACATGTTTTGGAGATGAAAACATAAAGTTCTCTATGTCTTTTTGGCCTGCTTTGGTGGCTTCTTTCTCATAGTGCACTTGACTTGGCCATGGCTTGCCTTGTTTTGCACACGGTGGTGGAGCAGTGAAGTCAGCAGGATGAGCCATTTGCTTCTGGCATTTGCTTTAGTCAGAGAACATGCATTTGACACTGTACTTTACTAATCTCCTGGTGGGCCATTCATTAAGCTTCTTTGAACACCAAACCCTTGATCATTATTAAGGATACATCGATAGACTTTAGGGCAACTTCTACTTAGAAATACCACTGGCTACAATGTAAAAATTGAATAGACTCCTTCATGCAATAAAGTTACCACTCTTACTGAACTAAGCCTCAAGTTACTAGAAGTTAGTTTACTTACGCTATTTAACTTGACTTAATTAGCCTTCATGAATCCCTTTGATGTCCATTCTCAAAGTATGGTCCCTACAACATCAGCATCACTGGAGAAATTTGTAAGGAACATGAATCTTTAGTTTCTGGTGTAAACTTACTAGGGCAACAATGTGTGCTTTAGCAAACCCTTCAAACATTTCCCATGTACACTGAAGTTTAGGAATGTCTGTGTAAGAAATGTTATCCTAGGCTTTATTTTATAGCATTGTATCATGAATCTTTGAAGTTCCCTTTAGCAAAAATTTCAGTGTTAAGCTGTAGGTTACCAGTGATCTTCAGTACCATGTGTACAGGAGGCACATATTTTCCTGGGGCTGAAGAGATGCTCTTAAGAGCACTTGCTGTTCTTTCAGCGGACCCAGGTTCAGTTCCTAGCATCATATGGAGGCCCACAACCATCCTTAATTCCAGTTCTAGGGTATCTGATACCTGTTTCTGGCCTCTAAGGGCACCAGACACACAAATGAATCATGTGCATACATACAAATACTCATATAGATAAACTATAAATACATAAGTGTACACATTTAAAACATAGTCTTTTATAAATGTCATGTCTCAGGGCTGAGGCAGAAGACAACTTCAAGTTCAAAGCTAGCCTGGCCTATATGATACACTTCAGGGACCATTACTTTGTCTGGCTCCTGTTCCTCCTGGTTAATCAAAGTGGTCCAATTCTTGGATAGAAATGTGTCTTATATTATTTAGTATGTCATCATCTTGATGTCATCAGGCATAAAGGGACAGTGAGACTCTTTGGTGTGCGGGAGATCAATGTGGACACTGGTGGAGGGACTGTCTATTCATGACATTGTGATCAGCAGGAGAGTTTGCAGTGCTGGGAAGTCACTGGCTTCTACATGGAGCTGGTCTGCCTGTGAGTGTGGCCTCCTTGGATGTTAGCAAAGCTATCTGTTGGCAGGAGAGAAGGGCAGGGAGCTGAAATTCTCTTCTGAATCTGTAGATTCATCATGTCCTTGATGACCTTGTCAGTTCTGCTTTTCAGTTTCATATAAAGAATTCAAGATTCCTCGTGCCGAGAGACACCAACACTAGTACCTTTGCTTTATTGATCACAGAAATAAAAATTTGAGTTTATCAGACTGAGGTCCTGGAGAAGAAAACCAAAACCAAAACCAAAACCAAAACCAAAACCAAAACCAAAACCAAAACCAAAACCAAAACCAAAACCTAAAACAACCCTGCTTGTCATCATGAGTCACCAGTCATGATTACACATGCCTTCACAGGTTTCCTTCTGGATTTTCTATGAACATGTTAACTAACTTCTATCTATGCTATCATGCTGTTTTACAAAGATTTGCAAGTTCAGAGATCAAGGACTGGCCCTGCTATTGTTAACCCACAAAGGGGGCTGTTAGACCCTAGGAGCTCACAAGGAAGTTGGGCTGATGGTAGCAGAACTTGCATCTAAGGTGTGTCCTGAGGGCTGGATGAGGACCACTCTGTGTTTTATGTTAAGATATACTCTATAGCCTTGCCGGCATGAGCTGTCTTTTGTGTTATTAATCTTAGCCGTTCTGACAGGTGTAAGGTGGGATCTCAAGCCAGTTTTGGTTTGCATTTTCCCGGTGGCTAAGGATGTTGATCATTTCTTCAAGTGCTTCTCAACCATTTGAGATTTCTAACTGAGAATTCTCTGTTTTAGATCTGTACCCCATTTTAAACTAGATTTTAAAAAATTTCTAGTTTCTTGAGTTCTTTATATACTGTAGATTTTAACCCTCTATCCAATGCATAGTTGGTAAAAAATCTTTTCCCATTATACAGGCTGCTGCTTTGTCTGAGTGATGGTGTCCTTTGCTGTACAGACGATTCTCAGTGTCATGAGGTCCTATTTATTACTTGTTGATCTTAGAGCCTGTGCTAATGATGATCTTCTCAGAAAGTCTTCCCCTGTACTAACCCACTCAAGGATATCCCACACTTTACCTTCTATCAGGTCCAGTGCTTGTCTAGTTTTATGTTGAGGTCTTTGATCCAGTTGGAGCTGAGTTGTGTTCAGTGGTAAATATAGACTTATTTAGATTTTTTTCTTCACGTACGTATCCAGTTTGACCAGCACCATTTGTTGACCATACTGTCTTTCCCCCCCCCACTGTGTATTCTTGACTTCTTTATCAAAAATCAAGTGTCCAAATGTGTGTGGGTTTATGTCAGGGTCTTCAATTCAATTCCATTGATCAACATGTTTGGATAAGGGTTTGTCAATTTTACTGATTTTTTTTTTTTTTTAAAGAAGCAACTCTGTTTCATTGATTCTTTGTATTGTTGTCTTTGCTGAAGGTCAGAAGGTCTCAGACTACAAATACTGGTAACGGTTTATGAAGCCTGAGTGAAGCCTGTAGGGGGCTCTCACCCATCTGCAAGCTGCTGTATAGTGGAGATTTTGTCTATGGGACAAGCTTGGTCTAATGCCTTCTTTAACACAGAATTACTTTTCTTAAAAAAAAAAAAAAAAGCACATTTCTGTCATTCTAGATACTGCATTACCAAGAGATGGCAAACCTCATATTGCCAGATAAAATATAGGACACTTAAATTTGAAATTAAGCAAATAATGGATTATTTTTAGTGTAAGCATGTCTCGTGTACTGTGGGATATACTCATACTAGAAAAATTACTGTTAAATTTTAACTGAGTGTCTTATATTGTTGTGTATGAAATATGACAACCCATACGCTGGCTTCCTGGGCACTTTGGAGGCCTGGCTCAGGCTCTAGAATCCACTAATAGCACTGAGGGAGGCAGAAAACAAAGAGGCAGAAGCTGGGCTCTATTGCTTGGGCATGTCTTGGATCCACTGCTTAGTGGGCTCCCTCAAATTCTTGAGCACCAGTGTCCTCTGAGAGTCTGTGGATAACAGCAGTTCCTACTTCCACAGATTATTGCAAGAATTAAGTAAAGCAATAAAGAATATCTGTGGCATGAATTGTATGGGTTATGCTATATGCCTCCTCTCTCTAAAAAAGATGGTGACAACAATTCTATCTGTATAAGTATCTGTAGTTTGTTATTTTATATCTATCTGTATCTTCCACTCTTTTTCTCTCTGTTATATAATATATCCATATATAAACACCACATAAATATATGTTTATGCATGTACATACTAAAAGGACTCAGCAGCAATTTATAACTTATAGTTAGTCTTATGTCTGAGCCCAAATGTTTTGCTGTTGGCAATGGGCAGGGTAACAGCACATAGCAAAGTGTGCAAGAATAAAATCACCAGGTGTCTTACACAGGAAGAATAAAAAGAGAAGAAATAGTCAGCGGACATGAGGGTTTGATGGACCAAATTTAAAATCCACCTTGGGACCAGGGTTGTAGCTCAGTTGGTGCAGTGCTGTCTAGTGTGGGCAAAGCCCTGAATTAGATTCCCAGCACTACAAATGCTAGGAACCTTGTCTTGTGCCTTTAGTCTCAGTACTCAGGGGTGGAGCCTGGGGGTCAGTTCAGAGGTCATCCTTGGCTACACAAGCTGTCAAAAGTTAGAGATCCTGTCAAAATAAATAAATAAAAATGGAAGTACCCCCCCAATGAAAAAATAAATATATTGCATATGATAAAAATTTTAATATAGGTGTTATTAATATTACTTTTGTGCTATCTAATATTTGTAACATATAATATATTGCATACTTTAAATAGATATTTGCCAAGTTGAAAACTATCATTTTCTCTCCTTTCTTTGTAAATATTGACCTTCCCATAAGATCAACCCCAAAGGTCACATTTTAAAGTACTGTTCCATGCATGGCCCTATTAAACAGCACACTTAATGCTTTAAAAATTGTTTATAAGTTGTAAAATATTATAGTCATGCAAAAAGTATTTTTCAAATACTTTTCAAAAATATTCTCAAAAATAAGTTTTCATCTTAGATGTTTATTTTCAGGTTAAATCAGAATACTCTCTCCTTTTTATTTTCTTCTTTATTCCTTTTAAAAACATTTCATACAATACATATTTTGACCATATTCTTTCTTCTTCCCAACTTCTCCCAGATTCTCCTTCCAACTTCATGTTTTTTTCTGTCTTTCAAAAATAACAAGTAAACATAAAAAAAACAACTCAGCAAACAAAAAGCACACAACATTAACAAGGTACCATGGGATCTCTCTTGCTGGGCGATTACGCCTGAACATGAGGTTTTGTCCTGAAGTGTGATTGATACACTCAGTGCCACTCCATTGAAGAAAACTGATTTTCTCTCTTTCACCAGCTATCAATTGCGGAGCACTACTTTGTTAAAGGTGGGGGCTCGTGCTCACACTGGGGTTTTGTCTGGCTTTAACTTGTGCATGCTGTCACAGTTTCTGTAAGCTCACAAGGGCATTAACGTGGTTGTGTTTGGAAGATGGGGTTTCCTTGGTGTTGTGCAACACTTCTGGCTCCTATTATCTTCTTCGGCATAGATGCCTGAGCCTTGGGGAGAAGGGTGTGATACAGACTCACTCTCTGCACACTGCCCTGTCGTGGGTCTCTACTATTTACTGCAAGAAGAAGTTTCTTTGATGATGGTTGAGCGATGCTCTGATTACATCATCAGAGTTGTAGCATCTACCTGTCTTGTTGGCATTTGCTAGTGGCTCTGGAAGTCATGTCTTTGAGAAAGCAATCTGTTCGAATCCACAAGAGTCCTCAGGATGTTTCTACCTTTGCCCCAGTAATCCTGCATCTGAACAGCTAGCTTAGCAACACAAGAGACAGTTACAAACATCTAAATGCTCCAATGTATGTCCATCTATTTTCCTAAACACACACACACACACACACACACACACACACACACACACACACACACACACACATGCACACACACATGCAAGGAATACATGTATTTAAAAATATTTCTTCATTGTGTTTGTGTTATATATGTATCCACATGTGTATGCATGTGTGTGGGTCAGTACACACAGTGTGCAGGTCAGAGAACAACTTGCAGGAGTTGGTTCTCTCCACCATGTGGCTGCAGAGGATCAAGTCCAAGTCCTTATAGCTAGCCTTTGTTGGCTGAGTCATCTCAAATGTCTCAATTGTTCATGTTCGAATATATGTGTTTGCAGTAGAGGAAAGCAAAGCTAGTGTTACAGATAGCCAGTGGTACCAGGCCCCATGATCTGAGATGAGTTCTACTTTGGGGTCTAATGTGTTGGGGTTGCTATCCTGGAGTTTGTGCTACGTAGTGAGTCAGGTGGAAGCAGAGACTGCACACAAGGGTGTGAAACCTTGATTCCCTGTGTTCTCAGTCTCGCTACCCCTGTTTGGTGGGTACTCTGCCTCCCTTTCCCAGGAGTCTGTCAGGTTAGTGCTTTTTACCATCTGCCTCAGCTGGGAGCCTGGGAGTAGATGCAGGAAAGTATGGGGCCAACTGCTGTGTCTCCACATTGCTGGGTAGGGTCACAGACACCTATGGGGGCTTTCACCTGGAGTTCCCTGGTGCACCCAAGATCCTGTGGTGGTACTCAACATGAGAACACACAAGAAACAATGCCTTCAGACACCAAAGAGCTGGCCACAGGGGGAGAAAAGCCTCGGTGTTGTTTTGGACGGGAGTTCACTGTTTCATTTTGTGCTAGCTTCATAAATTAGGCCGTTGCTGGAAGAAAAATGCTAGTAGATACAATTTAGAGGCCCCAGGGGAGGACCCAGTACAGCTTCATCAAGAAATTACTCTAGATAAAGTAGGAAAAAGGAAAACTCCCCCTTTTAGCTTTTAGCTTAGGCGGCAGGAACTCAGCCAGGAAGGAAGAGAATGAACCCAGGGTCCCGGGGACAGTTTATGACTTTTCCCACACTGGGAAGAAAGCGACGTCAATTCTTGGCTCTGAGAATTATTGCTTTTCTGTAGTACATACGTGTGTGTGTGTGTGTGTGTGTGTGTACACAGAGGAAGGAGGTACAAAAGCCATCGTGTGTGAATGGATATGTGCAGGGAATATAGGATGCAGGTATGGAAGTCAATGTATGTGAGTTTACATACATGTTTGTGTAAGAGTGTAAATGTGCGTGTGTGGAGGAATAGGTATAGAAGGACGTAGTGAAAATCAGTGTGTGTGATTGTATCCTTGATGGGGAAGGGTATTGGAAGGAGCTATGGAAGTCAGTATATGTGAATGTTCACACATGAGTGTGTGTTTGTGTGAGTGTGTAGGTGTGCACATGTGAGTGTAGGAGGTATAGAAGCCAATGTGTTTGATTATGTGCACATTATATGTGTCTGTATATACATTATGTATGCAAGTATCAGTGAAAGTGTGGAGGTAGGAGGGAGGTATGGAAGTCAGAATTTGTCTGTATGTGTGTGAGTGTGTATGTGTGCAAATATGGAGGCCTGGGTATAGGAGCAGGTATGGAAGCCAGTGTGTGACTGTTTGTGTATGTGCATGTGTGAGTGTAAGGATGTAAGAGGAAGGTGTGGAAGTCAGGAAGTGTATGTATGTGAAAGAGAGTGTAGGTGTGTGTGTGTGTGTGTGTGTGTGAGTGTATGAGTGTTTATGAGTGTACTCACATGTATGAGTGTGCATATGTAGCTGTGTGTGTGTGTGTGTATGTGTGTGTGTAGGAGGAGGAGGTGAGAAAGCTAGTGCTTCTGATTTTCTGCAAAATATCTTGTAGCTTTCTGGTTTCCCTTTTAAAGTTCATTTGGAAGAACCATCCCATTATTATTATTTTTTTTTATCAGAATTGTATCTGATGAGGTTATTTTTCTTAATAAAGAGAAAAAATTAAACCCCAATGCCTCATGAAGGAAGATTCAGCACCCTAGGCCAATCCACCACTCTTGTGTATAATTGGGTCTGCCATTGCTGAGTAACCACTTGAGAGAAAAGTGTTCACACACACCACCCCCCACCCTCCCGTGCAGTGAATGAGCTCTTTCAAGGCCTCCAGCCTCAGGGAGAACTGTGTCAGAGCCTCCTGCCAGGAGGCATCCTAGAAGCCTGGCATAGCAGCAGGCTCAGTTTCAGACTTGGGGGCACTTTGTTTCTCTGGTCATGCAGATAAGCATCTGTTTGCTCCCTGTCTTCCTGGTCATCAGGGCTGGAGTCCCTTCAGAGAGGCATTGACATCTAAATATCTAGGAGTTTTAGTGACAGGAATGGGGACATGAACTCACCAAAGGCTTGGAGCACTTTTGTTTGACGCGGAGGAAGAGCTAGCAACAGTAGTTTCTGACGTCAAGGTGAAGGCTGCTGAGGTTAGTCTTTCTTCCAGCTCATCAGTCTCTGGGGGCATTTGAAACCAACTGTTTATAACAACCCTACTGGCAGTTTCTCCAGAATTGTTCTAGGTGGTTTGTTCTGTTTTGACCTATGACAGATAATGCCTTGTTGCCCATCCACATTAACAATGTCAGGGTGCAGCTTTCGTTCAGCAGCGGTGTTGGAGATTACTGAATCGATAAGCGGGATTCCTGTGTTTATGCCTTCAGACAGTTAACTGAAAGAACACTCTGCTGCCTCTCCTTCCTGTTTTCCAAGAACTGCCTGTTTAGGAGGCCGACGGCTGAGTTTACATCTTCAGCAGTGTGTGTAAGATTCTCTGTGAAGATCTCTTCCTCTGACCGGAATCCCAGAGGCTTTCATGTGAGATGTTTTGGTGCTTGGAAGAAATCTTCCAGTGACTTTTCTGAGGTGCAGCCTATGATGCAATTATAAGAGAATAATAAATTAATATAATTAAGCAAGACACAGGCTTTTCTGGGCTCATCCACTGGAAAGGATAGAGAAAAATAGTCTCCCTGGGAAAGGCTGAGCTAAGTGTATACGTGCAAACCAGTGAGATGAGTCCTTAATTCAGCCGAGGACAAGATTGCTGAAAAACATTCGGAAAGCACCGTTTTCCAAATCTCTTAGCAATAATCACCTTGGATTGTGGTTTTGTATCGACTTGCTGCTTCCATTTGCCTAAGTCTTCTAAGCTTAGGATCTGGAACAAATATATCCCTCTAAGGCTTTGTGAGTGAAGGAATGGACAAGGAGACTCATTTCTATATATTGCAAGATGTAGAAAGAAGAGGGGTGCTCAGGGTGTGGTGACATCCTGAGCCAAGCACTGGATGTATTTTCTAAGGCCCCTGTCTCAAAGAAGCCAAGAAAGCAACCAAGGGAAAGAATGCTCCTTGAGGGAAAAGGCCTATGGGCAACACCCAGACTTGCCATTCTTGATAGATGGCCAGGAATCTGGAGTGTGTATGCCCCTGGGAAATCAGCCAAATGTACACAGGGCTAGGTATCTTCAATCCACATCAACAGCTTGGACAAATCAATATTTTTTCTTGATTTTGACCCTCACAGGGCCTCTCCTTGGCCAAAACTGCTACCCTTTCCCTTGGGGTTCTCATTTTACTCCCAGGAAGAGAGCGAACTGTTCCCGAGAAGTTTTATCTTCAACTTTCTGTGGCCAGTGGGGAGAGCCCAAGGACATATGTCAGGGAAATGGAAGCAGGCAGGTGTGCAGTCCCTGTCTTTTTCACAGCACCAAATGCTTGACACTTTAACAAGTCTAAAATGAGCAAAACAAACCCGAGGGCTTTGTCCAATTTGGGGCAAACATCAGGTTTCGAAGAACGATGTTTCCCCTCTATTTGAGCCTCTTCACCAGAATCAAAGGCCTCAGCCAAATGCCTGAAGGCTTTTCAGTGATCATCTGCACAGACTCTCCAGAGAATACAGCATCCTAGAATAATGGTCTTCCGCAGCCAGCCTGATGAGACAGGAATGTTTATCAATGAATGAAATTCATATCAGGCATGGGCTTGTTTGGCTGCCTCCTTTGCATGATTCATTTGGTGTCCACTCATGGCTAATCTCTTCTCACTCGTTTTGACAGCTGCTGCTGTAGGACCATGGCATCCTTCGGATTCTCCAGAGGCAGGTTAACCTGTCTCATTCCAGTTTATGCATCACTGAGACAAGAGTGGAATTTGTTGCGAGTGGCACATATAGCTGAGAAGGAAAATAACGAGACCATGACACTCGTGAATGAAGGGATCAGGGACACAAATAGTCTCCCTTCTACCAGTGCTTTCTTGCTGCAGACCAATAGGATTAGCTTTGTAAGGCCCTGGAGGAGAAAAGCGAATGAGAAGAGAGAGGAGGGAGGAAAATGGACCTGGAGTGGAAACAGAAGATTCACCTCAGAGACCATGAGTGATGGAAGAGTTTCAACCATTTGCTCTTCCTGGAGAAGAGGGCTGCACCTAATTCCCGGCTCCATTTTGTTAGATACTTCAAACAGGCGTTGCAACCCAAAACCTGAGATGTGTGTGTGTGGCATATGTGAACATTTGATTGGAAATGTTCTCTTATTGTTTCTCATTGTGGGTCTCCATATAATTAATGCTCATCCAAATTGCCTATGATGGATGGATATTCCTCATTCAGTGACAGGAGACTTCCCCATGCCTGCTGGCTCTGTTGCCTTTGGATTCATGGGGACCAGGGGTTGGAAAGGTCAGCTTGCAGGGTCTGGACCTGCTGCCCTCAATGTTCAGTTCCTCTTCAGTTCATACACACATAGAACATGCTTTCCTCTGGGAAGGACGTCAGCATAATGAGCCTCAGTTCAACATTACTTGGAATAATCATTTCACTGGATTTGTTTAGAAAAGGTCTATATAATACTTTCTCTGACTTGTATCATAGCTTAAAAGTCTTATCTTTCCATCTTGTGAAAAGTGGCAAGATTTTAAATCTTTTAGCACAAAATAACGTGCCCTTGGGGAAAATGAATACAAGAAAGTTAAAATTATTGTATACCAAGAAGCAGAGATACAGCAGTGAAGAGTCTGAGAAAGATGTTGCTTATGTTCTAGTCGGGGAAAAAAATAGACAATTCCTGACATACATCAATAAGATGTGCACTATGGGAGATGAACATGACAGCTGACCATAAACCAAGAAGAGGATTGTACTGGCTGGTTTTGTGGTGTTAACTTGACAGAAGCTGGAGTTATCACAGAGAAAGGGGCTTCAATTGAGGAAATACCTCCATGAGATCCAGCTGTAAGGCATTTTCTCAATTAGTGATCAAGAGTAGAGGGCTGAGCCCATTGTGGGTAGTGCCATCCCTGGGCTGGTAGTCATGGGTTCTATAAAAAAGGAAGCTGAACAAGGCAGGGGAAGCAATTCAGTAAGTACCATCCTTCCCTGGCCATCAGGTCCTGCCTATAAGTTCCTGCCCTGTGTGAGTTCCTGTCCTGACTTCCTTTGGTGATGAATAGCATTGTGGAAGTGTAAGCTGAATAAACCTTTTCCTCCCCAATTTGCTTCTTGGTCATGATGTTTGTGCAGTAATAGAAACCCTTATTAAGACAAGGATGCATGGAGAACGGGGATGCATTTTTTTTGAGTGACCAGAAGTGCCTATGTTTTCCTATTTAGATGGTAATAAACCAATGTAAAACAAGTTGTGTGCTGCTTGCAGAAACAGTTTGGGTTCCTAACCCTTTAACCACACAGAGACTCATACCCTGAGATCCCAAGTCTTGATTTTCTTGCCTCTTCAAGAACCACGATTGTGTCAGGCCAGAGGAGGAAATTATAATCTAATGACTCCGAAACGATCAGTGAAGGACACAAACTCTTGTTTTCTTTATTGTCTTCCTCTGGTTCTCCTCGCTCTGTCAGTAAGTCATTTAGATCTACCATTAATAGACATCCAGAATGGGCCACACCTTCCTCTCCCAGTTCTCTCGCCCCTGTAGTGTGCACTCAACATTGACTACTCAGGTGCCAAGCCCCACACATTAGCTGGAGCAAACCTTTAAGATGGGATGTCATTCTTTTGTTCAAACTGTCAATACCTCACAACCTCCTGCACAGCAACTAACTATCTGCCTCCTCCGTAGAGTCTACTTGGAGGCACGTGGGCCTCCCCACCCACACCTACATCCACATTAGCCTCTTCAGTCCTTGAATGTCAAAGGTATTCCTGCCTTTTACCCCTCTGCCTTAACTTCCCTCCACCTGGAACACTCTTCGGACACTCCCAGCCCACCCCTTCTGCATAGATGTCTTCTCAAGATGTCTGTGTCCCTGCCTGGCTCTGTCTGTCTCTTTACTTCTACTCTTCTCCCCACAAAGCATGCTCTGTTTTCTTTTTTATTTCCACAGTGCTTGTGATTTGTACATGGTCAGCAACCTTCACTACGTCATTCACTATTGTGTTAATGTGTGCCTCTATCTGCTAGCCTTGTCTCTTTTGTGCACTGAGGTATCCATGTGCTTGCCCGAGAGAGGTGCTTAGTGAATACCTTTCATAGGAATAGTGAATGTTTCTTTGTGTGATATTTACATATACACATAGATAAAGAGAAACACACACAACTCTCACATACACACATTCACACATAGACGCACATTGTCTTGCTCTCTCTCTCTCTCTCTCTCTCTCTCTCACTCTCTCTCTCTCTCTCTCTCTCTCTCTCTCTCTCTCTCTCACACACACACACACACACACACACACAGACTTTTCGTTTTCTCTCAGAAGCACTCTCCCTCACACTTCTTGGTTATAGCCTACTGTTATGGGATAAGTATTTACTTCTTACTTCGTTCCTAGATTCATAAGTTGAAGCTGTAAGTCCTATTGTAGCATTTTTGCAGAGGGAGATTTTAAGGGCATATTTAAGGTTAAATAAGATGATAAGAAGTAACACCGTGGAATAAGATTAGTGTCCCTGTTAGAAGAGACATCAGGGAGATCTCTTTCTCCTCCCCTTTCCTCCTTTCCCTCTCTTTCCCTTTCCCATCTCCTCTTTCTTCCCTCCTTCTCTCTCTCTCTCTCTCTCTCTCTCTCTCTCTCTCTCTCTCACTGTCTCTTTCTGCATTTCTTTCTCCTCATGAAGATACCAAGGAAAGGCCATTACGAACACAAGAAGACAGCCTTCTGATAGCCAGAAAGAGGGACTTCATCAGGAACCCAAATGACTGACAACATTGATCTGGAGCTTGGAGCCTCCAGAATTGTGAGCAGATACTTCTCTGTTGTTGCAGTCATTCAGCCTGTGGTATTTTGTCGAACAGCCAGAGTAGACTAATACACCTACTGTACTTTAGCCCAACCTAAAAACTCCCCCTTCAAGTCATTGTCAACTGTCATCCCAAGACACAAATGTTCTCACTTTTTGCATAGACTGGGGTGACTGCCAACTTGCTATTTTCTTGCTTCGGCCTCCTGACTGCTGGGATTATAAGCATGTGTCATGACACAAGGCTTCCTTTTATGACCGTAGCATTTTTGCCTGTACAAAACTTACAGAGCTGGCTTTAGCTTGTGTTGTCATCTGTGTGTGCACCTAGTCACTCTGTGTAAAATATAAGTGACTGTAGGGAAAAGAGACTGAGGCAAACAGGAGCCCACAGTGCTAGGTTACATGATGAAACAACAATTATCTTATTTGTAGGGAATATTATAGGACCATTTTGTAGCCTGAAGCTACGTAAATAGTAATGACATAGACTAGGGCTCTGTTCTCCTGGGTCTTAGTCAGGGACTTCATATTGGAGCAATAACCAGGGTTTGAATATGGAAGGCAATCAAAGGTGATGTTGCATTCTTCTGTAAAGAAGACCTTTGTAAAAATGTGTCTGTGACCAAAGCTATTTCCAAAGGATAAAAAAATCATATTGTTATGATACCAATGATAAATAAAAGTCAGCATGTTGCAAACAAGATCCTGGCTTATGTCTCATCTCTAAGTTGTCTTTTGTCCCCTACTTCCCTTAAACTGGTGAGGCAGTATCAATGGGATTCACCTGAGGAGGACCTACAGGATGAGGAGAAAAGGACTGTGAAAAACAAACACAAAAATTATATAATTGAATGAAAAATGTCTTAAAGAAAACTTGTATTTGATGTTAATGATTAAGAAAAAAAATCATTCAAGGACGGGGAGTAGATGCATAGTTCTGCTGAGCTCTCAGAATAAACTCTGGGGAGAATTTCAAGCTTTTGAGAGGGATTCTGCAGGCTGCTAGCTTTCCCTTGGAGAAGCAAGTTTATTTCCTTTGATAGACACATGCCCGTCATTACATCTTTACACAGAGAACGACCGAACGATGGAACAGAACAACTCAAGCACAAATCGTAGAAGTTTTAATCAGGTAATAGAGCAAGAAGAAGTAAAGAGGAGACTCAAGAGAACATTCTTATGTTTGAAGAAGAAAGTCAGCTTCCTATAGAGCCAGAGATGCACGTGAGAAGAACCAGCTAAGAGCATAGACCAGAGACAGTACGTGAGGCAGCAGTAGAGACCGTATAGAGACTTTGATCTACCTTCTGACTCTTGAACATTGAACACTCAGCTCCCATAGCTTCTCAGCCTTACTCTCATCTGTGGAATGAATGTGGCCTTATTCTCATCAGACTAGTGTAAGGATGAGATGAGAGACAAAGCTGAGGCTGAGCATGGGAAAAATCTCCTCCTCCTGCTGCTGCAGGCTTGGGAGCAGGAGACAGAGGGTCAGGGTCAGAGACTGACTGACTGGCTGTTCTCTGGAATGCAGGAGAGGTGGAAGGTGGGATGTCACGGGGAGGTCACAAGAGAAACACGGAGGAGGGACTCATGTACACGCCTGGGCTGCTCCTGCTAGAGTTACACAGTAACTTATCAATAGAAGTGCTCATCAATGTACAATGAAATCTGGTTTTGCAAAATTTAGCAGAGATTCAATCTACACCAACCCCTTTCTTCCACTGAGGAATTAGCAGAGCATCTCTGGGCTGTTTAACTGTAAGAACTATTACATTGAGAATGTTGAAAAAAAATTAGGGTCACAACCCCAGGGCACCATCCTGGAGCAATGCTTAGTAAAGTACTGTATCCATGTGTCATCTCCCCAGGGCAGGCAGAGTACCGAGAATGCAGCAAACAACAAGAATCCTTTCGCATCTTCCCCCAAAAGAGCTCAGTCAGTTCTGGGTCCAGTCTGGCCTACCCACAGTCTGCTGTCTCAGCATGGGCCCTTGTTTCTCTTCTGCTTCAGAGTTATCAATTGGGCATTCAAGGGGAAGAGCTATCAGAAACAGAGGCTTTTCAAATATATACATTTAATAATTTAAAAATATATTTAACATATATTATATATTATATATATATACATATGCACATACAATATACATTACATATAGTGTATACTATATATACATATACATGTGCACATGCACACAGACATGCACACCCCCCCCCATGTATATAATCAGCTGTTCTGATGGGCTTCAGTATCTGGTCCCTCATTGAGATAAACAACTGACCACATTGAGGCATTGCCTCTGAATCACGTGATCCTATCTTATTCTTTGATTTGTAACAATTTTCTCTTCGAGTGACTGTCATCCATGAATGTTTGGTTTTAAGTTCCCTAATCAATTCTCACAGGGCCTGCTGCATCCAAGTAGGATGGCTTTCTGTTTGTGTGTGTTCCGGGAGGTAATTTTAAGCACTCTGGTACTATCTTAAAATCTCACTGGAAAAGAATGGGAGATATTCCCTGTGGCATAACTTGCCCTTCCAGTTTTCTATAGAAACTAAAATTTATGCAACAAGGAGAGATGGGACTCACTTGAGACTTAATGTGACCAGCACTATTTACTTCAAAATGAAGTAGAAATCGTGGAGGGACCCGAAGACACTTGCTAGGCCTAGGAAATCTCTACCTGGGGCACTAGAATCAGGGCAATCCTCCCACTCACCCTCTTGATTGAGTCTAGCTGGCCTTTCATAGTTGAGCCCCCCGACTTGCTCTCATAGAGTCAGTTCAGCCTAAGGCATGGCCCAGCTATATTGTTTCTAAAGAGAGTTAAACCCACTGGGGTGTTGAATAGAATATTCTAAGAATCTTCTAAGTCAACAGCTCTGCTCTCTTGACTATGAGGAATGTGCCCTCCCTGGGGATGTCTGGAGAAGGTGGAATGTGTATCAGCAGTGGGCCCCTGCCTGTCCTCTTCCACTCTGCAGCACGAGGGAGGGACCTTAGTGCTCAATGCATCTGAAGGAGGGACAAAGTTGAGAAGGGGAGGAAACCAAGCCTTTCACCTGTTCTCCCCCAATGAGATCAATCACATTTTGTCCCCTCCCTACCCTGAGTGCTCAAAGTCTGTTTTAGGAAGGAGGTTCTATATCAGTCTGCAGACCGATGGCCCATTTATAGACGATTTGTCTCTACAGTTTTGTTATTTAAGCAGAAGCGGTTGCAACCATGTAGTTTCAGATTCCCGGATTCTCTTAAAAAAAAAAAAAAAGAATCTAAAGCTCCAATTTCAGTAGACCCTGTTTCTTATATCAGGAAGGTATTGTTTTTAGATGGGCCCAGGCCTGCTGAGTTTGCTGCAGGCTTCATTCTTTCCTTATATTTTGAATAGAACAGCTTTGCTCAATGATTTTCATTCTTATTGTATACCCTGGGATATCCCTCACTTTGTAAGGTAGGGATGAGGTTAAGCATATGGACATTTGTTATATTTGAATTTCACTCTGTGATGGGGGCCTATTACACAGATCTGGGCATCTTCTTGTTCCTATCTTTGAAATGAGGAATTCCTATCCATATATTGTGGGGATTCTTCTAAGTAAATTTCCGCACAGCACATGGAATAGAACCTGGCTGGTAGAAAATCTCTCAAGGAAAGTCATCTATTTTTAATACACTGAACAGGGTACCCCTTTGAAAAAAAATGCTATGTACCCACGTTTCTTAGGGTTTCTATTGTTTCGACAAAACATCATGATCAAAAAGCAAGTTGGGGAGAAAAGGGGCTTATTTAGCATATGTTTCCAGATCATAGTCCATTATTGGAGGAAGTCAGGGCTAGAAATTGAAGGTAGGAGCTGATGCAGAGGCCATGGAGTGGTGTTGCTTATTGACTTGCTTTCCATGGTTTGCTCAACCTGCCTTTTTATAGAAGCCAGGATTACCAACCAGCCCAGGGATGGCACCATCCACCATGGACTGGGCCCTCCTCCATTGATCACTAATTGAGAAAATGCCATACAGCTGGATCTCATGGAGACATTTCCTCAACTGAGGCTCCTACCTCTTTGATGGCACTAGCTTGTGTCAATCAACCAGCACACAGTATTGTCCCTTTCCAACTAATGTTGCCATTCTCCTTAGGCTTGCCTCAATCCTATAAAAACAAGTATGACTTATAGTTGTATGTTTCAACATTTTGGAACTGTGTTACGCACCGAGGGAAGTTGTATGTAATTTCACAGTCTTATGTCTGAAGGAGTTCCTGATTGTGGTAGTTTGGATCAAAACTGCCCCTATAGGCTCATGTATTTGAATGCTTGGTTCCCAGTTGGTGAGACTTTGGAGGAGGGATTAGAAGGTGTGGCCCAGTTGGAGGAGGTGTGCCACTAAGGCAGGGCGTGGAGGTTTCAAAAGTCCATCTCAGGCCAATGCCAGGCTCTGCTTTTTTTTCCTCTCTCTTCCATATGTGTATGGATCAGAAGTAAGCTGTCAGGTACTGCTCCAGCACCATACCTGCCTGCCTGCCACTACACTCCCTGCCTTGATGACCATGGGCTAACTCTCTAAAACTGTAAGCATGCACCCAATTAAACTCTGTAAGATGCCTTGCTCATGTGTTTTTGCACAGCAATAGGAAAGTAACTAAAACAACCAATCTATTAAAGAATAATGTTACGTTTGAACTATACAGCAGCCATATGTACAAAGAACACAGTGCTGCATTACAGTACCACAGCAATACAGTATTACAATTACAATTGCAAAACAATTAGTGTATTACACTAAGCTGTAAATAATTGCTCTGGTCTGTAATTGGTGTGCTATGCATAAACTAGCTCTTTTTTATAGAGATGATAAAATCTTACTGACTTGTCAGTGTCTGTGGTATAGATATTTCCACTAAGATCAACTTCAAGCCTCCAGTGATTTAATAACCATCTCTTATGAAGAAAAAAATTGTTTATAGCATATACTCTTTATATATAGTTGACCATAAAAAGTCCCTTCCTAGGTCTCCTCTTCTTCATAGTCTTGAGCAGACACTATTGTATTCCTATCCAGCTCATAAAGAGAAACAAAATCCCAGGAAGTACTGTGGCTTTCCCAAGATCACAGAGAAGGTGAACATGGTACCAGAGAATGGGCCATTCTTTCATTCTTTCTAAATATGGCCGTGTAAAACATCCCTTCGATCTTTCCTGTCACTGAAGAATTTAAAATGCACTACCCACACGCCTTTTGAAGAAAGGTACAGGATGATGTTCTCCATTAGTGCATGAAAATTACTAAGAAATCAGATAGACAAGAATGGGGGTCCAACCTAAGAGAAAAGTGAAGGCAATTGCAAGGATGGTTTCCTGTACCACCAACGAGTCATTGTAGGGGGTTAGCTTTGCAACAGAAAATATAGATTGGAGGATGTCAGAGGCTCTTGGAGGAAATATTTTAAGAAGAAAAAAAATAAATAAAAGAATATATATTTATCCACAGGAACATTTCTAAATTGTGGAAGAGCTTAATGTAAAAGAGCTTAAATATATAAGAAATATTAAATAATATGTATGTGTAATATAGAAAGAGCTAAAATAATAGACGAGGAAGCAGAAAGATGATAAGGAAAGAGACATACTCGGTCCAGGAAACAGAAGCAGTGCAGTAAGGAAAGGGCTTTGTCTTAGCATTCTAAGGAGACAGAATACCATGAACAGAAACAAGGTGGTGAGGGAAGGGCTTATTTCAGCTAACAGTCCACATTGCAGTCTATCATTGAATAAAGTCAGGGCAGGAACCTGAGGAGGCAGGAATCTGAAGGCAGGAGCTGAAGTAGAATCCATGGAGGGACACTGCTTCCTGACTTGCTCTGCCCAGTGAGCTCTACCCTTCCACATCAATCCTAAATCAAGAAAAATACTCCACAGACTTTCCCATAGGCCAATCTGATGGGGCATGTTCTCAATTGGGGCTCCTTCCTTCCGAATGTCTCTACTGACAAAACCTAGCCAGCACAGTCTGTATACCTGTATATGATTTATATATTTGGAAAGAATTTACATGATTTAATAGGAACACTATTTTTTCTTTACTAGTCAACATTATGAAAAGCAATCAAATGTGTTTCCAAGCAGTGGAGATGAGGTTTCTGTGTGTGAGTGAATATATAATCACTCTAGATTATTTACCTAAATATAATTTCAAGATACTTATCAATAGAAAAAAATACTCTAGTTAATAATTCCATAAACATAAAAATTTTTTACATTTGTAGAATCCCCCAGAAATTCACAGATCAACTGAACAAGACAGGATTTTAAGGGCCTTTATCTGATAGTTATATGCAGGATTTTGAACCAATAGTTTTAATACACACAAATTACTTACAATTTAAACTCATGTAGGGAAGATTCCAAGTCTAATAATTTGATATCATCTTTGCATTGTGGTGAAGTATGAATAGGTTCTCCATTCTTCTCAATGGCTTTCCATTTGTGGAAGGATAGGCACTATAGCTTCTAATTTATGGAATATGGCCAAAGTGAGTGAATCCCGTAAGCATATTACAACCTGTGTGTCCTGTCCTACTAGTGGATCATCTAGAGGCTTGATGCTCATGAAATGAGCAACATGTTGTCATTTGTCAATGAACTTTGGTCAGTCTCTAAGGACAACAGGCTGTCTATAGAAGCAATGCTGGTCTCTAACAGTCAGTAAGAAGCCTGGCCTGAATCCTATCGCTGAAAGTAAGCAAATTCTATTCATAATCCAAGTGATATTAGAGCCCATCCCTACCAGGACAGTTCAGCTATCAAATGAGAACACATCCAGAGTTACTCCTGGGTTCCAATCTTACCAGACCTTTAGTATGATCTCTTGTTTAGGAAGTCTGAACTAACCCATGAATATACAGGTAGACTTACTAATCTGATGTAGACGGTTAGAGAGCAATTTATAAAAATCAGTCTGTACCATCAATAATCAGTTAGACCAGTGGTTCTCAATCTGTGAGTCACACCTTTTTGGGGGTCAGACAACTGTTTCATAGGGGTCACATATCAGGTATCCTGTCTATCAGATACTTACATTATGATTAGTAACAGGTAGCATTACAAGGTAGCAATGAAATAATTTTATGGTTGGGGGTCACCACAATACTAGGAACTGTATTACAGGGTCACAGCATTAGGAAGGTTGAGACCCAGTGAGTTAGAGCATTATCTCCGATGCTTTGTATTCGATATTTTGTATTGTAGTGACCAAAAACAAAGGGCAAAACTGATTTAAAGGAAGAGAGATGATTTACTTTGGTCACGGCTTCAGCAGTTTTAGACCACAGTGGTATGGTGGGGATTATGGTGGCTTGGAGAGTTGTAGCAGGGCCTCATCACATCTTGGCAATTTGAAGTGCACGGTTTGGTAGCATTTATTTACCATGTGAAAAAGATCTCTGCAACCTCATCCTGCAAATCTGAAAGTCCGTCTCCCCATCAAGTAATTTCCCTTTTTCCTATTCTTCCAGCTCCTGGTGACCACCACCCTACTTCCTGTTTCTATGAACCCCAGAGCTTCAGGATTCTCACAGCTGTAGAATTAGACAGTACTCACATTTCTGTATCTGCTTTATTTGATTTTGCACAATGTCTCACTGATGCAAGATGTCGCAGGACTTTTTCTTTTCTTTTAAAGACTGAGTATCTTATACAACATTTCAATAGACACACATATGCTACTTTTTCCTTTGGGTATTTTAAATAATGCTAGCATGAACGTGGGTATTATACAAATATCTCCTGGAGACTCTTCTGCCAGTTGCAAATATTTTCTTATTCAATAGGTTGCTTTTTCACTCTCTTTTTCTTTAGAACCATAAGAAAATGCCTTTATTGTTACATTCTTGAACTTTGTAAAAAAACAAACAAAAGAGACAAACGACTTATAGTCTAATTGTTTCAATTCTTACTAAAATAAACAAAAGAACCAAAATGAGATATAAGCATTTTAAAAAGTCAAAGTTCATTTTAATAAAGCCATGAACTTAAAAACTTACTTTAAGCTACAAAGCTTGGTAAGAAATAGTTTGTTCTTCAAAAGCATCTTGTCTGTTCTCAGTTAATGACTTTACTAAACCCTAAATCTAGGACTTCAGAAAGCAAAGCGGCCCTGCAAACTGTTCAGACTGTGAACAGATTGCAGGGTCCTGCTTCCAACGTAACTGGGGAGTGGTGCTTGGAAAGAAGCAGATTTGAAGGAAAACAGTGAACAGTTACTGCAAAGATAGGTAAGACCACAGTGAGCTCTGCCCTGGACAACTGAGACAGCCTGGAGGGGTGAGGCGGGGAGGAGGTGGACTGTAGCTGATCTGAAGAGAGTCGGCTACAGCAGCTCAACTTGGAAGGGAAGAACTACGGCACAGCCTTTTCACTCTTAATGTGTCTTATGATGCACGAAAGTTTTAATTTGAAACATTGGTAACCTGAGGTGTGCAAAGGTTAGGACTTTTCTAAATGACACTACTGGTACAGCAGAAAGCAGAGCGTATGAGAAACACATCAGGAATCTGAACCCTTCCCCAAAGGGCAATTTCATTTCTTGTTGGGTTTCTAATCATCCAAGATATTTTAATGATATTGAAAGAAAAAGAAAACAATTTTGAAACTATGCACACAGTTCAGAAAAAGAAATGTTTAACCTACTGCCATGTATAATTTCTTTTATACCCACAGAACTTGATAGAAATATCTTACTGCTGAAGATATCACATGCTTGGATCTCAGGGCATACATAAATCAAGCTAATATTGACCTGAGAGATTCTTCTCTATCAGCAACTTTCCATAGTACCAGAATGTGCTATGAAAGCTTCTGGGAAATAAAGTCATTACCTCAGCTGTGAACTCTGTGAACTACAGTAATTATCCTGGCAAAGATCTGCACACTGGCACAATATTGGCATGACTGTTATGGGAGTTACCAACTACCTTCTGATTAGATTTAAGGCCTCACTGGACAGATCACATGCCTAATAAAATTATGTTAGCCAAGAACCCATAGATCTCAAGGGAAAAGGGTCCACTACTATTTTGATAATGAATATTGTATTAAACTGCCTTCTAAATATTTATCTTCATACCGGCAAATCAGCGTAGTTCTCAGCTCTTGTCAAAGAAGCTTGTTTTTCCAGTAGACAGAGGTCAATATGGAGACTCACAACTGTTCAGAGAACAGAGGATAAGTGGACTGCTCAACTTACCAGACTCAGAACTTTCCCCTCAGAAGGAGGAGTGGGAAAAGGGTAAGAGTCAGAGGTGTAGAAAGACTGCTGCAAAACAGTATCTCTAGGCATGACAAGGTCTTTGTACTCCTGAACTCACAGCCGCTGTGGTTGCCTGCACAAGACATGCACAGGTCAAGGCAATAAATGTTCCGGCATGGATACAGGAGTACTCATGAAGCCCCACCCCCAGCTGAAAAGCCATCGGCCACAATGGTTGTTAATGGAGGGAGAATCCATTTTCTTCAGAGATTTGGTCCCTGGTAGGTTGTGTAAACTCCAATAGATGATCCTACACACACACACACACACACACACACACACACACACACACACACACGTAACATTTGCAAGCGAAGATGTGTGGACAGAGGAGCATACTGTGGGATACACTACGACATACTACAGCTTCCACGATGAGATGTTTTCTATATTTGTTTGTGTGTGTATTTTTTTATTTGGGGGAGGTTGTAAGATTGAAGGGTGGATGTGAGGGGATGGGGAGATGAGCAGGACTCGGGTGCTCGATGTGAAACAGAGAATCAATAAGAAGTTAAAAAAGTTCTCACTATGATTTTTGTCACCCACTAACTCTGCCCCTTAATGGGAACACAAGCATAAACATGTCACCCAACATAAAGTCATCATATATCTCCACTAATCTGTGTAATCTTCCTGGAAACAGAAAATACAATTTCTGTTTTTCCCATGAGAAAATTTAAGATCAACTATGACCCACAACAAAGCAATTTATAAGCATTAAAGCACCCCTGTCCCTTAGCAAAGTACAAATTCCTGGATTCCCTGAATTACTTCAATAGTAATCAGAGAATATAATCCAATTAATAAATTTGAGCAACGAAATGATAATTACAGAAAACTAACATTGTTTTTGAGACCTTCTGAGCAGCAACAGAAATTTGGGATTAGAATTGCCCTGCTTTTCTCTTACCCTCATTAAAAAAAATTTCTAGATTTTGAACTTCAAAGACAGATCATAGTAGATCACTCACCATCAACGCACCCATCCATCCACTCCTTCCTTTATCCAGTCTGCCACTCAAGAAACAAATCTAGTGTTTATCATGGAGCAGGCCCTCTGCCATGTCTTAAGGAAACACCGGTGAAGAAGTCAGAAAGCCCTCCTACCCTGCAGAGCTTAGACTAAAGGACAATAAAGTTGGGAGGGAACAGAATGGAGAAATGCTTTGGAAGGGTAGATCTGCCACACAAATAATCATGTCCTGAAGCTTTTAGGAAAGTCTGTGAAGAGGATTTGTTTTGAAATCACACAGGAAGAGGGTTGAGAGTGTTATTGGTTGCTCATAGGAGGGCTGTTTCTCTAGAAGGTACATGAAATTGGAAGCATCATTATCCCTTTTTTAGAAGAAAGGTAAACATACCCATCATTTCAGGTTGGTCTGTAATTTAAAGGAAGAGCGTTGGGCTGGCTGTTCACTGTTGCCATGCTGGCCCAAACCTGTGACACTTAACCAACATCAAAGAATTTAACATGCTAAAATTAAAGTATCCTGCCCAGAACCAGGATGAAAATATTCTTGTGTAATACATGAATGGTTATATGTTTTTAATACTGGACAATCAATATTTAAAAATGCATTATAAAGAACCTGGAAACTGCTGTTAAAATTTAACTATCAGTTACATGTATTTTTTTTTAAAAAAAAACTTGTGACTTTATGATTATATTTAACTTGGAACAAACACAGTCTTGACTCTCTCATCTTTAAAAGAAGACGGATGTCTTAATTCTGCTTTCTTGGTCAACCGAAGTGACAAAATACCACTCCTGGCTGTCAAAACCCCAAGTGATACCAATTGCAAAATACCAAGAAATAGAATTGAGTAAGGATGAAGGATTATATTGATTTTATCCCCCCAAACTAATTTTGCATAAAATTTAAGAAGTTTTCAAATAAAAACTTAGGCAGCAAAATGGAGATATGAGAACTATGCAAAGATAAGCGCTGTTTCACAATTTCCTTTAAACACAATCACCATAGCTTTCTGACACATGTGTTGGAAATTTATCCATGCTGCATGAGAAAGTCAGAAACGTCAGGATTTATGTCCCTCATGGCAGTCGGCTCTTTAAGCATCACTGTTAATCTGAATCTACAAGATGCCAAGAGCTGAGCTTTGGAGACATCATCACACTGCAAAGGTAGACTCTGTTGTAACCACTTACTAAAAACAAACTAAGCCAAACTTGTGGCATAAAATTGAGAACAGATGAAGCTTAATAAGCATGAAATGCTTTTGGTGTTACAAACGAGAACCACGTGTGGTGATAGGCGGCTTAGAGCTGAGCAGGGCCCACCTACAAGCAGGACTCATCTTTCTCCTAAGGGGTGAGAGTTGCTCACCAACAACACAACCCATCTATGTCTTTGTGTTTTTGTCCATCTGAGAAATTAGGAGTGGGCACTAGAAAGTGGAGGAAGGTCTGGGGATACAGCTCAGTGGAAAGAGGGCTTTTCTAGCAAGGATAAAATACAGTCCGGTCCTGATTCCTAGAACAACATAAGCATTATGTGTTGGTCAATGCTTTTAATTCTTCTGGGTAGATAGAGTGAGAAAGATTAGAAATTCAGTATCATCCTCAGCTACATATCAAGTTTGAGGTCAATTTGATGTTGACTTTGGATACATGAGACCCAATCTAAATAGATGATAGATGATAGATAACAGATAGATAGATAGATAGATAGATAGATAGATGGATGAATGGATGGATGGATAGATAGATAGATAGATAGATAGATAGATAGATGGAACAAAAAGAAAAGCCATAGGGGATGATCTCTTTAAAACTGGATGTGTGTTCTCAAACTAAATAAACCAATAGAAAAGACAGAGAATAAAGGAATGAATTACCAACTGCATTCTTTTATTAATGTGGGGCAAGGGGGCTGGGGTTACTCATGGTAGATGAGTTTACCACCCTGGACCTTGGTTTGTAAAATGTGTAAATAGAGCCTCATTGTTCAAGGTTATTTTCAAAATTATGATCTCCAAGATATGTATGCTCAAGGGAGTATTAGAAGGTTTGTTTACTTCACTTAGATGTCAAGTTTTGTTTTTTAAATCGTATTGGCTCTGACTTCAAACAAATAAGATACATCCAGTGTCTAAGAAGAAATATTAGTTTTGTTCTTTTTCCCCTCTATTCATACAAACTCATTCACAGAAAAGTTCTTCATACCCAGACACCTCCCATTTCTCTTCAGTGGTTCTATATTAAATAGTGTACAGCTGGCTTGAAAACAGTACAAGGTGGAAAGTAACATGTGACATGGGCTCTGTTCTCAAAAGGCTGATGATGTTGTCATGCAATTATTATCAATTTTTAGTCACACAATAGCAACATCTAGGAGGCTTGTTACAACACAAGTGACTGGGTCCCACTTGTCTACTTGCTGATTTAGTAAGTCATGTGTGGACCAAGGGTTTATACTTCTGATAAATTCCAAGATGCTGATGTGACTCCTGGTCCTTAGTGGAAAGCCAAGCATGGTGAGACATGGTTGCAACCCTGGCAGTTGGGAGACCGAGGCAGGTAAATTTTGAGTTCACAGCCTGTCTGGACAACAGATAATTCAGGAATACCACTTCTTATTCAAATATCAATCTTTTCTGTGGATTCTACTCTAATGACCTCATATAACCCAACTACCTCCCCAAAAGGTCTTAATTCCAGGTAACAGTATACAGGAAGCTAATATTTGAACGTATGTATCCCAGGAGGTTATATGCATTTAGTCTACAAAAGTCAGACACTGTTTTGGTCTGTGTCCCCTCATTATTAACAATACCAGAGACTGGCTATGTTGTAAAGAAAAGAGTTTATGTTGGTTCAGAATTCTAGGCCAAGGTCAAGAGGCCACATCTGGTGTTGCCCTTGATGGCAGAATTCCATGGCATGTGGGACATCAGATGACAAGAGTCAGGCGCAGTTGTGGAGAAAAGAGAAAGAGAGTGAACAAAGGAAGGTCAGCTTGCCTTGTCAGAACTCATTCTCTTAATAAGCAATCCAGACCCCTGGGAGAACATCAACCCCCTATGGAGGAGAACCCCCATGACCCAACCACTCTCCACTAGGCCTCATGTCTTAAAAGTTCCATCACCTTTCACTGTGGACAAAGTTTCCATCAAAAGAATCCCAAAAGTGGGATAGAGGAGGGAGAGTACACTCAGGCACTACCCACACCACAACAGTGGTTTTCTGCCATGACTTTAAAAGTCTACAAATTTGACCATAACATGTAGGGTGGGAGATTCTAGACAGTAGGTGAGCATGAAGTAATGCATAAACGTAAATGGGAAATTCCATTTAGCTTAACAGTGGACTGCCAGGTAGTCAGTTGGTGAAGTGATTTCAACTTTAGTCTGGTTTGGACCTTGCTTTGCGTGGCTATTGATTTTTTTTTTTTCCTGAAGGATCTGGGCATCCAAGCTGTGTGGGAAGATTCAGCGGAGTGTAATACATGAGATGGAGCAGAAAATAGAGGGAAGGGATCTGTGACATCCTGGTCTGCGTAATACACTTGGTGAGACTAACAGAACCTTCACCGTTGCAATGTCACAGGGAGGGGAGAAGAGAAAAGTACCACGGGACATCCAGGGTACCAGATGGGGTAGACGTGAAGGCCATGTTCACTATGTTGAAGTTCTTTACATACATAGTGGCAGGAGAAAATAGAGAAAGGAGCAGAGAGCCGAAAATTTGGCCATATTCTCTGGGGAACATTTGTTCAGGACGTCAAAGAACTTTGCACTTGATCTTAGCCAAAAGGCCGAGAAGCGATGTCAAAGAACTTTGGTGTGGGGGCAGGGCAGGGAGTGTGTGCTGGAGTAGAGGTTCAGGGTCTTCTCTACTTTTCAGAGAATCTGGAGGAAAAGTAGACAGGACATCAGGGAGGTTGAGACCTAAGAAATGGCTGCTGCTTTGGCAAGCAGAAACTGACTGGTGACCTCTGAGACCCTCTATTAGCACAGGCTGAGTGGCAAGATATTTCTTCACTTGGAGGGATGTCCTGACTTAGCCACTTCCCTCCCTCATGAATACATATGTGGGAATTCACATAGCAAGGTCCTTGTATGGATAGGGCAGAGCTGTTGTCAATGCTCAAGGCAAACAGACACCCATACACTCTTTGTACTTCTTTTTTTCTTCTTACTTCAGTCAAAAAGATATCTACAATGCTGTTATATTCCATGCCAAAAAACTGGCTGTAGTGGATCTGTCTAATGCTGCTTTGTATCCTAATGCTAAAACTAGTTCTTCTCAAGATGTGGTTGCCCCTGACGAGAAGATGCTCATGTACTCAGGTGATGTGATATGAACCTTCTCCCCAATTTAACTGGTCCTTAAAAGGCTAGAGCCTGTGATTTGGGCATTGGAGGGAAAAAGGTGGGACTGGAGGTTGGAGAGGAGGTTGCAGGTGAAGAGAGAAAGGAGGACAGATGGAGAGGAGGAAGCTTCTATGGACTAGAACCACTTGGGCAGAAGAAACAGCAAGTAACAAGGGGCTTTATAGCTGGGGAATAAGTTAGAATAGCCCTAGATCTGCCCAATCTAGGCATTTGGCGTATAAATAAAATATCTGGATCGTGTGTCTTTTATATCGACTTATTAGAACACTAGATCCAACAACAGTTGGCATTTAAATCTAACCAATAGGCATTTAGAACTGTTCTATCCCCCACTGTAATTCAGAAGCTTTGTACATCTGAAGGAGAGACCTAAAATATCTAGTTAGGGGTCCTGTAAGTAGAGCCCTTAGGCAGGAGAGTCACTCAGTAAGCAGCCTGTTTTCTGTGAGTTGTCTGGCAGCCAAACTTGTTTATGAGCTTTTGAAAAAGTCCCACAAGGGCATAAAGGCTGAGGGCATGCAGACAGGTCATGTGTTTGCCAGGAATGCAATTGTGGGGACCCCACTCGTGTCTAGGCCTGGCATTTGCTGCCACACAGGCAAATCCACAAGGCTTGACAGCTGCAATTAAAAACAATCACTGAACTCTGGAGCCAGGGTTTTGTTTTCAAACACTTTTGAAAGCATTAATCCACCCAAAGGGCTGCCAATGGCAGCCTCAAATTAGGTGGGTTCTGTGCCAGGAGAGATGGATTGGAGGACTCTCGTTCAGTTGGTAATTATACAGCAATAGATATTTTATGAATTTTTAGAAATGCAGAGTGGAGTGAGGCGAGAAGGACAGGCACTTAGTGCAGGGAGAGCTCTGGTTGCATGGGTTGGCCTCACGGGCACCACCACAGTCTCTTTGGGGGCAGTCTGTCGGCAGTGGCCCTGGCTGGCACCAAGACTCTGAAGAAATGCGAGGGCAACCTGACATTTTCCTATTTGTTTATTTTAATCTCTCAGGCCTGCTGAAAACAACTGGAATCTTCTGAGTGGCTGAAAGCACATAGGCTTCTTTGATGGAGCTCTTGGCCTCTGCCACCCTAAAGCCAAAGGGGTTCATTGATTAAGTTGTTGAGAAACTATGCCCTCTGTGAATTCAGGTCAGACCAGAGGTAATGGCTAGCTGGCAGATAACTGTCCCTAATGCAGTCTTTACTATAGCCTCCAGAGCTTGGTGTGGGGGAAAAACTTTGAGCCTGGGCTCGAACTTCCTGTGGAAATGATGGAAAAGCAAAAGCTAAAAGGTATACAATTATTCATCAGAGCTGGAGGAGACTCATGAAGATGGATAGAGATATGGGCCAAAGAGAAACCCAGCCCCACCCCTTTTTTAGTTAGAAGTAGATCAAAGTTGACTTGGTAGACTGTGAGGATTAGCTCACACAGACATAGGCTACTGATAGGTTCTCACCTATGGTGGCCCCTAAGGACAAGCTGCTGGGCCAGGCAGCCTTCTCAAACTAGATCTTTCTGGTTCCTCAATACCTTATAAAGTAGAACCAAAGATTGTCCCATCCTGTGAGCACGTACCATGTTCTCAATGTCAGTCATGTCATGGCAGCTTGCCACACAATGTTAGACAGTGTTGTTACCCCTGAGATTTGGAAGTAAGTTTGATTTGACTTGAAATCTCTTAAAATAATTATCAGGAACCAAACCAAACCAAACCAAACCAAACCAAACCAAACCAAACCGCAACAACAACAAACCCCAGAGAGCCAGAGGGTAACGGGAGGGAAATATCATCAAAACACTTTACATACATGTATGAAAATGTCATAATGAAATCCATAATTATATTGATTAATATATACGAATAACAAAGACAAAAGGTCAGAAGGAGAGACCTCAATGAGCCTTGGCATTGCTCTGTAGAGTCTGAGCCAGAGTTTCATGTTCCTGCCTCCATAAGCAACAGGTGGCTCCCACTGCCATTGTCATCCTTGTCATAATGATGTAATAATTATGTACCTGCATACCTTGAGCCAAAAGAACCTTCCTGTCCTAAAAATATGCTAGTAAACTCTGTGCGTGTGTGTGTGTGTGCGCGCGCGCGCACTTGCACACACATGCACACACCACTCTGTAAACTGGTTCTTATATCCATATCTCTACATTAGTCTCTCTTTCCTTTCCCTGGGAAAGTCCCATTGCTGATGCTAAGCTTGGGGGACAGGCTGTACCCAGCTGCAATTAGCATTTCTCTGAAGCCTGCTAAACAGCTCACTTAGTTCAATTGCAAATACTAATGAAGTGACACAAGCTAAGTAAGTACTTTGGAGGTTGATGAACTAGGAAGATGAAAAGGGAATTGCAAGATGAAAAAGTCGATGAAGATAAAGTCACAAGACAAATTCTGCTAGGTGATTCTACAAAGCTACAAATTCTACACATCACTGTAGGCAGGTGTCTTTTTTATTGGATATTATATTTAAATTTCAGATTTTATCCCCTTTAGGAAGGTGTCTTACTCACGGTCTTATTGCTGTGAAGAGACATCATGACCAAGGCAGCTCTTATAAAGGAAAACATTTAACTGAGGCTTGCTTACAGTTTTTGAGGTTTAGTTCATCATCATCATATCAGGAAGCATGGCAGTGTGCAGCAGACATGGTGCTGGAGGAGGAGCTGAGAATGTCACATCTTTATCTGACAGCAGTCAGGAGGATGATACATTTCCACAGTGGGTTGAGCTTGAGAGTAAAGACCTCAAAACCTGCCCCTACAGTGACACACTTCCTCTAACAAGCCCATACCTACTCCAGTAAGGCCATATCTCCTAATAGTGCTTGCTACTCCCCATGGGCCAGGCACTCAAACACATGAGTCTATGGGGGCCAAACCCTGTTCAAACAACCATAGTAAGACAAACTTGCTAAAGAGTGAAGAACAACAAAAGACAGATGAAATCATCATGAGGGCTTTAATTTCAGGAGACTGAAGCTAGAAATTGCAGGTGGGTGGAACTCTAATCAGAGAATTCATATTTTCTATATTTTGGAAAATAGTCCCTTATCAAATAATTTGTATTCATAAGTTTTCTTATCTTGTGGCTTATCTTTTATATTTTTATAGTACCATTTGATGCTATTATCTACATTTGGATGAAGTGAATTTTGTCCATTATTATTATCTTTCTCTATGTGTACTTATATTATACTGAAGAAACCATTTACAAACCCAAGGCTATGAAGATTTATCCTTTTTTTTTTTTTTCAGAATGTTATAGGTTATTTTACTGGCCATAGTGATGTGTGCCTATAACCCTAGACTCCAGGAATCAGAAGGTCAAGGTCCTCCTCAGATATGTATTGGGTTCATGAGCCAGCTTGGGCTCCATGAGACTTTGTCTCAACCACAATAAAAAGAAAAAAAAAAAAAAAAAAAAAAAATCTGATTTCAGTTATGTTTGGTCTTTGATCCATTTTGAGTTAGTGTCTGTTAGTGTGCAAAGGTTTTCATAACAAAATACTGTAGGCTGGTAAAAGAAGTTTCTTTCTTAGTTTTGGAAGGCAGTGTAGTATCATGCTGATAGTGTGGCTAGTTTCTGATTGGAGCTCACTCCTTGGATCCCAAATGTCTTCCTTCTTGCTGTGTCTTCAGGGTAGAGGGAAATTGAGACAGTTCTGGTATCTTCTTTTATAAGGGTACCAATTTCATTATGATGACCCCATCCTCATGACTAAACCTATTCCCCTCTCCCCACATCCCCAGGAAGACCTATCTGTAAACACCATCACTTTGGGGTTATAGCTTTAATATGTGGATTTGGGGTGAGGGAAGAAACAGATATTTATTCCAATGTCATGCTTGTATTTGGTTTGGGCTGTAGGTTTAATTTCATTTATCTTGCCATGTAGACAGGTAGTTGTCTCAGTACCATCCCAAGAGACCGTTCTTCCCTAAGCTGAATAGTTTTTGGTATGACTGTTGGAAATCCATTTAGTAGAAATGTTTGTGTTTTGACTCTAAATTTTATTCTGTTCATCTATATGTTTAAGTCTGTGTCAATCATACCACATTCTTTTTGTTTACTGTAGCCTTGTAATAAGTTTTAAAATTGCCAAGTTTGAATACTTCAGCTTTGTTCATCTTGCTTACTATTGCTTTTAGTGTCATCTTATAATTCAGAGTGATTTTTCCCCCATTTTTGAAAAAAAAAAAAGAGGCCATGTAGAAGAAAGAAGAGGGATTCTGTAGGTTGTTTTGGGAATATTGCCTTTTTGACAGCACAAACTCTTCCAATCCATAAACACCGGATGATTTTTTTTTCAGTATTTCTTTATAGTTTTAGTATACATATCTCACACATCAATTTATTCCTAAGTGTTTTACTCTTTTGTTTTACTTTTTATATTTAAGAATTCCTCTTCATTTTTATTTTTTAATGTGTAATAGGTGATTTTGTCTGCATGGGTATCTATGCATCACATGTGCAATGCCTGCAGAGGCCTGAAGAGTGTATCAGATGCCCCGGGATTAGATGTAGAGATGGTTGGGAATCAGTATGTGAATGTTGGGAATCAAATCTGCATCCTCTGGAAGAGCAATATATGCACTGAACTGCTGTGCACTTGTTTGGCGGCTAGTATTTTACTATTTCTGATGCTACTGGAAGTGGGGTACTTTTGTAGCTACTGTATATGTACTATAGGACACCCGCAAATTTATTCTTTATATACCACACAGATATCACACACACACACACACACACACACACACACACACACACACACACACACGTGCACACCCCCCAAATATTACACATAAAATATGCTTGTAGCTGTAGATGAGACTTGTCAATGAAAAGTTTTCAGACTACCGTGACATTTACACTGTTAAGAATTTATATAGATGAATGATCAGAGAAATCTCTACTCTGTTTCCTTCCTTTAATATTCTCAGATAATATTTTTTCTGAGGCCATATGTGGCCATCTCTGTTCTCCCAGGCTTTGGGAAGTGGTAAACAGAAAGAGAAAAGTCTTAGAATCTGGATTCAGGATCTGACAGTGAAGTCGCCTGGATGATCTTGGCTAAGGAGGCCATTGTGACCTTGAGATTCGCTAAACAGGAAAACCAAAATCTGCTCCCCAGAGTTTTGAGAATTAAATGAGCGATCTTCTGTGGGAGTTCTTTATACAAGATATGAAGGTACACAGTCTGGATGATCCATGAAAGCATCCGCCACATTCCCTTCATTCCTCAAGGAATACATAATTTTGAAAGATTTACCTATTGTGTTTCTTTATTGTTCTACCAACTCATACTCTCAGTAAAATCCAATGTTTGGAACAACTGTAAATGTGCAAAATACTTGTGTTGTATGTAGACATTTATTGTTTTTTATGTTAAATGAGGAATCAGTGTTTCTACTTTTTGGCCATGGAATACGGAAGAGCTAACTGGTTTAAACAGAGAACATAATAGCCAATCATGGCTCCCTTCTCAGGACAATCATAGACAAAGGCCATTACTATATTTGTTCTGATGAAAGTAAATGATGTGGATACTTTTTTCTATAAACACACAGTTAATGGGAGCACCATAAGCTACTCGTGTGCTTGATATTTGTGAGTGGTTCTTGGGTAGCTCTACCTGAACATTTTAATGATTGATGCTTTTCTTGGTTACTTAGCACTTCTTCAGTATCCCTCAGGCTTAGGATGCTAAACTCCAAATAAGACGCTCATTTTATGTCTGTTTTGTAGACACATAATTTTTTAAACAGTTCTGTTACAATGTGAGACTTTGAGTTTGAAAATATCATGTGTGATTGAGGTAAGCTGATCCAATAAGATGTCTCCGACATGGTTCAGAGGGTGCAAATGCATTCCATATGATACGTGAGTCTTACTAAGTAGAAGCGTCCTGGGAGCTTTAACAGATGGTTCAGTAAAGTGAATCTTTTGGAGAAGCCTAAGCCCCAGGTATTAGTGAGCCTGTTTGATCAGAAGAATTGGAAATGGCTTAAAGAATGTTGTGCCTGGCAGAAGTAGCATGATCCAAGAAGAACATTTGAAAGAAATTAAGTTTTTCTAAGCTTACTTGTCTTGTGTAGAAGTCCCATTTACAATCCACTTCTGGCAAAAGCATCGCCATAGAGGATAGATGGAGATTTTCTTTATTGATGGAGGTTTGTACACAAACAGGATGAATGTGATGAACTTAAAGGGAGTCAGCAAAAATTACATGTGTATCCTCGATGGATTTGAGAAGGGTAATAGAAAATCGAGTTTCGCTCTTCCCTTGGGTGTTATGTATTGTTTTGAGTATAGAAGTAGTGTTGGAATCTCCATGCTTTCCTCCCCTTTGTGAAATCCTTCTCCCAATTTGTATGATGGCAGTTTTGTGAGCAAGACATCTCTCCAAGTTCAAAATGGAAACAATGAATTGTATTCCTCTTTCTGAACAAGAGCACATGAACTTTATGTTAGGTTTTTTTTGATTTATTAGCAAGGGCTGACAATGATTCATATCTGCTAGTGACTGAAGCTGGGAAGAGAAATGAAAATAAAAAAAATATTTAAAGAAACCAAAGATCTGAAAGAATATCGATTGAATTTATATCATAGGAGTAATCATCAGGGGCTATCAAATTGATTTACATGGATTGGCAGTCAGTCAGTTTAGAACTTATTATTTTTTTCTTACCAAAGAACATTTTGGAGGTATATTAATCAGAGTCAGGAGGGTGTGTTCCGTTAACAAGCCCAACATCTCAGTGACTGAGGCACATCATTGCATCTCTTGAACCTGCTTTGTACTTAAGAGCCAAGTCTGAAGAAGGCTTCAGCATTTTTCCAGCTGAGGAATATTTGGGTATGCAACCTTGGCTGCCATAAAGGAAGAAGAGAGAGTTGAAGGTCTTGCATTGACAAAGACTTCTGTCCAGGTCAACTTATTCAAATCTACTATTGAATACTGAGTCAAATGACCTAATCCATCTTCCAGGCCATAGGGAATGTATCCTGTGTTGTAAGGAAGGGCCAAAAAGAGCCCAATACAAACTCGACTGTAAGAAGACAGAGAATAATAAAAGATGGGAAGAGATAAACATTTATCATAAGGTAAAGGACCTTGGATTATTTTCCAGTCCACCTTAGGATAAGATCCAAACTAGCTGCCCTGGTTGAAAGATGCACATGACCTTTGGCTTCTGTCTGCCTATATGACTTCATCTTCTCTTGCTCTTGACAACCCGATTCACCTTTTGGATCTTTTCTGTTCTTAATGTGAGCCATGCTTGTACTTCTTCCAAGGTTCTTGCATTTCCTGTTCATTCTGCCTAGGATGCCCCGCTTTTCCTCAAACATATGCCTTCCATTCATACAATATTTGACTATCATCTTAGAGAAAATTTACTCACCAGTCCAAATAAACCACAGTTCTTAGCTATTTTCTACCTATGTAACTGTTGCATTTACGTTTTTCCCTCTTTGCTCCTCTCCTTCTTCCTCTCCCTCCTCCTCTCGCTTCTTTTCTTAACTTGTGGTGCTAGAGACTGAACTTGGGGCCTTGCGTATCTAGAAATGTGCTCTACTGCATCCTCGGTTTTTATACTAGAATGTACAATCACATGACATTTACATATTTATTTGTCTTTTTTTATGGTTGTTTTCCTTCACTGCAGTCTGCTCATTTGACTAAGGATCTTGGTTATCTACTTCACCAGGGTATCCCCAGGATGCAGTAAGCATCTAAGAAATGTTCATTCAATTAATACATTCAGAAAGGGCTGCCAGAGTGCTACGGAGGCTATAACCATCAAAAATGCCCCCATGGATGTAAAAATAGGTACCTTCAACATTAACAGCCATATCAAGGAAATCTCCAAGACGAATAAGAAGAAAGACATTAGGTATTTATACAAAACCACAAAAGATTAATTAACGTAGGTACTATGGTAACTTTGGGTTCAATGAATAACTTATGTATTTATTGTACAAATCACAAATGTAATATTGGCACCTTGTCCACCCTTGAGAATTGTGGCTAGCTACTGATGTGGACTCTATCATTTTAAGCTTCTTTCTATTCATGTGGTTCTTATATTTCCTCTCATTGACTCCATGCTGGCCTTGTGTGACCAATGGAATATGGCTGAGAGGACTCGAAAATCTTAGATAACTTGCTCTGGAGGAATCCGGCTCTGATCACAAGCCTGATATTAAAGTAGGCTTGTGTAGACTTCTGTATAAAGCAGAACTGGGATCCCAGGCAATGGCCAGCACTGTTTTGCCACTAAAGTGAGCAAGTTACCTTTGCTCCTAAGCCTCCTGATAGAACCTGAGCTTAGATGGCACAATTAAGCAGAGTTATAGAATCTACAATAAACAAAAAATGATTATAGTTCTAAGCCACTAAAGTTTGGAATGATTTGTAATACAAGCAGACTAACTAGAACATTGAGATTTCTTTAAATTATCAAACGTCTTCTACTCTCAGGGATGTTCATTCTTTTTTAGAGTGGAAGAGAAATATATTGAGAGAGGAGAGAAAGGAAAAATTTCAGGTCCTAGCCAGTCAGGTGAAAAAAACCCTCATACCTGCCATGATGTGGTAGACATTTGAGACACAGGATCATCATATACACCTGCCTTGCAAAAACAACTGGAGAGCAATGTAAAAATGACTGGATAGCTCAGTAAAACAGTGTAGCTGCTGTGTCCACACAAACAACTAATTGCTGAATTATTTTGTTTTAGAATAGATCACTTAGTTAATGTGTAGGATGCAGGAAGGCTTAAAATATAAAGCTACTAGGTATAAGTTAGGCTTTTGCTTTTCTGGGCCAGAGGACAAGATGCAGGTTTAAAAGGGTTTTGTTTTGTTTTTTTTCCTTCAAAATTATATATTTTCAAAAGTATAGTCTGGAATACATTCTGGTAACCTTAAGGGACCTGTGACAGAAACAATGTCACTTTATGTTTATAAACTGGCTTTTCAATGGTTTTCTTTGGAGATTTTCCTTGAAAAGTTGACCTGTTGTACACGTGTGCAAATGCCTGACATTTGACTTTCCCATGAAGTAATCTTTCAGTTCGTAAACTACTGTTGGGCTATAAGGCTTCAAGGAACTAAAAATATATGCTCATGTGCTTGACATTTTGGATGTCTTCTGCCCATCTTTGATCCTTCCCGCTCTGATGCATGTATGCTTATTTTAGTGTATTTCTGAAAGCCTTTGAGACGTCAGTATGAAGGAGGAGAGTCCCTGTTCTAGTTTGCTTTCTGTTTCTGTGATTAAAAACTTGGACAAAGCAACTTGAACAGGAAAGTGTTTTCTTCACCTTTTAGATTATGGTCTATAGCTGAGGAAAGCCAAGGCAGAAACTCAAGGCAGGCTCACAGAAGCTGGAAACAAAGGGGAGACCATGGAGGAACACTACACACTGGCTTGTTCTCAGTCTCACATTCACCTACCTGTCTTGTGCAGCCAAGGGCCACTTGCATAGGGATGTTACTGCCCACAGTGGACTGGGCCCTCCTACAACAATCAGCATTCAATAAAATGCCTCCACAGACATGCCCACTGGCCAATTTGATGGAGATGACTCTTCACTGAAGTTCATTCTTCCCAGGTGACTCTAGGTTTGTTTCAAATTAACAGCTGAGGCTAACTATGGCAGTCTTCCAGGATTTACTCTTTTTTTATCTAAAGCTTCAGATATGGCTGGTTATTAAATGATCTAGTTTCTGGTCCAGTTTCCATAGAATCTAAAACAGATGTTGTCTCTACTTGCACTTTCAAGCCATTGCTTGAAGCCATCTTGGATTAAGCTTTATTTCTCAAAGATGCCAACAGTGTAAGACTCCATGTTGAAACTTCATAACCATTCAATATGCCTACATTTATTCTAAATTACTTCTGTGACATTTTAATGAAACCACACCCACACCTCCCTTTTTACATGGCAGCTCCTTTGACCTCTTTTGGGCACCTACATGAATATTCTGTGAGTCTTGTTCATGAGTACATTCTTTTTCCTAATGTCTAGGCTAAACTTTTCCTACCTTAGCTGAAGGCTTTTTGTCCCCCATTTTTGAAACTACAGTGATTCCCTTTCCTCACTGAAGACTAAACTTTATACCTAATAGCTAGAATGTCAAACAAACATTAATCTTGTCTCCTGCTTCTTTATGGATGGAGAAATGCCCAAAAGCATTTCACTTTAGACAGCAGAAGTGTTTATTTAGTGTTCTTTAACCTCTGATTCATCTTCTCAAACCATCTTGGATTAAGCTTTATTTCTCAAAGATGCCAACAGCGTAAGACTCCATGTTGAAACTTCATAACCATTCAATATGCCTACATTTTATTCTAAATTATGTCTGCCCTAGCACAAGCACTTACTGTAAAAAGGACACTTATATACTTGCAAAGGACCATTATGTGCCTCAGCAATACAAGTAACAGGTTTGAAATTTTCTCTTCATAGATAGGGTCTACTCTAGGACCGCTTAATATGCAAAAAAATCATACTTTCCAGAGAGCTATGTGAGGAGCAATTGTTCTCATCCAGGCAAACATTCCCTCTTTCCTCTACTCCAAACACACATATACTCAGGCCAGTCACAGTGGAATTCCACCTTTGAGACCATATCCTTTAGGGACAACTAGCTTAAGAGTTTACTGGAGATCTAGGAGGGCATTGGATATTCTTGGTAAGTTCTTTCATGCTTTTTGTTACTCAACTAGGGAGTGTAATAGAAACAAAGGGAACTAGAAATAGAATGAGCTAATACCTCGGGTCAGCACCCATTTCTTATTCTAGACATGGACTAATTTGACCTACTCTTATTCTTTTAAAAAATCTCATTGAGATTGTAGTTTCAAGCTAGTGGGAATTTTAATGGGGAAGATGAAATTGTGAGGGATTTCGGCATGAGGTCATTATGTTGAGCATGGGACAGTTTTCAAGTGGGGGAAGGACTGGCCAGTAGAAGGGGCTTCACCAAGGAGTCAAAAAGGAGTTAAGCATCTGCCGTCCATAGCAACTGTCATGTTTGTGACATCTTTCTTTATTTTTCTACCAACTTGAAACATTTTGAAAATTGTGTTGAGGTTACTGGCTTGTTCATCTCCAATGAAAGCTTTGAGAATAAGAGGAATGGCATGGGGTTCGGTGTTATAATATGGGATGGAACTGCTGGATACAATTTCATTCTGCCAGCTACACAAATTTCAAAAGTGAAAGGAAAAGTCAAATTAAATATTTTATTAGCTAAGACTACTTTTAGCAATGCCAATGGTAGCATATTGAAGGGGGGTAAATCCTGAGAAATTTTTTGCTTATAGGAATGAAGATAACAGGATTGAGAAACACTGTTCTAGACACAGAGATGCAAACTTTATAAAAAAATAAAAAGAAGATGGGTGGTCCAGAGACAGGAAGTAAATTCAAATCGTCTACAGTGAGAAATGACGGGGATGATGGCATATTTACTAAGTATTTGTTTACAGTGTTCCTGGTACCATGCTCAATTCTTTGCATAATTTATTATTCAATCTCTACAACAACTACGCTAAAAATTACTATTCTTATTTTTAAATTAAAAAATTAAGTCTTTAATTAAAAAATCGAGAGGGGTGAAGTAAATTGCCCGAGGTGGGAGCTAAAAAGTGGAAGAGGCAGAACTTGCATCCTGGTCTGATAAGCTGAGAAAAGGACTTATTTGTTTTGATCCTATTGAAGTAGGCTTCGACAAGCTGGAAAATTTCCCATTAGAGGGATTCATCTTTTGACTATCCTTTTAAATAGTTGAAAATTAACACTTTATTGCAAAATATCTTTGCAGTTAATATTGTATTTTGTGAAATGTCTACCATGTTTATTTAAAATGCATACACTGAGGATGGGGCTTGGTTTTCAGCCACTAAAGCCTGAAAACCTAACTTGCATGCCTGGCATCCATGTAAACAGCTGGAAAACAGCTGGAAATTTAGTGGCATCTGTTATAATCACACTGTTGCTGAGATAGAGACTGGCCAGCAAGTCCAGGAGAATGGATGATCCCACACTCAGTGAGAGACTGTATCTCAGAAAGTTAGAGAGTGATTGTTAACCCCTGGTCTGTACACACACACACACACACACACACACACACACACACACACCCTACAGAGTCATCCAAGTCAGCCAATACTGTGACATCTGATTTGTGGCCTTCAGCATTATAGCAGCTCAAGAGATAATTTTGAGAAGACTTCTTACAATGTGGATATAGCACATTTGACTATCAATTCCCAAATTTAGGTTACCAATGAGCATTTAACAAATAACAGAGAGAAGAAAGTAAAAAAAAAACAAGAAACAATATTCTTGAATCAATATTCAAGCACCTTTACATAATTTGATATCTTCTTATAGATGTCTGTTAGAAGGTTCTTCCCCAATTCCCACCCTTCCATTTATTACACAATGTTTTTCATAGCTGAATCTTCTCATGTGTTACATTGAGTAAAACTATATGCTTTATTCACTTATTTGGCCAGGTTTTAAATGTCGATTTAAAGTACATTCTGCTAGCATGGTACCTTTTGAAAAACCAGGTGTCGTATATGTATATGTACTTTCTATTGATAGATATTTTTCATAAATAGCCAATTATAGACCTTTTCTTTTGCACTCAGCATCAAGTTATCTTGCTTTTGAAGATGGTGGTGCAGTGAGGGTTCCTCTGAGGGAGCCCTAGACCTTAAGGCATATATGGTAATTAACCTGAAGAGTGGTCGCAGGGGAGGATGCGTGAAGTAAAGCAGAAGAGGAGGGAGAGACTGCCTTCTGGGCCAATTTCCTAGGAGATTTCTTGAAGTGCACCTACTGGTTTTAAATTTGTTGAGCTTTTGTGATGATGTATCAACCACAGGTGATCCACAAGAAGCAAGAAGAGATATGACACATGCAACTTGCTTTCAGATTGTTAAAGATAATCAGGTAGTTACATACAAGTACAGAGTGGGCACAGTTACAGAGAAGGAGAAAGGAAAGAGAGGGAGGAAAGAAAATGAAAAACACACTTGCAGAATAAGTGATGGTGAAAACACAAGTATATATTATAATAATAAGTATATGTTAGCGACATGTGACATCATCCTTCAGCCTTTCTCAATATTTGAAATTTAAAGCTGACAGACACACATACACATACAGACATGGATGAATATACACATGCACACGCACATGTACATGCACACACACAGACACACACAGACACACAGTGAGCAATTCATCCTGAGTATTGTTGCCTCATCCATATTACCTCACCATTATCTCCCAGCCACCCCTTAGCCCCATATCTAACTACTTAAGTCTTTGATGTTCAATCCCTTGCACTTCCTCTAAGACATGGGCTCTTAACATGTGGGTCACAGCTCCTTTTGGGGTGAGAATGGCCCTCTCACAAGGGTCACCTAAGACCATCCAAAACCCACAGACATTTACATCACAATTCACAATACTAGGAAAATTACAGATATAATGTAGCAACAAAAATAATTTTGTGGCTGGGGGTAACCACAACATGAGGAACTGTATTACAGAATCGCAGCATTAGGAAGGTTGAGAACCACTGCTCTAAGACATTCAGGAACACGAGTCTTCTCTGTTCTTTCTTGTTTCTTCTTCTGGAGGCCATGACTCCAATGATGTCAGAGAACATGGACTGGGGGGCAGAGACTGTCCCTCTGAAGCTCAGGATGTGGCTAGTGAGAATGCTTCTTGTTAAGGATTTGCTGGGGCTGGGTCCCCAGGTTCTGATATCCCCCCACTTTCCTGTCACTGATCTTTGCTTAGCACAGGTGTTTCTGCTGGAGGGCTCAGAGGATGGAGAGCCCTCTGCTTCCTCTCTGAAGGGTGATTTGAAAGTCACAGGGACGCACCCTTCGGTATCTTTTTCCAGCAGGTGAAAAATTCTGATTTTAAGTTCTTAAGTACAGATATCCTAGTTATATTTCTTAACTGACTCGCACGTTTGCTCTCACAGAGGTGAAGGAGCTGTGAACACATCAGTGTGAAATGTAACGTTGCATTAGGAAAAAAAAAAAAGGAACAATTCCATGCCATAAAGCAAGAGAAGCTACAAGTGTAGAAAGTGTACAGGCTTATATCATAATAATAACAGGGCCTTTCAAACATTAACATATAGACAATTCTCCTGGGGGGCTTGCCAGAATGTAGCTTACAACTAACGGGCAGTCTGAAGTAGAGCTCAAAAATTCCGCTTTTGTGTGTGTGTGTGTATGTGTGCACATATGTCTATGTGTGTATAGCCACAAGTACACATATGTGTGTATATGTATGTGTGTGTACCCACAAGTGCATGTGTGTATGTGTGTATGTGTGCATGTATACATGTGTGTATGTGTGTATGTGTATATATGTGTGTGTGTTTGTATGTGAAAGCCAGAAGTTGACTTTAAGTGTCTTCTATCACTGTCTACTTTCTATATTCAGACAGGCTCTCTTACTTGAGCCCAGATCTGCCTAGCTCACTCGTCTAGCTTGCCAGTTTACTATGGGGATCCTTTGTCTCTCAAGTGCTGGCCCTACAGGTAGAGTACAAGCCTGCTTAGCAGTTACATGAATGCTGGAGATCTGAACTGTAGCCTGCCCATATGCATGGCAAGCACCTTACCCACTGAATTCTTTCCTCAGCCCAGAGATTCCACATTTCTAACCAGCTGCCGGTGATGCCATGGTTTGTGGGTGGCACAGAGCGTAGCTGCTTTGGTTCTTCGGAGGGACCTTTTTACTGTTTCCTAAAAAGCCTCATGGGAAAAGAGCCTGGTTGAACTATGAAATGCTAGTAAGGAGGGTACAAGTGAACCATGAAGAGAGCATTTCATGTTGGCAGATGTGCCAATCAAATCACCACAGAGAGGGTGAAGGTAACCTGCAGGAGACTTTGTGAAAGCCTTGGCATTATGGAGACCAGGAGGTGTGTTTAGAACTGACATTTTGAATACTTGGCTGAAGAGCAGGACCTAGACAGTAGAGATAGGGGAAGTGTGAGAGAAGACTGTATGACAAAGTTTGCTTAGACAAGGTTATCTTAGATGTTCACACATCCATGACACTCCATCATTATATTTTTCTGGGAGTGGGATATTTGGATAAATCCTCAAAAGCACAGAGGAGTTATTCAAGGAGATTTATCTCCTCAGTATTTTCTGCTTTCAAATTCTTTCTCTCAGCGCCTGCCAACTAGCTCAATTTGGGGAGCAGGCAAATTTCCTGTGCTCGGGGTGCATTAGACAAGTGATCAACATTTAGTCATGTACAACCGAACTTAAATCAGAGGAAGATTAATTATCTAAAGACATGGGAAAAGCAGGATCTGGAATCTTTCAGAGGTAAGGATGAGTTATGTGGATGTAAGGTTGTTAATTCAAAAGCAATAAATCCATGGAACCTCAATGGAACCTTCCATTGTTCTCTACAGTTTTAACACTAAACTACATGTTCATCCTCACTTCCGCAGGCAAGTGTAGCTCTCACCCCCCATCAAAGAAACATCAGATGGAGATCCATACAGAAGGCCATAACTGGGCATGGAATACCATATAGAGAACAAGTGGCTATGGGGTGTGTAGCCCCCGCAGATATAGCTACAACACACCCCCTACACCTAAGGCTCAGAAGAGGACACGATTTCTTCAAAATAGTGTCTTCTTTAATATATATATATATATATATATATATATATATATATATATATATATATATATAAATTGGAGGGAGATAGGGAGCAGGACATGGGTCTGGGAGGAGTTGGAGGTGGATATAATCAGAATATGTTTTATGGAAACTTCTAAGAATTAAAAAAAGATGTTACATTAAAAATAGGCAAAAAGCAATAGCTTGCCGCTCTCCTGTATCAGTAGGACAGTGTAAGGATTTGCGATACTCTCATAGCTCCTTAATACCTGTTGGGATCATTTCTCCTCCAAGTAAGTGAATCAGGTGCACAACAAACTACTAAGTCCCTGTGAACAAGGTAATATGGAGACTGAGCTTATTGATAGTCTACTTCTAACTTTCTCCAATTCTCTCCTGTCTCTTCATGGGTCACAAAGATGGGGAAAGTTCCCCTTAGGTATCTCTGAGTGCAGACAGCACTTAATATAGGTTCTACTCTGTCCCCTAATAACTCATATTTCCAGCTAGCCTCAAGGGCTCAGGGTATATTTAGAGATAGGGTCTTTGAAGAGGTGACCCTCCTTCTCCCCTTTGCCTCTGAGAGGGTGTTCCATCACCCGCCCCCACCTGTCCACCCCATCGCAACCCTCCTCCCCCACATCATCTCCCCTAGCACCCCCTTTCTTGAAGCATCAAGTCTCTACAGGATTAGGTGCATCCTCTTCCACTGAAGCCAGACAAGGCAGTCCTCTGTTGTGTATGTGCCAGGGGCTATGGACCAGCCTGTGTATGCTCTTTGGTTGGTGGTTTAGTCTCTGAGAGGGGGGACAGGGAAGGGTGGCAACATTTAGAATGTAAATAAATAAAATAATAAAAAATGAAGTAAGCTGTGAAAAAAGTATTACCCCCCCCAAGGTCATTATATTAAAATAAGCCCAGTAGGGTGAGGCTTCTCAAGGGAGAGTCACCATTCTAGATCTATCAAGTTCATTTCAGACACATCAAGGGAGGAACGTAAAGCTTCATCTCCACAGGCGAGAGCACAGAGGGTCAATGTACCCAAGCTGCCTGCTTGCTCTTGTCCACCTTCCTAGGTTGTGTCAAGTTGACAGTTAAAATTTAACAATATAATCATCACGAATATCTTAAAACAACCGAAAAGCAGAAAAAAACCCTCAAAAGCCAATCAATCAAAAAATAAAAAATAAAAAACCAAACAACAACAACAAAACTAAACAGCACATAGCCACATTTACTCCATTTATGTATATATCAGTCCAACAACTTGATACTTAACGAGTATCAACGTATGTGCCTGTCACTGTTCTAGGTGCTAGGACATGCTTGTGTATATAGAAAAAGCCTATTGCTAGAGGATATACACATTTAACTCGTCAGCTATTGAGAATGTTCTGAGAAAAGTTACAAAAGTAGACTGAAGATACAGAAAGCAGAGGGATGAAGAAGGGAGAAAGGTCAGTAGGGTGGAATTCAAGCATGGATAAGGGAGAGCCAAGCACCTATTATGCTCTAAGGTTTTGGTAAGATCCAGAGATGGAAGAAAGGGCTCATATCTGCAGAAAGCTGGGTATTTAAACTCAACCTTCAATATAAGTAGGCAAGTGTTATGACCAGTACTGTAATGATATAATATTATAATAAGCATAATACATTATATTCTACAATACATATTATATCATGATAAATATAATAAATTATAATATTGTAATAAATATAATAAGTTATAATATACTATATTAAAATAAGTATAATAAGTTATAATATCATAATAATGCCTGCTCGGTATTCTTAGTGTGATGATTTGTATATGCTTGGCCCAGGAGTGGCACTATTAGAAAGTGTAGTCCTGTTGGGGTAGGTGTGTCACTGTGGGCTATAAGACCCTCATCCTAGCTGCCTGGAAGTGAGCCTTCTGCTAGCTGACTTCAGATAAAGATGTAGAACTCTCAGCTCTGCCTGCACCATGCCTGCCTGGATGCTGCCAGGCTCCCAACTTGATGATAATGGACTGAACCTCTGAACCTGTAAGGCAGCTGCCATTAAATGTCCTTATAAGAGCTGGTCATGGTGTCTGTTCATAGCAGCAAAACCCTACCTAAGACACATAGCTTATATAAATATTTGCGGAATACACAAATAAATGATTTCCAGAAATCGTGTGAATAAAATAAGAAATCCAGAGAAAGTATTTTTGAATAGCAAGGGATTTAAAATTTTTTGAGTCAAAGTCCAAGCTGACTTCAAACTTATAGTAATTCTTCTGCTTCAGCCTCCTGAGTTCTGGGATTACAGGTAGGAGCCACCACATCTGACTAGCATGGTGGATCTTCAAACTGAGTTGCAGTCATCTGAAGGTTCCATGAGGCCTCACCGTGGGGCAGTGAAGAGGGGGAAGAACGGAAGGAATATGCCACTCTTAGCAACATTTTAAGAGTCATTTAAACAATCTGTTTTATCCAACAGAAACCCCTAGGAGCAAGGAGTCAGGACATTTCTCTCTGAGGGTTTGAATTGGAATGGAAATCAGTATAAGGAGAAAGAACAGCATTCTGGTACGGAAGGACAGAAAATGGCTGGCTACATCACTTGTTTTTCTCATCCAAACCAGAGCTGATCCTGGAAAGAGTAAGACTTCAGGAACAGTAAGATCAGAAATGAGTCACAGGCACGTACTTTTTTTTTTTTTTTTTTTTTTTTTTTTTTTACAATTGCACAAAACCAGCCACTCTTGGCCACAACCAGGAGCCCATGTGAGCTGAGAATGGCCATGCTGTTTCATTGTTGTAGCTACCAACTCTTGTTTTAGGGTTGCTGAGAACTGCAAAGGGCCAGAGGCCTGCAAACATCCCTCCCACAGCTTTTATCTAAGGAAAGTGGTTTGCTTTATAAAGCCAGGAAAGGGACCCAAAGGGAAGTTGGATGGTGTGTGCTTTCCCAGAAGCCTGGAGTGAACCCATTATCCAAGTGATAACAGCTTCACATAACTCCGCAACATGGCTTTATCGGTGTGTGTTTAAGAATCTAAAATCACCCTTTTGGTTACAACTCAAGGGAGAGAAGCTATGGTAAAACTCATAGCAGACAGCCATGGAGGGGCTCGAGTGATTTGTGTTCCGTTGTTTAATCTGATTTTTCGATAAATAGCCAATCTTCTTTGGATTGTGTTCTTTTTTCTTTAGTTAGTGTTTTTATTGCTGTGACAAAACAGTTAACAGAAGCAACACAGGAAGTTCTGGGTCACATTCTATCACTAAGGGAAGTCAGGGAAAGGTCAGGGAAAGCAGGACAGGAATTGATGCAGAGGTCATGGAGGAGTGCTCTCTACTTGCTTGCTCCTGCCTTGCTCGGCCTGTTTTCTTATAGTACCCAGGGCAGCTTACCTGGGGGCAGTACCACCCACAGTGATCTGGGCCCTTCCATATTAATCATTAGTCAAGAAAGGGCATCACAGGCGTGTCTACAGGCCAATCTGGTGGCGGCATTTGCTCAACTGAGGGTCCATCTTCTGATGACTCTAGCTTGTGTCAAGTTAACCTAAAAACTAGCCAGCGCACTATGCATCATTTTCAAAGATTAAAACATATAGTACTCCCGAATTTGCAAACGTTCCTGTTCCTTCAAACCTCACACTGCAGAAGTGGTTTCTGTTTGCAGAATGTCTACTCAGACTCCCCTATGCATAGAAGCATCCACATATGTGTCCACTGTGTTGAGGGTAGTCTGTGCTTACAGCTGTTTAGCATTTCATGCCAATAAGACAAGACAGTCTGCGCCGTTATAAGATGGTGCTATTGGCTTCTGTGAGTCTGGCTTGTCTGATAGTAATATGTACTTAGCCAATCCACTTTTGTGAACACTTGATGATTTCCAGTATTTTCTCTCTCCTAAAGCTCCAGTGGCCATCCCTGTCCGTGCTCCTGAGGCCTGCTTGAGAGTAAGTGGAGCTGGTGGCTTGGCTTGTCAATGTTAGCATGTCTCACACTTGGAGAAAGTCAGCTGGCTCGCCCATCGATTTCCCTGATGATCTGCTTCTGAGATGGGTCCTATGGTTAGTACTTTTTTGTATGGTTTCCCATGAAGAGTGTGTATAGCAGTGTGTTACGGTGGCCTAGAAATACTTTGGAAAAAGGCACAGAGGGGTCAACTGTGACAGACATCTCTAGTCTGCATGAGCAGCTTAAAAAAAAAAAAAACCCTTGTGAGTATACATGTGTGTGTTTAGGTGGTTTTTGTAAGTGTACATGTTTCTGTGTGTGTCTGTGGCTTGGTGATGATAGAATGTGTATGTTTCAGTGTATTTGTCAGTGTGTGTGTGTGTGTGTGTGTGTGTGTGTGTGTGTGTGTATGTGTATATCTTTTTGTCGTGTACTGAGTGTGTATGTAAAGCCCAGAGAGCAATGCTTGTGTCTTCCAAATTGTTCTCCATCTCATTTTTTGATATAGAGGTTCTTCCCTGAACACGGAGCTTGAGGACCTGGCTGGTCATTGGCTCCAGGAACCCTTCTGTCTCCACCTTATAATGGTAGCATTCCAAGGCACACACACTCATGAGGTTTTTGTGTGGGTACTGGTGCTCTGATCTCAGCTTCTCATGACTATGTGACAAGCGCTCACCTCTGATCCATCTCTCCAGCCTTGGTGTATTCGCATGGACGTTTTAGTCTCAGGATGAAGGGCTGAAAAATTCGACTCCAGCCAGAAGAAATTTCAGGCCGAGGACCATTTGCTCACTAACCTTCATCAGAATCATGAATCTAATCTAATGGGCTGGACTTAAAGATGAATACAATAGAGTTAGTTTGTTTTACAGAAGATATAAGAAGACAGGTGGCTTTGATTTTGTCACTTTGTGATAAAGGCTAATGAGGGACAAGAAGACTAATGTTGTATATGTACCACCACAGGGTCCATAGTAATGTTTAGCTTTATTGAGGAACATTACAAAAGAAGGAATGATTCAAACTGCACTTATGACTTATGGTGCAGACGCATTTGAGTGATGAACGATGTAAGTCACTGTTTTCTAGGACCTCTGGAGAGCATAAGATGCTTGATTTGTAGCTTACATTCATTACTATGTTTGAGTCTTGAGGGTTGTCAACACACAGGAAACTGTTGATTTGCAAATCATGTGCTCCAAATGACTTGTAGTACGGTTAGAGAATACCTCAGCTTAGCCCAACGAAAAAATAATTGTGGGAATTTAGCACAACCATGCAGCTGTGTTTTTATCATTGGATGCCTTTGCTCACTCAACAGAAGAGAAGATAGTTTATCACCAGCTTGGCCACATGAGCCCGTGCCAGTCAGTGGGCCTCTCTCTTTGCATATTTAAAGTCTGGTGCTGGTTAGAATAACAAAATGGAGAAATTGTCGAAGCCTTCCAGGCCATTACAAGTCCTTGAGAACTGTAGGGCTGGCATATGCGATGGTGGCTACAATCTATACAATTTTAGATATAAATTGTCTGGCTCAGCCATCTTTAAGACCACAGTAAAAACACCATAGAAGCTCTGCCCAATATCTGAGCGTCTCGTCCACAGATGTCTTCCCATTTTTGCACAAAGCCCTCTTCTTTCTTCTCTTGCTAGGTCCTTATTAGAGTCACATGCCCACAAAGGAATGGCCTTTTTAGAAGGGTTGTTTCAACAGAACCAATTCCAGGCTGTCAAGTGTTCTTCATCTTTTTCTTAAGAGTTCCTGCTGTTTCAGGGAGACAAGCTGCATACTGCCCACAGGGTAAGGCAGAAAGAACACCAGTGCCACCACCTGGATGCAGGGAGAAAGAGGCCATGCACATCCGAGGTGCTCAGTGTCTGAGCGGGGATCAAGCCATCTTGCCTGGTTTGTCACCTTACCTCGCTATCTCATTTCTAGTCATGGTGTCTTTGTCTATTTTTCTTCATATGTTCTTTTGTTTCCTGCACACATGTTAATGTCCCCCCTCGGCTTTTCATTTTTGTTTTTCTGTTTAGGAATAGATCCAGAACATGCATGGTGGGGGGCATGCCAAGCTGGGACATGAGAGAGCTGAGAATTGGGGCACACTTTGAAGGACTCATCCTTCATGCGGGTTTTGTGCCTTCATGCGGGTTTATGTTTTCTCCTCAACACACAGGAAAAGCTTCTTGGTGAAATCAGGTTTCACGCTGTTTGAACTGTAAGAATCAAGCAATTTAAATTGTTTGTCCTTAAATCAAGGGGCCAGTGACAACTTTCTTTCTCTGTGAGGAACAAAACAAAACAAAACAAAACAGCATTATACACTATCTCATCTGCCTTTAAGACAAGTGGGCTACGTCAAGCTGCACAGTCTTTGTTTGTGTGAATTGACCCCACAGACTAAGCAAGGACTCAGGGCAACTGTTACCAAATGGCCCTTAGAGAAGTGGTTCTTAAACTGTGGGTTGAGACCTTTTGGTGGGGGTGGGGGGAGTTGAATGACCTTGTTACAGAGGTTGAATATCAGATATCCTGCCTGTCAGGTATTGTTGGGGACTGCACTAGCCCCAAGTTGGGGCGACCAAAATAAATGTTGCAGCCCAGGCAAAATGTTGAGGCCCGGGCCGACCCACGTTTGGGCGGCCACTGTATCCCGGCCCAAGCTGCTTCTCCGGTCTGCAGGTCGGGTTTCAGCAAGAGCGAGGGTGAGGGCAGATTCTACCTAATGTCTGATGTGTATGAATCTCTCTCTCTCGTCTGATGTCTGGTTCTGTCTTCTATAGTCTGATTCTAAGCCACGCCTCTAAGTTACACCTTTAATCATGCCCTTAGGTCTTGTCTCTAACTCTGATCTCTATACTTCTAAGTCACACACCTTTAATCTCACACACCTTTAATCTCACGCACCTTTAATCTCAAGGTATCTAAACCAAGATTATCGGAGTGTTCTCAGCTGTTGTAGGCTATTGTAATTCAAGTCTCATGTCAGGGTATATGGCTCAAGATGGCTGCAAAGCTGATAGCTGCTTTCTGCTAAAAGTCGGCCCCCAACAAGGTATGTACAATAAGATTCATAACAGTAGCAAAATTATAGTTATGAAATAGCAACAAAAATGGTTTTATGGTTGGGGGTCACTATAACACGAGGAACCGTATTAAAGGGTCATGGCCTCATGAGGGTTGAGAACCACTTGCTTAGAGTAATTAGGTTGAGGCAAAAACCTTAGGCAGGCCTTCTTGACCTCTGTATAGATTTCCCCCTAGACAGCTCCAAAGACCTCCAGCTTCTACAGACAGTTACTCAAGCCATTGACCATCGCTGACCAGGTGTCAGGCCCAGAATTACAAAAAGAAAGTGGGACCAGTTTTAAATTAAGGCCAGTTTTTTTTTTAATGTCAGTGATGTCAGTAATGATGTCAAATATTCCTTTTTAGTTCCAGGCTTCCAAGGATATCAGTGGTACTCTGAAGATAACCCATGAGCCATAGGTACAGAAGCAGGATGCTGGAGTAGTGTGCATCTGTGGTGTGCATGTGTGTGTGTGTGTGTGTGTGTGTGTGTGTGTGTGTGTGTGAGAGACAGAGTGTGAGAGAGTAAATGTCTGTGTTAGTATGTCTCTCTCTGTATGTGTGTGTGTGTGTGTGTGTGTGTGTGTGAGAGAGAGAGAGAGAGAGAGAGAGAGTAAATGTCTGTGTGAGTATAACTGTGTGTGCATCTGTGTGTGAGTATGTGTGTGTGCTGATACAGTGCCTCTCTCTGTTCTAAGTGCTTTACCTTTTATCTACTGTCTGCATTCATGTTCTGTGATACACTGATTTCGACACAAACATTTCTCAGCATTGTTTTTGTATAGACAGTTATGACTAATGGACTTCTAAGGATGACTGAGACCCACAAAGAAAGCTGTGAGTTTGGTCCCCTGACCCAGGCCTTCATGAACAGTGCTGATTTATCTCTACTGTCAGCAACCCTGACTCTTGTACTCCCTATGTATTTTGGGTAGTTTGATTTTGTTCTGACTTTTAAAAACTCCCAGGTTGGGTTAAGGATTCATTTCTGTTAGGCTGGAGGTTTTGAATAGGAACGTAGCTAGTTTCCCTCTGGAGGACTTGTGATACAACTGGAAGTCAAGTGTTCAGTTTAATAGCCACATCTCAAATCTTAGAAGAGTTGAGTACACCAGTTCTAATTTTTGTCTGAACTCTTTATACCACCTGAGGTAAGGTTGCGTGCACAGTGCCTGTCCAGCAAATACTGTTGGAACAGAACCTATAAATTCTAGAACTAAAGAGCCTAACAGAAGCTCTAACTAAATCATACCCCATAACCTGACAACATCCACCTGTGTAAACTTGTTTCTGATCATGGAAATGAGATGGCAGAGTCCTGGGGAATCTCTCCTTCCCTCCGTCCATCCATTTGTCCATCTGTCCATCCCTCCCTCCTTCCCTTCCCCCTCCTTTCTCCCTTATCTCCCCTCTCCTTCCCTCTCTTCCTTTTCCTCCCCCCTCCTTCATCTCTCCTCCTTCCTTTTTTTTGCTCCTCCTACTTTTTCCTCAACACCTCCTTGACAAAGAACTGATTTCACTTTTGGTCAACTTTCTCCTTGGGACTGAGAACTTAACATTTTACTTTGCAAAACCACCAAATTGATTTTTGGTAGCACTAAAGAGGATAACGTGTTTGCCGAAACACGTTTCAAGTAGTTTTGAAATACCTAAGATAAAAGGTAAAGTCACTCTTTGAGTTCCTGTTGAATAGCATAGCCACAATCTTTGCTGAGAGAAGCAGCCCTTCCTGCTCCGGGCTTCTTGGCTTTATCATCATGGGGACAGAATGCTCAGCATAAAACCCTAGGAATTAATCCTGGTGGGGAGATGGTGGCAGAACAGAGTGCATGATGGGGGACAGGAAGGCCCAGAAGAAGATAAAGCCTCCAGCTGAGGCTTGCTTCCCAGGTACCGCCTCTGAGTAGTCTGTTGAAAAGGTTAAAGAGCTGTGGAGACCTTCATGGGCCACACAATGGTGTGCTTCCTTTATCTGCTAGACATATCAGGTTTTTGTTTTATTGAAAGTAGATTTTTCACATAATATGTTCTGATTATTGTTTCCCTTCCCTCTCTTCCTCCTGGTTTCTCCCCACCTCCCCTCCCATCCGACCCACTCCCTTATTCACTAGAAACAAACAGGTTTCTAAGGGATAACAATAAAATATAATAACATATAACAAAAGTTAATGCATTGGAATAGGACAAAACAAACAAACAGAAGGAAATTAGGCCAAGAAATGGCATAAGAAATAGATACAGACACAGAGACCCACTTGTTTGTGCTCAGGAATCCCGTAAAAGCACAAAGTTGCAAGCCATATTTACATATATTTATATAAATATATGCAAATATATATGCAAAGGACCTGTAGAATATGAAAATAGAAAAATACAAGAATACAAATTTTAAAAAGATAAAATTGAAAAAAATAATACTACATTGTGATACTACATTGTGAGACAAGACACCTCCAGATATTCTCATGAGTTCGTTTTCTGTAGACAATCTATTGCTGGGCACGGAGCCAACCCTTAACAGTGGTTTGTTCCCGCAGTAAAATGCTTTTGGTAAAAATTAAATCTTTGATTGAAAGTGGTTATCAATTGGAAACATCTTCCAGTCTAAGGATGTGGGCTTGTGTTCACTTCTCCTTTCAGCTCTAAGACCTCATCTGGTCCAGACCTATGCAGGCCCTGAGCATGCTGCCTCAGTCTCTGTGAGTTCATCTGTGCACTGCTCCATTTTCCCCCAAAGACCTTGCTTCCTTGGTGTCCTCCATCCCCTCTGGCTCTTACACTCTTTGCTCCACTTCCTCTGCAAGGTTCCCTGAGGTCCGATTTAAGGGATTTGATGGAGAAATCCTGTTTACAGCTGAATGTTAGGTCTCTCAGACTTTGCGTATTGTATCTCTTTGACATTTCCTTATATGATCACATTGGTAATACAGATTAGTCATCTCCCTCTCTATGTTTATACAACTACATCTTATAAATGATAGGATCCTTAGAAGAATTAAGTTTATAATTTGAGACAAATGTTGGCAATCATATAAAATTATATAATCTAAAAGCATAATCAAGATATAGACTACTTCTATCACTACAAAAAGTTCTCTCTGTATCTTGAAGTCAATGTACTTAAGACATCCTTAGGGAACTACTTTTTTATTTTAGACCACCATAGTCTTGCCTATTCTAGGACTTCAGATAATTGAAATCATACAGCTGGGTTTAATTTATGTAAAATTTGAGACCTAACTATATTGCCATACAAACACACACACACACACACACACACACACACACACAAACACACAAAATTTCCTTTTTTTGATGGTAACAAGTTGATCAAAATTTGTTTATTCATATGGCAGCTTATTATTTTTGGGTACTTTTCAGTTTGGGTTTTTATGAATAAGGTTTCAATGAATTTCCACTTAAAAGTCACTTGAAGGATGTGTTTTGGGAAAATATTGTGAGGTTGATGTGGTGGTTTGAATAGGTATGGCCATCATAGACTCATGTACTTGAATGCTTGGCCCATAGGAAGTGGCACTATTAGAAGGTGTGGCCTTGTTGGAGTAGATGTGGCCTTATTGGAGGAAGTGTGTCACTGTGGGGATAGGCTTTGAGGTCTCCTATGTTCAAGCTTCACAGAGCCCACTGCGGCACACAGTCTCCGTCTGCTGCCTGCAGATCAAAATGTAGAACTCTCAGCTTCTTCTCCAGCACCATGTGTGCTCACAGGCCACTCTGTTTCCCACCATAATACTAATGGACTAAAACTCTGAAGCTTTAAGCCACTGTCAAGTAAATGTTTTCCTTTATAAGAGTTGCCATGGTCATGGTGTCTTTTCACAGCAATAAAACCCTAATTAAGGCAGTTGATAAACTGTTTCCCAAAATAGACATTTCATTTTTCATTCCAACTAGAAACTTGAGAGTTGGAGTTACTCCACATCTTTGTCAGCACTTATTGTTGTCAGCGTTTCTAAATTTGTCCACTCTAGGAAGTTTTTGTGGTGCTTTATTAATAATTTATTTTGCATCTCTCTGGTGACCAACAATGTAAAGAACCTTTAGCTAGGTTTTGTTGCTCAGTTGTGAGTCTTCTGTTGTAAGTGTTCAATTTTCCCCTCACATTTGTACCGAGTTGTTATTGAGTTAGGAATTCTTCATAGAGTTGATGAGATGGTTCGGTGGTCAAAGTCATTAGGCTTGGATGATCTGAGGAAGTCTATTTTAAATTTCTAGAAGCCATATGTAAGGCTTTCATATATACATTTAGGTAGGTGCTTTATGTATCTCCTTGAAATTATGCTTAAGTGACTTAAATCATCGCCTGAGTGAATGTTTTCTTTTAAGAAGTTTTATAGCTTTAGGCTTTATCATATATCTGTGCTCCATTTGAGTGACTACGTTGTAGAAGATGAAGATCAAAGTTCTTAGAATCTCTCTCTCTGTCTCTCTGTCTCTCTGTCTCTCTGTCTCTCTGTCTCTCTGTCTCTCTGTCTCTCTCTCTCTCTCTCTCTCTCTCTCTCTCTCTCTCTCTCTGTGTGTGTGTGTACATGCCATATGCCATTTCATCTATGTGGTGGTCACAAGACAGTTTTGAGTATTGATACAGATGTTCTGCTTTGTCTGAAATGAGGTGTCCTTTTTGTTGTTGTTGTTGGTCTCTGTAAACACCAGACTACTAGACACTCTAGCTTCTAGGGATTCTCTTGTGTCAGCTTCCTAGCCAAAACAAAAGAATAGAATGAAGGTTATCTCTGGAATGACATTAATTTACCACAATTGTCCAATTCCTTTATGTGGACATACATGTGCATTTTTAATTTGAAATTTTGTTAATTTATTATTTGAGAATTTAATGTATTACACAATGTACTTTGATCATATCCACCTCTTCTTCCTCTCCCAATTTCATAGCAAATACATAAGTACATGTACATGCATATATGTACATATATGCATATGTTCACATGTATATGCATACACATGTGCACACACACACACACACACATACACACACACACACCTCACCAAGTTCAGTTGGTGCTGCACACATGCACATGGGTGTGGGATTATCCACAGGAGTGTGCTTTACATTTACTTGTTTATTTTTAACATAAGTCTGTAAAGTTGTTATACAAGTTTTAAGAATACGTGAAAGAAACATTTCCACATTTAGTTTACGCAGGATTTGCCAGGTTGAGATAGAAGTCGGAGAACTGGAACACATAGTTCTGAAAGTCACAGGGCCACATAGAGTAAAAACAACCTCGCAGCAGATAGCTTGGGGTCTCAGAGTCTACACCAAGGGTGGATTTTGCTGAAACAATGGCCAGTTTTTCTAGTAACAATATTGTTGTTTGCCTGATAATATTCCCATGTCTGCCAACAGCATTCCTTCTCACTGATAGTGAGAGACAGAAAGGAGACAGATCCATGATACTGGGTATTTGGAAACACTTTCCCATTCTATAGTACAAACAGTCTTACCTCCTTGAATCAACTTGACAATCTATGCATTTCTCTACATAGTCACTGTTTATATTTAAGATTTATTCATGCGAATATTTTGATGACTCTTCTTTGCTTTATTTTGTTCAGTATTAGTTAATATGCAGTACAATGCAGTTCTCAGGTGTTGGTTTGATGAACTGTGTTAATGAGGAAAGATATTGAACCAGCGAGGTTCTTCTGTGACTTTCTCATCATATCCCACCCTCCCTCAATAGTTTTCTGACTTCTGTCACCACCAGTTGATTTTTTTTCTTATTTGCATTTTTAATGAATGGATCGGATTGTGGTAGAGAGCCATAAAGCTTTGACTTCCAAACCTCCTTTGATATTTCTTGCTCATCACTTCTTGGCCTTATGGCTAAGATCAAGTGGTGTGATATTTCTTGCTCAGACAATAATTCTGAGCAGCCATCAACCACTCATACAAATGGGTCCTTAATTCACCAAACATAAACTCAAGTTGCCTTTTCCTTGCTTTTGCTGAGTTTTTCTTAATGGAAACCTCTAGCTCTTCTGGAACACTCTCAGGATGAAGGTTTCAAAATCAGGGAGCCTTATGCTGCCTCCATGCAAGCTCCTGTAATTCATTTTACACTCTTACACAATATATCAGTTTGGTCTTTGTTACCTTCAGTTTCTGTAATCTCAGAATGGCTCAAATTCCAATTGCCCCTGCACACATTGCTTTGTTAAGAATCTTCTTCCAAGGTGATATATGGTCCGGATATCCTTCCATATTGATCCACATCTCTCTTTCCATCTGTGTGGTCACCCCAGATTTCTGTTCCACTGTTTGCACTGTTACACAAGTCAGCTATTGCACCCCACACCAGCTGCTCCAGGGAATTATCAGGACTTGCCTTTTCAAGTGTGGACTCAGTCTCTTTCAGTCTGTAAGGTGGTAACAAAGACAAGGCTGCACTATTAAGCAGAGCTATATCAAAGCCTCAGAGGGAACAAAAGCACAACATGATTGTTTTTGGGACCAGGACAGATTCAGATTCTGCAGAGAATGAAGTTTACATAATTTGAAGACTATCTACATGGACAAGAATATCATACTTTTGCAAATTAAATATTGTATGACTGTATGCACATTCTAAGCCTCCTCCTAAGATTCCTGTAGAGTCAGTATAAAGTGATAAACCTTAGAGATCCATCTTTATCAGTCTCATGGTTTATTCATGACTCTTCCAGAAGTTTTCCTTCCAAACTCTGATGACTCACATGGTACAACCATGCTACCAAAGTCTGACGAGGGTTTTGAAACCCTTTTGGATAGCTTAAAAACTCATGTTAGCCAGTGGGTCCCACAGCTGGGATGATGGCGTCCCAGTCTGTTTAGGGCAGTGTGAAAGACAGTCTTTTTTGTTCATCTCATTCATTGGCCATGTGTTTGTGAGAGGATGCAGATAGTGTTTCAGGAATAACACTGTTTTTTTTCAACATCAGGGGATGTACACATAAGAAACCGTTAACATTTTTGAACTCATGGTCTTGTTAATTGACTCTCTTTACACACCAAAGACTCTTCCAATCAAACAGGCTTTCCAAAGAACTATTTACACTGTTCTGCCTTCCATCTCCTTGACAGGGATTTCTCCCAGGACTAAAGGAAGCCCTTCCTAGAGATAAAAGGCACTTTCTTCTGAAATACCACAGCCGTTTTCAAATGCCCTGAAAGATAATTCTGTAGCTTTAGAAATCTAAGTTGTAATTCTTCCACGGTGCTCTCACACGTTGTATAACAATGCTATCTATTCACGAGGTAGTCTGAAGAGAAAATTAAGCCACATCAGCAAATATGTCTCACAATCTTGAAAGACTCCAGATGTCACAATTGGACAAACTGAGCAAGACACCTTCCAGTTAAAAGTATTAAACTAGTGACAATTCTCTATTTCTTTTATTAGTGACCTTAGGGATGGTAAATTAGCACCCACAAATAAATGTTCTTGGACCAAAATATCAGCCAATCCCCTTTGCTATTTTATCCACCTGAAGTGAGTGAAAACAACGTAGGAGTTGGTGAAGAAGGAAAGGGCACAGGCTGAGCCAGCCATAAACAAGTGTAAACTCAACCGTTCGCAGAGCCAATATTAAACATCCAAGGCAAGATTTAAAATTCTTATAAGTATATAACAGTAATTATTAAGAAAGCTAGATAACACATATAGAAACAGTTTCTGCAAAAACTATAGAGTATATATAACCTTAAAAATCATTATTAGTCTACAATGTTGGCATTAGTCTCGGGTCCTATGATTCCATTAAAGGATGAATGACTGTATTTACTGTCTGCCCACAGGGTGTAGTGCAGTGTCCAGCAATTTAAAGGCATGCTTCTTGTGAAATATGTTTTCCTTTTGTTTGTTACCTAGTTTAAGGTCTCAAACCCAAATCCTTTTGTTGACTACCGTCAAAATATTTACCAGTCTAGTTTAATCCATGACCTTTCTCACTAAGAATTTCTTTTTTCGGTTGATCTCTTTAAAAAGAAAAGAAAACTAGTGGCAAATTTCAGTTTCAATTCAAGCTATAAATCCACGAAGTGTTGGCCTTCAGGTGCCTTTTTAAAAGATCTGTTAAATATGCGCTAAGTTAAATAATTTTATGAGACTAAAAAAATAATCTCAGCAAGTGACAGTGATGTCGACGAAAATCACACACGGAGTGGTTCAGGAAGTTCCTATCACGTGCTGGGCCGAAATAATGCTTGACTAACTCCAGAGCAGAGAAGACAAAGACAGCATGCTCCTTGACACAAAGCAACGAAACAAGAAATCAATGACAAAAATCTACACGCATGCTTCTTAAAGCACTCCTAATGACAACGTGCTCTAAAGGGACAGCAAAGAGTCCGTTGATACTCGGCTAGCATCCCCACCTCTGATATGCTTATTTTTGTCCAGCTATTTTATTTAAAAGCTTGAAGGTAGGGATAGGACAGGGATGTAAATATGATCTGATGTCTTCCGGATCACTAGTAAGCCCCTCCCCTCTGCTGCTTTTGCCTGCCACATACTTTTATTATCCAGTATATTCTTTTTGACTGCTCAGGAAAGAGGTCAGCTGGTTGTTAATATTCTGAACATCAACCCATCTTTGCAAACTAATACAAAGGATGTTCGGCCATGACAGAAGGTTGGGTGCAAGTAGTGTTGGCATTTCGTCTAGGCTCCGCCCCACAGTTACTTGGCAACAGCCAGGTATGCTTGTCTCACAATTAAAGGGGCTGCTTGCCCCCTCCTCACTCTCTTGCTTTTCCTCTCTTACCCTCTTCTTTCTTTGTCCCTTCTCTCTCCATTTCTCTCCCCTCCTCTCTCTCCACGTGTTCATTGCAGGCCTCTACTCTTCTCTTTCTCTGTCTGTCTCTGTCTGTCTCTGTCTCTCTGTCTCTCTCTGTCTCTCTCTGTCTCTCTCTGTCTCTCTCTGTCTCTCTGTCTCTCTGTCTCTCTCTCTCTCTCTCTCTCTCTCTCTCTCTCTCTCTCTCTCTCTCATCCTCCCTTCTCCGTCTCCACCACCACCTCAACTACCCTACCCATGGGAAGGGATGCCTCAGCATGGGCCCGCAGAGGTACCCCCTTCCCCCACATCAGGCAGCGCCTCCATCAAACATCCCTGGCTTCTTTTTCTTTTTTTATAAAACACACCAAGTAGTCGCTGGGTAAAAGTCATGCTTAGAATGACTTTGGAAAATTTAGGGCTACACATATATTTCTAGAAACAGTGGCTACTGCAAAGCAGGTATCTTATTTAATCTTCAATGTGTCTGCCCTAGGTAGGTATTATAGTTTGACAGATGAAGAAACGAAAAGCATAGGGACCTTAAAGAACCCAGTCACGTGGTGTAGCTGTGAACGATGTAGCTTTCTGTCTTCTCACAAATGGGTCCTACTTTTGTGCTTTCTTATAAGCAACCAAGCAGCGTCAGTGAGTGGTCGGGGACTTAGGGTGGAAATAAATTAAAATTTGAGGGAGGAACATAGCAGTTTTTCTACTTTTCAATGTGAACGTCTTGATTATTTAAATTCTGTTTTACAAGGAGCATATTGTATTTTTTTTTTCTAGAGAAAAATTAACGAATAAAACGGAGTCGTAATTCATTCTGGCTCCAAAAGCCTGTTCTTGTGACAGACTTCATTGGCGCAATTGCCAGGAAGTAGCCAAGGGTTCAGGAGTGTGAGAAAATAAAGCCCCATCTGTATCTGTGATCCTTTGTATTTCTTTAGCACCTAATCTGAAGTTGTCCCCAAAGCTGAATAAACAGTCATTTATCCTCAGGGCACCCTGCGAGCTCCCTGGTGTGGTCTGGGAGGGTGTGGGGTTGAGTGATGATAGCCCACGATTAGTTAGCTCCTACCCACACTTAGGGATTCCAGCCCCTGGAGGGAAATCACTTCAGCTCTGTGTGCCTCCTCCCACCACCCTCAGCTAAAAGCATCATCATCTTCGGAATAATTTTTGGGCTCAAAGGGATGCTATTAACTAGCCTAAATACTAAAGGGCGGGACAATGAATGGCAGATACTCAGGATGAATGAATGGGGGATTTTTACCCAAATCCTATAGCTGGCAGCCCTCTGTGAGAGGAGTGAGGTGACTCGCAGCTAGTCACAGGAGAAGGCTAAGTAGAAGGAACAGGGTGGCCACTGTCCTGGTGTAACGCCCCATCCTTTAACCACAGCGGACCACGGTCCCTGCCTCCACTAATTAGAAATTACTTCAGCACATAAACAGGCACTTTACAATGTTTTCTTTTTACGACGCGGCCCCACGCTTGCTTCTCCTCTCCAGTGGCAGAAGGAACCAGCGCTGGCTTCCCACTGTCCCCAGCTCCTTTGCTGTTCAGTTCCATGCCTACTCAACCACAGAGAAAGCTGCAGCCACCCAGACCCAGGCTGGGAAGAAGTTGGTAACAGGCCTTCTTCAACATAAATCTATCTCTGAATGGCCTAGAACTCTCAGCCACCACTACAGTCATCTTTCTCCCTTCTCCCTCCTGTTCTTCCATCAGGAAGGTTCAGAAGGTTCCTTTCATAGAAAGCCTCGCCATTGACAGGGCACTCTCCCTCAGAACACCGTTCCCATACACCACTCCATCCAGCGGTGAGTGATAACAACGGTGTTTGTGTTTAATTAGCCACTGGGTTACCGGCAGTTTGTGTTGCGGGTGTGGCTGTTTTAGTTAGTTATGGAGTTGACAGAAATATATGTGTATTGATGTGGGTCCCCTGTGTGTGCCCTCTCAGCGCGCTGCTCTGAAAGTTCAACAGGCCCTCATTCCACTGCCTATGGAGGCAAATCACTGCAACCTCCAGGAACTGATTCCGTTCTGGAAGACAGGAATGGAAATGCGTCTTCTTAGGCTCTAAGTACCCACCAGGGCAAAGGTTGACCATGTTTATCATCCCACTGCTCCTCTGCTTCACACAACTAATCAGGGCCAGCTTTGGAGACTACTCCCCAGGCAGCTGGCTCCACGCCCTGACCCAAATGTCATCTGTTTATTTCTCTTATTTTTAAAATCATGTCTCTCATAGGATGCATGTCATGGCTTATATTCATAAAAAAACTAACTAAAATAGAAGCATGATTATAAAGTAGTGGATTCCTTAGGACAAACATTACAGAATGTACACTCATCTAAATCTGTCATCCTTTTCAAAAGCATCCTTTCTGAAAGTTATACACACAGTCCAAAAATGGCAATATTTAGTAACACCTTTAAGGAATTCTTACTTGAGGTATGATATGTGCAACTAAAAGAAAATGGTAATTTTCTTAATTTAAAATTAACATATTCATATTGAAAGCTTTGGTTTTCTTGTTCCTCTAATTTATACTCACAGTCAAACTTAGAATAAGCATTGCTAATACCACACACACACACACACACACACACACACACTATACACACACACACACATATACATATATATGTATATATAACTCATTTAAAATGTTTTTTTTCTAATCTTATTTTTGCCCCTTGTGTTTTGCCCAGATGAATACTTAGTGGTGATGAATCTTCAGCCTGAGTATAATTTAGAGCTTTGGAATTTAATTCCATTATGTTGAATACAGAAAGTATTTATTGAGTGTGTGTGCATGCAAAGGACCAATTAAATGGAATAAAGATTAACAAGATATGTTCAGATAGATTTTTTAAAAAAAACAGCAATTAGCTGATTCTAAAGGCAATATGCAAAAGACTTACAAAAGTATTTGAATAATTGCAAGATCGTTGGGATAGCATCCTCTCCATAGTGGATGCAGGAAGGGCACAGAAGAAGCAACCATGTTAATTCTCGGAGCATTAAGAAAATAAATGCAATACATACAGTTTGCTGGATAAAACTATTCTGTGGCAAGCTGCAGCAGTTATCATGGCTCTGAAACAAAAGCTAGGCTGATGGTAAAAGTGGAAGCTGGTTTCATGTTTCAGGTTTTCTTTGATAGTCTTGGTTTATTTCTGTTGTCTTGCTGGAAGCAATAACAGAATCTACTTTTTCCTCCCAAAGATAAGTGGCCTGGAGTATCAGCTAATTCTGTGACAGTGACAGGGTCAGTGGTGCTGCCTCTGGCTCTCTTCAGAGAACATTTTTGGTTAGTATAGCTCACCAGGCCTGTTGGTATGCAATGGACTCTTGGTCTATATCTTGGTCCTCTCCCCACTTTTCCCCCATTGGTTAAGAAATGCATTTAAATTTCCCCAAGGGAAAAAAGCCAAAGAAGCAGTATTTGACCACAGCTTCTTATGGCAGAAAGACAGATTAGGGCCTGATTAAGAGATGGCTTGGAGGGTGAGTCTGAGGTGCGGACATGAGGTCATGCATTTGGATCCCCAGAAGTCACAGAAAACGCCAAGCTAGGTGGTACATGCACTCTAGTGCTGGGGACTGGGGTAGGGGCAGAGACAGATGGATCGCCGGAGCTCACTGACCAGGCTGTTCCCCAATCAGTGAGCTTCAGGGTCAGTGAGGTATGCTGCCTCAAAAAGTAAGTTGTGGAGCTTGCTAGAGGAGGAACCTGGTATTGACTTCTGACCCCCACATGCACATGGACACACACACATGCACATACAAGTGCATACACACACACACACACACACACACACACACAGAGAGAGAGAGAGAGAGAGAGAGAGAGAGAGAGAGAGAGATTAAAATGAGTACCAAAAGTACCCCATGAGGGGTGAAACTACTAAGACTCCTAAGATAATTTGATTTTAGGACCTAGATCACTTAGAATAACCAGGCCTTCTGAGAGTTAACTGTGGCTTTACTACATATCAACAGCGGACCCTGGGAGTTTATCTGTCATCACAATGCCTGTCTTCCCATGAACCACATTGGAGTTAATAACCATATTTTCATAGGCTTTTCAAAAAGTTTTGTAAGCATACAAAGTAACAAGCTTCTCTATGATGTTTTCATATATGTGTATATTTGTTCTTTGCTCATACTTGTCCCAGGGTGGTTGTAAAGAATAAATGATGTCATATCTATTACCTAGCATACACGCTGTGCAAGGCTACTCCTGATCAATAAATGGCCATTTATGAAATAGTCACAAAGAAACCTTGACAAATAGTATTACATATACATCTAGTAATTTTTGAGTAGGCTTGGAAATTGATTTTTAGATCAGGTGCTATTCTAAACAGCCAGGATGAAGAAAAAAATATTTCTTGCACTCTTGTTTGGAGGGAAGAAAAGAGATACGAACCACCTGGTTACAATAAAAGGACACTGAACATTGAACTAGGGACCCACACTAAGGAGGCTTTCCTGAATCTAGAGCAGAGGTTCTCAACCTATGGGTTGCTACCCATTTGGAGGCTCAAGGGCTCTTTCACAGGGGTAGCCTAAGACCACTACGAAACACAGATGTTTACATTAGGATTCACAACTAGTAAAATTACAGTTCTGAAGTAGCAACAAGATGATTTTATGGTTGGGGGACCCCATAACATGAGGAGCTGTATGAGAAGGTTGCAGCATTAGGAAGGTTGAGAACCACTGGCATAGAGGGTCAGGTAAACCCCTGTTCAAGTGCCACATGGGTCTTGGATGGAAAGGTGTGCAGAAAACCCAGGTAGATTTAAGTAAAGTAAAGTGAAGCCAGACAGCCTTTTATTCTTTAGTATCTAGTGTTGCTAGACAAAGTCACGTGGATGCAATCATTCTTCAGACAATGCTCCCATAGATCTATAGTCAAGTCCCCCAGTGGAGATGACATGGAATGCAGGATGGAGCAGGAGGTGGGTCCCTGATGCATGGGTGCTCATTTGTCTGATCCCCAAAGCTTCCTGGTTCCTTCATAAGGTAGAAACAAAGCCAGATGAGCCTCTGTGTAAAAGGATGATTGGTCTGGACAGCACCTAGGGTCCAGTTCTTGCTAGACAAGTTCCCTACCACTGAGCTATACATACCCTCAGCCTCTTAAACTGTAATCTTTTATACGATCTTCCAGCAGCTGAGCTGTGACCAGTAAGTGGTGCTCCCTCCTCCAATCACCGTACACTCATCCTGCGGATCAGCTGCATTCCAGAATTGGCCTCCGCGTTTTAAGTATGTCATCAATTCAAAGTTGTTTTTAAATCTTACGCCCTGAGCATCTGTGAGCTGCCATTAAACCTCAAATCTGAAAAACACTGCAAAATGACCAGAGATATTGTTCACAAATCATTATGTATCCTCTTTAGAATTTAGTGCTAAAATTAGCTTTATTTTGTTTTCCAGAGATAGTTCTGGAATACTTCTGGTATATATCTTTTTTTTTTTTTTTTTTTTTTTTTTGATGAGAACTCCAGTGCCAGCTGCCAGAGGGTTCAGGAAGGAACAAGAGGCCAAGTTACCACAAGCACGTGGGTTCTTGTGGCAAGCATCCTTTTTCTAGCCTCTGGTTTCTGTCTTTTAAATTTATCATGTATTTTGATAAAAGATATGCTAATTTCTATGATCAAAGGGAGATTATAAATAATCAAACTAAATATATCACAGTATCATCATAAATCAAGATATATATGCATAACTAGACTGAGCACATTCTTGGACAGTTTTAGTTTCTATTAAAAAACTGGTAAAACATAAATCTGCACTGGAGATAATCTCCATGGAGATAGTGGCCATAATGTCAATAATCTGAGTTATAGTGGCTGTGTCGGAGAGGAGGCTGGAAACACAATAAACCTGCAAAATTGTTCCTAAAACCCAGGAGCTCAGCAGCACATTTCATTGGCGTAGATGTGCCCCACAGAGAATGCTGACCACTGTCCATGATTTTGGAACTTCACTGTCCTAGAGGGATAGGCGAAAGATCCAAAGCCGGGAAAAACACACAAACATCACTTCCATGCACAATGCATCTTCAGAGCTCAAAACTTAAAACTAGACCCTTGCTAGGCAGAATGATTAATGCACGCTGCATCCTGACTCTGCATGGCGGTGCTTTCATCCGTTTAGACACTAGTAGAAACAGACAGCCAAGGGGTTGTGAAGCCCAGAGAGATCGGACTCCATCTAGAGAAGCAGCAGAGCCACGCTCTACAAGGTAATCCTCTTCAATCAACTCTAAGATGACTCCTTTTGTTCTAAAATATTAATTGGAAGTAAGTTAAGAATCACAGAGATTGGAGAGGATTTTGAAATATCAGGATGAACTTCTGCTCTTCCCATCATGGCAGCCTTTAGCAAAACCAACCCAATACCGTTCTTTCCTTATGTTTCATTGTACCATTTGCCCTTTTGAAAAACAGCAGCACCTTGAATTATAGATTCTAAGCACTTTTTGTCCTTAATTTCATTTTGATTAATGTTTTACAATTAAGTCCCATCAAAGGTCTCTTTAATCAATTTTAGAGATGTTGGCTCTAGTGGGTGGAACTCTAAGGGGTTGGGGCAATTGGGAAACTGTGACAATTAAAAAAAGGAGAGAAGAGTTCATCAGGGTAACTTCCCATCAGAGGTGACATAGATACCCGTCCCTAGCAGTCACAGAAACAGACATATGCATTATAAATAACAAAGCAAACTTTCTTTTTCTGAAATCTGCTAGGTGGAAAAATTCTTCTCAGTAGATAAAAGATTCCATACCTTGCTTGCTAAAATTCTGCATACTGCTTGTATGCAGTTTCTTTTCTGGGTGTAGCTGTATGGTTTCAAAGATGCTAAAATTTGACCAAAGTTTATCGCAGGTGTGCAGAGCCTTTATAGTCCCAGAAACAAGAAGGGGAAAACCCCAGAAGAGAAGCAAAGACAGAGATAATCTTGCTCAAACTCTCAAATTTATGGGTAAGGAAATGGAACTACAAATCTGGAGGCTTTTTGAGACAACAGCTCCAGGATTTTGGTTCTCACTAGGTCTTAGTTTAAAAAAAAAAAAAAAAGAAAAGGCCTTCGTGGTCATTTTGGCGAAGTCTCCCCCTGCCCACTGCCACCCAAAATCCTATTTCTTTTCTGGATTGTATATGATTGGAAAGCTTGAGATAATTTCTGATGGGATCAAAAGTCCCAAACTTCATTTAGAAATGATAGCAACAAAACCTGGAGAGCTGAAATGGTCAAAGTCACTCAGCTCGCGAGGAGCAAGGAGCATCAGAGTTGGAACTGAAATCCTGCTTCCTTAACCCTGTCTTTTCCACTCTACCAAGGGGACATATTAGCCCAGTAAGGGAGTAAATCCACTGACATTGTTTCCCCAGCGTAAACTCCTGTGTACGAGTACTGAAAAGGACCCGGCTTCAATAACATAAACATATCACCTAAGCCTGCAGCAAATAGGGATTAGCAGGGCTAATTTTACTTATTATTTATCAGTCCTGGATTAAAGGCTCCTCCTGGAATGCACAATTCAGCGTTAGCACTGGGCCTTCTGTTATGCCATGGTTACACTGGGGCAAGCTGGACCACAAGGTCAAATAACTTCCCTTAATGGTCACCAGCTCAAATGAATCTAGACTTAAAGTACTCTTGGTAAAATTCAACTCATAGCAAAATAATAGATCTGTTTGCCTAAAAATTAAAGGAAAGTGTGTGTGTGTGTGTGTGTGTGTGTGTGTGTGTGTATGTGTGTGTATGGTGTGTGTGGAGGTCAGAGGACAACTGGAGGAGTCAGTTCTCTCTCCTCCCCTGTCGGGCTGTTGGACTTGTAGACCTGGTAGCATGTATTTTTTCCTGCTGAGCTGTTATCTCTCCTTTCCTTTCCATCTTCCTCTTCCTTTGTTTTGTCTTGTAAGATAGGACATGGGTGTATGTGAGAAAGGAAAACCAGAAACTGGGGCCTAAGATGCCTGTTGGCAACAGTTTGATTAACAGTGGGAACCCAAATTATCTTCTTGGCTCCGTGACTTAACACTTCAAGTCAGAGTCGAGTTAGACATCGGGCAAATGTACTAGCATGGCAGAAGTGATGAGCTCGAGGGAGATATTCTAGAAACACAAACAAACATGGTGAAAATGAGCAAAATGCAACCCAGGAAGAGCTTAAATAAAAAACAAAGATGAAGAAGCATAAGCAACAGCAGAACATTACATTGGACACACAATGTATACATTTATCCAGTCAATACTTATAAATGGAGCTAGGGACAATGGCAAGAACATATGTCTATATAAGGCGTGCACAAATGTTCATGCAGCACTATTCACCATAACTGGCAAATGGAAACAGTCTGACTGTCCAGCAACTGATGAACAAAGATGCACAGGGATGTCGTTTAAAGAAAATGTGCAGAGTAGTCAGTCCCTGGGCACAGAAAAATGACGAGCAGTATCTAGGGCTTAGAAAGAGGACTTCCAGATCACTGTGGAGTTGCATGCTCCAGGATGGTAAGAGATCATAGTGAAGGCTATACACTTCATGAGCAGACTAATAATCCACTGACTGGTGTGCTTTAAAAGGGTGGTTGGATCTGGCATTTGAATTCTCTCTTAATAAATTTATTTAAAGCCAACAAAGAAGGTGAAGGAAAGCATTTCTTACAAGTGGCAAAACTGTCTATCGTTTGAAAGAAAAGAAAATGAAAAAGACCTGACTACAGATTTTCCATGGGCGTGTGGGAACAGCTGCGTGGTAGTTACCTTGGGATTTGTAAGACATCAGTCACAAACATCCTTGACTGAGGCAGGGAGTGTATAGCTGAGAAAAGTGTCTGTGTTTTCAGATTAACTCATTCAAAAAGTCCATATTTTGGAGTGCCTACTATGTGCTGGGTACAGGGCTAGGTTACTGACTATGGGTGATGGATGACGCAGAGTCCTCAACCTCCTGGCTTTTTTTTTTTTTTTTTTTTGTGCCAGCCAGTGGCAGATGATGAGAGGAATGTCTGCTGTGAAATGAGCATTCAGGGAGCCACACAAGAAAGCAGCGATATGCTGAGGGCACCTTTCTGGATTGATTAGGGACAGCTCTCTGAAGGTGTCATGGTGTAATGACTTAGGGAAGGGCATGGTAGGTCATTCAAGTGGTTTCTCACTGGCAACTTCATACTGATAACTATGTCCCCTTCCTCTGGACATCAGAACACGTTTAGACTGTTGTCTTTCAGCTATTTTACCCTTTGGAAAGTCTTTCTTTGTCGCCTGTAGGCTGACAGAGATCTCAGTTGATTGGCTCCTTGGTTTACTGGCAACCTTTCAAACCATCAACTTTGGCATACAATTATCACATAGAGGAAGAGTGTCATGGGTTGGTCCAAAGAAGGTTTAGCTGCCGTAAGAGCTAAAGATTAGAGTCTTGCTGGGGCTAAACAGTCTAAAGCAGTGGTTGTCAACCAGCAGGTCATGACCCCCTAGGACGCTGAATGACCCTTTTACAGGGGTCACCTAAGACCAGAAGAAAACAGAGATATTCACATTATGACTCATAACAGTAGCTAAATTACAGTTGTGAAGTAGCAATAAAAATAATTTTATGGTCCGGGGTCACTTCAGCATGAGGAAATGCATGAAAGGGTTGCAGCATTGGGAAGACTGAGAACCACTGATCTAAAAGCACAATTTTGTTTTCAGACTCTGTTTCCTTTACTGCCCTGATAAGAAAAGAAGAAAAGAAATCTATTAGTGAGGATCCAAACAGAAAGAGCAGAAATCTTCTTGAGTATTTACAAGGACTTCAATGTGGGGAGCCAGCCACACAGTTATGGAGAAGCATAGAGCAGAATCAAGTAATACTGGCACCAGTGAGCTAGCCCAAAGGTGACCCATTCACAAGCACATTGGAGGGAGCTACTGGTGTTAACCATACTTAGAGAGCCAAGATCACCTGACCGAAGCTGGAGTCATTGTGGCTTGTCTGCTAGGCAGTGGAATCTTAAGCTGCTGCCTGAGTAACCACCAAAGGGGTGAGCCCCTTGCTTCCCAGCTAGCACAGTGCTTCCTAAGAGGGTGAAAACCAGCTTGAACCTTGGGGACATGGGAGCCTGGGGAAGGTAGCCTACAGAGTCATACTCTCTGTGATGCAGAGAGGAAGGGTTAAGAGACAGATCTGAAGGCAGAGATGTTCAGAATGATTGGAGGGGCTGAAAACCGTCTTGAAATATTCTTAAATATTCACCACAAACCCGATCCTGTCACACAACTCTTCTCTCTTTGTCACAAATATCCTTTCTGGGATGGTAGGACTGAGTGTCAACTTCTTAAAGGTAAAAGACTCGACATCAGAAAGTTTTTAGAATTTGTTCATAAGATTCTGTTGCTCAGACAAGATTGTACTAACCTCTTTTTTATGGCATTCTTAGCATCTTTGGAGGTGTGGGTCAGGGTCTCCTCTCTTACTACCCACTTTCCCTTTACACCTCTGCAGTACCCAGGTAACGTGTTCATAGCACAGGTAGACTCTTTGTTCTCCACCACATGCCCTGAGTACATGAAAAATTAATCTTTAATCCCAACCTGATTTCAGGTCAGAAGGAATTGTTGAAGTTAGAAAATAATGATGTTGAACATCTGTCTTGAGTAGATGCAAATGCCAATACTTCTTCTACATTGTGAAGAGGAACACAGGTGCCTACCACTACATGCCAGACACCAAGACCAAGTTTCAGGGGTGGAGGTGTTTGTTCCAGGCAATGAGGTAAGACACTAAAAGTTCCAGGGTGGGGCTTTTTCTCCCAGGATCTCAGGTGGAGCTTCCAGGTTGACAGCAAAGTCCTCTCATTTATAAATGGACTATGTTTGCTCTGGAAGCATCTGAGAGGATAAATATGGGATCCCACAGAAGCCACAGTGTTATTTTTGCACTGTCTTTTCTCATTATAACTTCAGCTCCAGTCTCTTCTTTTTTCCTTCTCAGCCTCTGTTTTCTTTGGGAGGAGGGTTGCTTCTACTGTGAGATGCATACGTGCATGTGACTGCATGTGCAGAGATGTTCAGAATGAACATCCTGGATGTTCTTCTTGATTGCACACCCTGGATGTTCTTCTTGATTGTGAGGTCTGAAGAATGCAAAGGTGGACCCTCTGAATAATCTATGTTAACTTAAAATAGTTTTCATACACTATATTTTGATCACGCTTTCCCCCTCCTCCAACTCTTCCCGTGTCATCCTTTCTACCTCCTTTCCACCCACCCAACACACTCTTTCTCTCAAAAAAAAAAAAAAAAAACCTCTCAAAAAGTAAAAGCAACAACAACAACAACAATAACAAGCCCATGGAGATCATTTTGTGTTGGCCAGCTACCCCAGGGCATAGGACTTGCTCTAGGGTGTGGTTAATATTCCCAATGACCTCCATTGGAGAAAACTGAAATTCTCCTTTGCCTGTAGATATTAGTTGCAAATGTATTCTGGAGGTTAGAGGTGGCACCCCATGTCCAGTACTAGGTCGTTGTCTGGCTTGAATTTATGCAGGTCCAATGGGCTGTGGCCCTATCATCCTGAGCATGCCTGATATAGTCTAAATAATCTTATTTCTGTGTGATGTTAGATACTTATGTCTTTAGTTGTTTGAATGTCATTTAGTTATTGAATGTCATTCAATAGCAAGTACTATTTTAATACTTAGAAGGTACATTCTAATTTTGTGGTATCAAATGTATTTGGGAGATATCAAAATATAATTGAGATTTGGGCAAACACACTCATCCTTGGTTGAAGTTTACCTTAACAAGCTTTAGCAGGCAATGCTTTAGGTGCGTTTCCGTGGTAGGCAGAATGATGGGACCACAAATGTCTATGCCTGATCAGTTTCTGATTGTGCAGTCTTCCCTGTGATTGTCGGTTGTGTGGGTTATTATCTTCCTAGTAGAAATTTGGAGGTTTATTATTTGCATGGTTTTTGCTTGTTTGACGACCTTGTCTAGCAGACTGCAAGGTTTGTGAAAGCAGATTGTTTGCTTCACTCACAATGGCAAAGCTGCTGTGCAGCAGAGTCCAGAATTACAGGCTTAATACCTGTAAAAAAATGGAAAAAAATGTTTCTTCTGGATATATTCTAAAATGGAAGTGACAGTATCACGTGCTCTTTCTAGAAACAATCAGAAATAAACCTCTGCATGGATAATACAGATTCTTCCTAGTTGTTTTTGTTGTAATTATTTTATTAGATTGTAATTAGAATCCCACTAATTTTTTTACTGCATTTTTAATTTTTTAAAAGCATCGTGCCACAGGAATACCACACAAGAGCAGTACCTACTTAGCTAAAATGTTGCATGGAATTATTTTAGAGACCTGATGGTGGATGGACCTGATCTTAGAAGTCGTGTAGAACAATGTTAGTATGGTTTGCATATATGAGGCATATCATGGAAGCCCTTTATCTAAATTCCCCTTGGTCATTACCAGTTTGTTCAATTCTAACATATTTCCAGAAGAAGATGTGGTACTCAATGTTTGGAATCATAGCCACCATATAACTGACAGCAGCATTCACGGTAGGGATGGTTTTCTTTCCCATTTAAAATATTTTTTAGTTGGATCAGTTTCCTCTTGTGATGTCAAAGCTATGAGATGCGGTCACCTTTAGGGCAAGATTGACTTCATACTCGGAAACCATTTTTCAGCCATTGCCTCTCTTCCTTCCTCCATTGCTATATGAGTTTTGAGATGTTTTATGCTCATCTCCAAAGATATCCAATCTCCAGACAAGACCAGGAGTAAAACAGCAACCTCGATGTTGGGGTGCATGTTAAAACATGGCTCTGACTCAGAGACCTGGAATGCATTTACAGCGGGGGAGAAGTGACAGAAATAAAAGATGAAAAGGAGTACCCTTGGGCCCCGGGGGAGGGGATTAGATTGTACAGCTTGCAAATGTCAACATTTCTGAGAGCAACAACTTGACAAGAACAGAGCAGCACACAGAGAAACCAGCTTGAACACATCTCTGCCCACAGTGCTTAAATCAAGAAAGAAAAATAATCAAGTTACCGTATCCAGTTTTTATTTCTATTGATCACCCTCCCTTTTGGAACATTGCGCTATGTTTCGGCTTAACTTCTGTATTCCTCTGGCAGGAACTGCTTCAGTGGATGCTCCATCTTGCATTCAGATGCCATGAAGCAATAGAAGAGAAAGGGGCTCCCAAAGCCTCACTAAGCACCATTCAAAAAGAGACTTTTATTTTGGAGGAGTTGTAGGGAGGTAGTGGGGGAGGATATGATCAAATGCATTCTGTGTGTGTATAAAATGTGCAAAGAATAAATAGATAATGCTACTTTTTGAAAAGGAGACTCTTAAATAGCTAATTTTTTTTGCATAAGTAAAAATGTAAATTATTCCAGAATAAGTCAATCCAACAGGATGTGGACAAAGACCCATTGAGCATCCCTTGCTCTCCTGGACATGGTATCTCTGCTGCTACAAGGTAGCATCCTTTCCCACTCGACTCATTCACTTCAAAAACAACAAGAGCCAAGGAAATTTATAGAAAATTATTCCTTCAGACATTAAAGAGAAAAAGTGATATAGATATATGATTTGAGGTCTAAAAGTCACAAAAGGCAAGAGATTAAAGGTAGCGTTTTTCCCCATGGGAATGTCTTTTTAAAGGACAAACAATTCTCAGATCAAAATTATAACAAATACATTGCTTTTTGACTAAAATTGATTTTAAATGAACCTTCAATTCTTTTTCAAGGGTAAAAATGCTAAAAGTACCTTCTTTGTGAAAGAACACAAAAATGTTCAGTTAAAGAAGGTTAGAAATGGATTTTCCAAAAGTCTTAAAAGATTAACAGAAGTAAAAAGTAAAATACTGAAATATTTTGACTAAAGATGAACGTCATCACTAAATATTTGCCTTATAACATCTTTATTGTTTTATAAAACTACGATTAAAGTAGAAATGGAAGACTTTGCTGAATTGAGCTTATAAGGCATTAACATATATTCAGTTATTTTTAGATTGAAACTTAAAATGTCTTTGATAATATAATATAATGTATGCAAACTTAGTATAATATAAAATTATTATGTGATATGAACAATTACATTTTATACCACACATGCAAAACTTGTTTAACAATAAAAAACACTTCATATAAATTATCCATTTGTAAATAAACTGAGAATTTAGATAGAAACATGATACATAGTTCAAGACCTGTTTGTGATAATACTTTGAACTAGTAGAAGCATTAATTATGCCACTAACATTATTTAAAAGACTATCCTTATTAATTTTTATACAATAGGTCTTGATATATTTAGGTAATAACAACTGATGAAAAACTAGGCCATGAATGTGAAGCAGAGTTGTGAGGGGTATGAATGGTTTGGAAAAAAGAAAGGGAGAAATGTTGTAATTAAAATATAATTTCATAAATAAACAAAACACTTTTATACAATGTATTTTGATTATATTTATTCCCTTCCCCAACTTCCCCCAGATCCTCCCTATATCCCTATTTCATGTTCTTTCTCTCTCTCTCAAAAATCAAACCACACGGAAACAAATAGTACTCCAAAGAAAAATCAAAACAAAGACAATAAGACAAAAATTTCTGAACCAAATCAAAACAAAAAGCACACAAAATTCATGGAGTTTGTTTTGTGTTGGCCAACTACTCCTGAGTCTGGGGCCTGCCCTGGAGTGTGGTTTGTAACAGCCAATGTCACTGGACAGAACTGATTTTTCTTTTTCCTAACAGGCATGCGTCAATAGCTTCTTGGTTAATTGTGGACTTGTGTCCATGTCTCTTTCTCCAAGGTGGGGTTTGGTCTGGATCGACTTTGTGCAGGTCCTGTGCATGCTGTCCCAGTTTCTCTGAGTTCGCATTTATATCAACCCTGCTGTCTCTGGAGGATGCAACTTCCTTAGAGTCACCAACAACCTCTGGTTTTTCCTGTCTTTCTGCATCCTTTTCCACAGAAATCCCTGAGCCTGAAGGAGAGGGGTTTAACAAGAGATTCCTTTTAGAATTGAATGGTCTGAAGTCTCTCACTCTCTGCCCATTTTCTAGTTGTGGATCTCTGTATTAATTTTTATGTAGTTTCAGGTGTTTTTTGATGAGGGTTAAGTGAGGTGCTGGTCTATAAATATAGTAAATGTTATTAGGAGTCACTATATTGTTATGTTTATTTAGCATAATAACAGTAGAAGACTTTCCCTTAGGCTCCATGACCTATCTGGCCTCAGGTTCTTGGCCATATTTACAGTGTCAACTATGGGTTCCATCTAAAGGAGTAGATATTAAATCCAATCATGTCTGGTTACTCTCATACAATGTGTACTATTATTGCACTAGTGTATCTTGCAGGCAGGTTGCTGTTGTAGGTCGTAGGCTTCGTAGTTCATGACATTAACAATCACTTTTCTCCTCTGGTAGCATGCAGAGCACTTTCCAGCTCCATGAACATTCAGTCGAGATGAAGCTTCTAGTTGGGCACCAGGTTGATATCTCCACACTTGGTGCTATAAGCAATGTCTTCAGTAGCACAGCTTCACTATCAAGTTGCAGGGGGCAAGTGGTAGCCTTGGCAATAGCCTGTGATGTTTGAGGGGTCTACAGGACCTCTCTGACCAAAACTTCAGACGTAATACATCCTTACACTAGCGTTTTTACATGGTGGTATAAGATGTCTAGCTGGGGTATTGTCTTCCCATAATAAGATGACTCCATTTAAATTCCTTTCATATATGTATATACAAAATAGATGTATATTTGTATATATGTAGGTATATATTATATATACGACAGAAGCAACTTAGAGAGCAAAGGCTTTACTTAATTTTACACTTCTACATTATAATCCATCACTAAGGAAAGTCAAATCAGAAGTTCAAACAGAGCTAGGACATGGAGGCAGGAGCTGAAGCAGAGTTGATGGAAGGGTGCTGCTTATTGATTTGATCCTCATGGATTTCTCAGCCTTGTTCCTCCTCCATAGGGATCTGAACCCTCCTCCATTAACCATCATTCAAGAAAATACATTGCAGGCTTGCCCCATGGTCAGTCTAGCAGGGATTGTTTTTTTCACTTGACGTTTTTGTCTTTGAAAATGACTCTAGCTTGACACACAACTAGCTGGAATAGTGAGTAAAGACCCAGAAACACTGTGTACATGTCAGAGAAAGGTGTTCCTGAGAGCTGCTGAGAGCAAAGGTACACAGAGGATAGAGATAATAAACAGTATGCCGGCAGTCTTTACCACGTCCACACACAGCTTCTTATCTGATCTGACACAGCATTCATAATGTATATCGAGTTCCATCCTCATGGAAACTCTGGTACAAAATCTGAAATAAAGCAATGCTTCTGGAGTGGCTTCATAGTGACATAAGTTTTCATAGAAAACCTTCCCTTGTTTTCTTCTCCCAAGATCCCCAGCTATGAAGCCTACACATTTCACTTGGTGACTAGACATCTCCTCTAGTTTCATGTTTTTGTACTTCTGATAAAGTATTGTGACAAAAAGCAACTTAGTGGAGGAAGGGCCTATTTGGCTTGAGATCCTAGACCAAAGCCCATGGTAGTGGGGAGGTCGCTGTGCCAGGAACTTATAGCAGAACATCTATTCCCTGAGTCTATTCACATCCATAGTCAAGAGCAGAGAGAAATAAATATATACATGTTCACTTGCTTGTACTCAGTAGATTTCCCCACTTTAATAAGGTTCAGGACCTTCTGCCTAGGATCTGGTGCTGCCCATAGTGGGCTTGGTCTTCCTATATAAATTATCTTAAGACAATCATCCAGTGACATTCCCACAGGCCAACACAATGTTGACAGCAACCCACTGAGATGCTCTTTCCAGGTGATTCTAGGTTGTGTCAAGTTAAGGCTAACCATCACTACATTAGAATGACATAGTGAGGAAGTGCATAAAGGACATTGCACTAGAGGGCTTTTGGCAAGGTGAGGAAACATGGAGAATATTACTCAAAAAACCACCACACAGATTATATCATCTTAAGACATAATCCCCTAGGAGCCTGATAGAAACAAAAGGTCAACTTATAGTTCTCTTTAAGGTCCATTTTTTTGTGTTTGTGAAATTTAATTGTTCTTGAATTTCTGTGGTAGCACAAAGCATTTCAGAATTCCAGAGGTGAGAAGTGGCTTGGAGAAGTCATTTATTACCTTCTTGTGATTTCAAAACCAGTCTCTCTTGCCTCCTCAAATGAAGGAGGTATGAATTACATAAAAATGTGTGTTCTGGAATGGAGAGTACTCGCTTACCTCTCTGCATCTCACTCTGAAAGCTAAGTTACTCACATCTCGGTGGAAACCCCTTCTCTTTGTTAGTAGTGTAATCAATAATCTGTTAATCATTGTCTTCTGAATCATTCTAATAGAAAGGACTATTATTAGCTCACACTTTAGCTTTCTTAGTACCAGGATAAGTGAACCTTTTACTTTAGCAGTATCCTACAAGGGTAGCAATTTTAACCTTTTAATAATCTTCTACTCCCCCCTCCCAGATTTCACTTATATTAAAGCATTCATGATTTTAGTTAATATGCTTTAAGTTGTGATTAACAAATGGAGACCCATGGCCAAAGAGATGATGGCTCAGGGATAAGTGCACTTGCTGGTCTTGAAAAGGACTGGAGATCAATTTTCAGTACCCGCATTGGGTAGCTCACCATATTCTGTAACTTCTGCTCCAGGGATCTTCTGACACCTTTTGGTGTCAGAAGGCACCCATATGAACTTGTCACACACACACACACACACACACACACACAAACACACACACACACAGAGAGAGAGAGAGAGAGAGAGAGAGAGAGAGAGAGAGAGAGAGAGAGAGAAAGAGAGAGAGGCACAAACACAAAAAACCATATGAAACAAATCTTAAAAACATCAAAAGAAGCCAGAAAACCAAAGGGAGACCCAACAGCGCTTGCCTTTCTTTGTCTTCACTAACGCTTCCTGGTAGGCCATATTTCAGAAGAATTTTGTGTCTGTCAGCAAATGAGGAGGCACTTGGCAAAAGCAGGAACCACATTCACAACTGTGGTTTTGTTTGTAGGGCATCTAAGAGAGTAACTTATGTGCAAGGTGGGAAGAACTGAAGAAGAACAGGGTCCCAGACAGATGCTGTGGAAGAATTTATAGGGACAAATGTTGTGGGATTTTTTTTTTCAGATGTGGTTCTGAGGCTCTGGCAAGTTAGAGTCATATCAAAGATGGCTAATTGTTAGAGAGCAGAGAACAGCAGAAACAAAGGGTCTGAGAAGATGAGACCTAGGGATCATGGTGGCTGGATTAAACTCAGCATAACTGTAGACATGAAGAATGTGGGGACTGAATGTGGGGAAATGATAACGTTTATTGGTAGAAAGCTAATGATGCTTATTTCTATTAGTTCTCAGTCTTTGCTAGGCATGATGGGAAAACTGGAAAAGTAGAGGTGGGGAGAGGAGAAGACGTAGTCTAGAAATATAGGTGGCCAGGCAAGTGAGAACATAAACCAGGCACATGTAACAGGAATATCTTTCCCTGTAGTAGTTATGTCTGTGACGTGAGATCAGTCAATACAGCTCTCCAATGGTTGAGGAAGTGTTGATTTTAGCCACTAATATTTTTCTTTCTTTTTTAAAATTAATTAATTAATTAATTAATTAATTTTCACTAATGTTTTTCATTTGACAGATATTTATCTTTGACCACTGGCTGTTTGGATAACTTCTGGACTTGGGGCAGAGGGAATATCCAAGCCCACTGCTGTGTAAAATCACACCCTGAGACCATGTCACAGCTGATAAGGGAGAGTGGAAACAGAGGAAGGTACTGGGAGAAGGGAGAAGCAGTTTCTCTCTTAGCCTGAGAACGCTCGCTACAGACTGAAGATAAGCAGGCTGCAAGGAGTCCAGTGAACAGGTCAAACATCAGGAAGGAAGGGCCTTCAGATGAACAGCCAGTTCTGTCTTACCCTTGCTTGCAAGGATCTATCGTATCGACTCAGAGAGCAGAATGTTTTCCCTGGTTGCTGGAGTCTGTTTATTCAGTCAGGTCAAATAAGCAAATGTGTTCCTGTATGGCGAGTATGCAGCAAGCTAGCAAGGTTCTTCCAGCACCTTCTTCGTCATCACACTCTCTTGGATATACATTGAACTGGTAGGAGAGGGAGGGAGGACATCAGGAGAAGCAGTATGGGAGCCAGGGCCAGTTATTTTTCCCCATCATGTCCAGTCCACCAGGAAAACTCTCTTTCTACAAGAGATAAAGGTGTTTGTTAGTCAGCATAAGGGACAAAGCCTGCTGTGAGGTGTGAAAGGTTGGGCATTTCCAAAAAAGAGTCACAGTGTACTCTCACTCAGGGTCACAATCCATATTTTCCTTTTAAAATGACCACGTGACTCACTTTTGGCTGTCTCTACAGGAATTCTGAGTTCGGATGTGAACCCCATCCCTCTCATTGTCATCCAAATATTTTGCAAGTAGCCATTTTTGAGGATTGCCAAATGAGGTAGTTGCCCGGTCACTCTTGTGGAGGTTTAACCCCACCCTCACAGACACTAAGCCTTAATTACCCCAAGCTATGTCTTTTAATGATGTGTTCAATAATGGTGTCTGTGGCAGGACTTCTAGTTGCCAGTCTTTACACTAAGAAATGAAATAACTGAAATTATGTTTTCCTTTAAATAGAAATTGGGCAAGTAGAAATGACTCGGTGCTTTTTAATTGCTCCCAACACCTGGCTCCACATCCCGTCTGCTTGGGAAGAAGGGAGAAGGAGCCGCAAGGGTTCTGGGATTTGGTAAGTCTCAGAATTTTTGTAGTGAGTGAATTTCTTGGAACTCAACAGCCTGCCTGGTACATCTCACAGTGACAGAAGAAGAAACTCAGTTACTACTGATTTTTATAAAGCTATGAGTCCTGAAGGCAAATGCCCACTGACTTTACCATAACATCAGAAGAATTGGCCAAGGCAGGCTAGTCAAAGCTGGCCCTGCTGCAACAAGTTACAGATGAGAGATTTGTCTTGCCATTTCTCATTATGAAAATAGCATCCAGGATTAAGTTAAATGGGGCTGGAGCTGCCCAGAATTTGGGGAGGAGGTCAGATGCTAGTTTGGACAGGATAACTGGAGCACGATTATTCATCTTCAAGTGAAACTCCTGATTTGAAGAAAGTTCTGAAAAATTTTAGTTTTTTTTTTTTTTTAAAAACATTGAATTTCTTCCAATTATTCATCAGAATTCTGCTCAGGTAACTCTTTTGTGGAGTGTTCTCAGAATCTCCATCTTCCCTGTGCCTAGGCAATTCTTCCTCTCTTCTATTCCTGGCACTCTCTGCACGGCCCAATTATAGGCACCATTACAAAGGAAAACAAACAAACAAACAAACAAACAAATGTGTGTTTTCTTGTCTATCTGTACCACTAGCCCTTGGGATAATGGTGGCTTTTCCTGCCTGTCCTTAGTTCTCTAGGGGCCACACTGTATCACAGTGAAGCTTGAGGCTCATGAGAAACTCTTGGATAGCTTCCCTGAAAACATTAAATGCCAAGAATTCCTAATACTTTCACACTTTCCCTGCAGGGTATTAACTATTAATTACCACCCCCCCAAACAAACAAAAAACCAAAACAACAACAAATCCAAAATCAAAACAAAACAACCAACCAAACAAAAAGCAACAACAAAACACCTGAGAAGAAAGATGAATTTTTTAATCTTTGTAGAACAGGATGAGATGTATCCTTTATAGCTGTGGACAGTGATAGTCTAAGCTAGTGATCTTAATATTGAGGGTGGAATGTTCCTCTGTACATTCCATTTATCTGTTATAGACTTGGCACACAACTATGAGGATCTACGACCAGCTGGCATCTTTAGGATATCTGTCTACTCTCAGCTTAGGAGGGTTTTGGACAACCCTGTCATTTTGTGAAGGATCTGTTTCCTGAGACACTAAGAAAGGCCCACAGTTGTGGCTGTCTGGTTAGTAGTGGTAAAGGTGGGTTGGTTTCACCAAATTAAGAGATCTGTTGACTGCTTGACGTAATTGGCCCGTTTGGAATCAAGGCCTACACATAAGTGGATCAGGCTGAGAGAGCTAAACATAAGAAGATGGGCTGGAGACTAAAGTGGGCAGCAAACAAAGCAGAAAGTGCATTTACACACACACACACACACACACACACACACACACACACACACACACACACACACGTTGTAGCAAAAGAACAAATCAAATAAAGGCAAACAACACTTAATCCAGAAGACATGCTTTTCTGCTGGACCTCTCATTTCATCAGAACAAATTATCATTTAAGTAGAACATGGGGCCTCGCTTATCTTACTTACTAGCGTTCATTTAAACACTGCATCAGCTTGCTTTGTATCTTAGTGTATGTTGTTATTTTTGAACTATTGGCTCTTTGGCATATTAAAATAAAATTTTTTTAGCGTCTTTCATTGCAGTGTAAACATTGCAATACAGGAATGCTAGTTTCTCTTGTACACTCTTTTCTTAGGTTTGAAGAATGCCTGTCACACGATAGGCACTTCCTGAGTATTTAATGACAGGGACACAAATCTTATTTTTTTATCATCTCTGATTCATTACAGTCAACCGAACATGTCTATGACACTAATCAGATCATCTCGTTGTACTGGTAATAAAAGCATGTTAAATTGTTTATATTCTAAAGAAAACTTTTGCTTACTGAATTATCAGGCACATAGGTGCAGGTTTCATAAAGCATATAGAATATGACACTTTCATTCAAATGTTAGGAAACAACTGTGGGGTAAGATAAAGTTCATTTTCAGTTCTTATTTAATCTACCTTTTGGCATAGTTTGATTCTCCTAGTTTATACTCTCACTCACTTTCCAGATTGGTTAAGAGATTGTTCAATAAATTTGATGTTTATCAAACACTGATCACAGGAAGGGCTACTGAACAAAGTTCAGAGGCTGGATAAACCAGTCCACAAAATACATGAGTCTAATACTCCTCCTCAGCCCACCACATGTCACATGGGGGGGGGTTCCCTATATGACTCTGGACAAAGGGAAAAGTTTTAAGATTGAATTCTGGTATTACCAGTTGTGATTTTAGTTATACACCCCTGGTGGGGGCAGGGGGGAGAATCATCTTTGTCTCTCAACTATTAAGGTTGCATGAGAATTACTGAGGTTACGAAGCACAGAGTGTGCAATGCAGTGTGCCAAGCCAGCAGGAGGAATGATTACCTTCTTCTTTGCTTTCTCCATCTATGCTAACACCCTTTCCCCTCACCTCCTAAAAACCAGTTAGTGCCGAGTCATTGACCAGACAATCTGAAAACTACATTTTATGTCCATTTTTAACAAGCAAGCATTCTAACAGCAAAAACTAATAGTAACAGAAGCAATAGGAACAATTATTGCTCATATTTTGTTGAGGCCTTGCTAAGAATCTCTATTACCTCCTTTCAGGCATTGCAACCATCCTTGGGTCTAAACAACAACTATTATTGGAGACAGATTAAAGTAGCTTTCTAAGAGAGATGCGAACTTAAATACCACATGCTTCCGGCACACACTGCCAATGTTCTGCCTCCTGTAAGTACCAAGGTAACTAACATTGGATCAACTCTGTCAGAAAAGCTCTGTAGTCTCCATCTGTTCTCTATTCAGAAGTGTTGAGATCATCCCAGATGGGAGGATGTTTCCATGACAGAGACCTGGTGACAGCCCATTACTGGAATTTGAGGACAATCTATATAAGACTTAGTGGCCTTTGCTGAGTCTAACATTTTTCTTTCGAGGACCCCGTTTTGTGGAACACGACACTTCTGTCTTGTGACTTTGTAAAGGATCAATATAACCCAACTGTTCACATCCAAATGGCAGTTATTTTCTTCAGGAATTTTCAACTGAAGTAAAGATTACTGAAAATGCCTCTGAATTACTTAGAAATTTCTTTAAAAATTAAATTGCTTTAGAATTTAATTCACACGCTTTATATCCAAAGGCAGATTTCAATTTGTAGAGGAACCGGAAGACTCTACCCACTCCCCTCTCTTCACAGTTCCTTCTCCACCCATCCCTTCCTGTGGGACGAACCCGTCACCACTGATGAGCAGGTATTGATGTGTTATTAGTAACTAAAGTCTTGGTGCATATTAGGACTCCTTCTCTGAACTGTGAGCTGTGTGTGTTTTGACGTGTGTGACATTGTAGACCCACCATTATCAATACCATACTGAGTGCTTTAGCACTCTAGGTCTTCCCTACGCTCCTCCTCTCATCTCCCCTTTACTAGACATGCAGCTCAGCGTTGAGTGGCTGCTTATTACATTAGAAATCCCACGTCTAATCTTCACTGCTGCGAAAACCAATGAAGTGCCATGTCATGCTCTGTAGACTTGGGCCAGTCCTTGGAAAGAACCTTTTAAACCTTTGTCTTCATTGCTTATTGAAGCAACCTAAGAGGCCATTGATAATTTTATTTCTATAACATCTGAATGGCTGCTGAAAATTTGATTAGCTGAGTCTCTACAATTTAGTCTCTGGGAGGATTTTAAAGAGGTATTATGTCTGATCTTTTTTTTCTATGAGAACTTTCCTAGAGTATATTGCTGCAACTAGGAGATGGCCACACCCAAGGAGAGACAGCAAAACGGGACTATTGAGGCAAGGATGGAGAATAATAAAGAGATTTCAACACTTTAAACAGAAATCAACAATGAAGCAAAACAAAAGAGCCCCGATCCAGCTAAGGAGACTGTCATATGCTTATAATCATGTGCTTAAGAATCCTTCTGAAAAAAGAATTAGCTGAGTCCCAGAGGTCAGTTGCTGATTCTCAAAAATGACTGCTTGCAAAAAGCGACTTTATTTGTAATTTGAACAAAGAACTAAAAGTTCCTTACATCTTGGAAACTGTCCGGATGGAAGAGCATCCCAGAGAGAGGAAAAAATGCAAAAAGAAAATATTGAACTAGAGTCTTTCCATAAATCGAATATGGTCGTGCTTACTGAAGTTCTTGAGATTTTGCGGGGTGACAGATAATTTAGAACTGTTTGTTTTCAGAGAAGAGGAGGCTGTAAGATGTCCTCAAAATAATTCCATATGTCAACTGCTTGGAGTCAGAGTCCTTTCTGTCACCTCAAAAGCAGGCAGCTGGGCAGTGGTTTCCCAAGGCTCAAAGTAAACAGATACTGATGGCAAAAGGGAACTGTTTATTTTTAAACGATCGAGATCTAAAGATGAATTAAAAAAAATAAACTAGGCATTTGAATACTTTCTCCCCGCCAAGATTGAGAAGCATGCAGGTTGAGAGTGGGAGCCTGTGTGGAAATTAATCTATATTCTCCAGAAGTAAACTTTCCAAACATCCTGAAAAAAAGGAAACACTCTCAAAGACGATGCTAAAGTCAAGATAACTAGGTCTAGTCTCAACCAGATCACATGTGACCTACATCATGCATGCTTTATTACCTAAACTCAATTTTTATCTTCATCAATGAGCTGTGTCAAGATGGGCCAACTCCACTTATCTATATAGTAATCGTAGACAACATAGGTCTTGCTTCATTTGTTTTTCTTCTCTTGAGACCACAACTCAATGCTTGACACTATCTTTCACATTTTGCACCTTTTTAGCTGTCTCATGGAGAGGGTAAGAGCAGTCTGTGTTAATTCCAGCTTTGTGAGAAGCTAAGTTTTTTTTTTTTTTCATTGAACTTTTAAGTCACTGTGCAAAGTCCTGGCTTGTGGTCCAGGTAATTATGAAGGTGGCCTTGCATTCTAGAATGGATCTGTGGAGAGATTTTTTTATAGGTAAGTAACTATCATGAAATTACTACTTTAAATAAGAAATATGGCCTGATTATTTTTATTATTCTCTTTCATAGGGTCTGCCTAGCATCTCAGTTCTTGGCTGGCAACTCAGTTTTTAAGCTTCTTCACACCTGCACAGAAGCCTTCCTTTCTCGTTGGATGCATCTCCTCTGGTTTTTACTGGCTAAGCCCTCATTAGATGATTTTATTTTATTTCCTATTTTGTCAGAAGACTTAAACCAACACCAAATCCTTTCCCACCCACTGCTTTCTCCTCTTGTGTCTTACCACACTTCAGAAAAACAAGGAGGGTTAACATATCTCATTCATGCCAAAGCTAAAACCAGAGTTGGCAATGCTGTGTCCTCAGAAACTTTGCATTGTATCACATTTTTTCCCCAGAAGAAATATAAAACATCGCATGCAAAGAACTGCATTGGTCATAAGTATTCCTGCGAATCTCCCAATGACATTTTCAGATGTCATTACATCATATCTCTAAAGTAATTTATTTACAAATGTCTTTAAGCCAATGGGTTTTTTTTTTTTTTTGTCAAGTTAAATCTTTATTGATGACTAACACCCAAGGATGGAGGTGGGAACTGAGAGCAGCTGGGACACGGGTAAAGTGGTCATGGAGACCCATGTCAGAGATGCCTTCTCAGTGAAAGCTCCAGGAGCAGAAAGTGGTTAAAGCTGTGGGTTCCTGTCTCCAGGCGGTAGCAGGGAGCCACATTACTTTATCTGTTAGTCTAGAGCTCTGCAATTGTGATTTCCTTGTAGCCCCAAATTATTTTTAAAGCCATTGCTCCAGGACAAAGTTTAAAAAAATGGTCCTTGTATAGAATATAGATGTCTTTAAATATTGTGAGCATTTCTATGATATTTGTAATGTATGGACTAGGGAACTCGCTCAGTCTTTTGAATTATTTTAGCATCTTCCTGAGGAGAATAGAAAGAGGGAGAAAATTAAGGGGATATGGGAAAGGCTAGAAGCCCCTCACTCCTGGGATTTGAATACTTTCTCATTGGCTGAGAGTCAACAACGGACACATGACAGAATAAAAACTATTGTGACAATTGCCAATGGAGATAATATGCTCTTTCCTAAGAGACATTTCAAACAAGAGTGTTAAAATGTCTAATAAAACATGCACAAGGCTCAAATAGATGTGACATTTGATGTTATCCTGTGTCTTCCATAATGCCAAACAATGCCTATGTGAGCCACCTTGCAATCTCATTTATTAAAGAAAATTATTTAAGAGAAATACATAAATCAGTATACAGTTTTACTTAATTTCTAGATTTTGCTTAATTGTTAAACCTGGTCATAAATGACATACATTGTGTAATATAACTTCAAAAGCTACAAAATCATAGATGTGTGCATGTGTGTGCATGTATGTGCATGTGTATGACACACATGCATGTGTGTTTGTGGTGTGTGTATGCATTTGTGCATATTTTGCATGAGTGTGGTGTATGTACACGTGTGTATACATACAAGTGCATATGCGTGATTGCAGTGTGTTTGTGTGCATATGTGTGTGTTCCTCTCAATGCCAGTGTTCAGATCTAATTTATGAGCCACAACCTCTTTTATCTTTTTTTTTTCCCACCGAATTCCAGCTGCTTCATTCAGACTCATTGTTAAGTTCTTTATTACACTACTCAAACTGCTGGCTTCCCCCAAGGGAAGGTCTCTAAGAGCAGAACTACTCCAGACACATCCAGCAGCATGTGGCTACACAGCCACCAGCAGTTCTGTTGAACTGCCAATGGATTATGCAGTCCAACTATTCTATGCCACACATCAGTCTATTCACACACTCAAAAATACACATTAGTGTTGCAGTTTGAATGTGCCATGTCCCTCAAGAAACCCATATGTCTAAACACTCGGTCCCTAGCAGGTGGCACTTAGAGGGCTGAGGAACCTTTAGGAAATGAAGCCTTCGTGGAAGGAGTTGGTCACTGGGGGGGGGGGGGGGGGGGGAGGGTGTAAACCTTGAAGTTTTATGGCGGGACCCATTTCCTGTTATCTACTTCCCATTTCACCGGGCTCACTTCCTGTTATCTACTTCCGGTTTCACCGCAATATAAGAAAGTTACACACCCCTGCCACCTTGGAACTGTGTGCCAAAATAAACCCTTCCTGCTTTAAATTGCTTCTTGTCAAGTACTCAATAACAACAGCAATGGGAAAGGGAACTGAAATAGTTTATATCTATTGTGTGACATGAAGCGACTAGTTACTAAAAATGACATGTTACTTTAAAAAATGTACCTAATGCACAAAACTACTAAGAAGTATAATTTAAGGGCAAGAAAAGCTCCAAGTGAAGGTGCTCATCCACCCAGGCAAGTGTTGAGGTAACAGAAGAGCTAAGGGAGAAAAGAAACCTTGGAAATTTCAGCGGTTTGACGCTGGGTGATTTCTATTATGTGGCGGGCCACATGCTTTATGTCTGATAAGCTCTTCTGCTTCACACTGTTCTATGAGGCAGAGACTATTATCACCTATTTTGGATATTAAAGAATTGAAGCAGAGAGAGAGGTTAGGAAATAGACTTGAGGTAAGTAACACTTTAATAACTGACATAGTAGGTGACAGCATCCTGGGCCCATCCTCTCACTGCCTGTGTTTCCTGTCAGGCTAATGCCACCAGATTTACCTCATTCAACATTGATGAGGCAGGATTGAATCAAGGGGCTCTGGTGGTCAGTATAACACTCAATTCTACTCCTGGACTCCAACATATGTGTCTGTTTTTCTTAGTGGTCTACAAGGGGCTGATGGGTCTCAAAGTTGCATCTTACAAAAAGGAAAGATGCTTGTTAGAATAGCAACTCCGGGGCTCCTGTTTAGAAGGGGTAAAAGAAACATGGCAAATATGGGACTGGACTTCCATGAGACAAACTGTACTGAAGGGTTAGGGTGAATAGTGAGTCTCCATCACATGCAAGGTATATAATCATTATCAGGTTTTAAAAAACACTCACTCAGACTCAGATGGGTCCTTCTCGGAGACAGAAATGTACAGACAAAGGACATGTTCATATTTTATTTTAGCCTCTGTCTCCCAGCTTGTTGGCATCATATCCCTTAGTAGCGAATAAAAGAGATTTCTACCTTCTCCTTCACAATGCAGGAATTTGTATTTTAATTTTGGAACACTTGAGGGGAGCATCAAATGAAATACTTTATTTACATACCTCGAGGAATGAAGCCTATTGCTTACTGAGTTTGTAGATAACATATAAATCCTGAGGCAGAATTGGTTATCAGAGATACCGTGAATTCATTTGCATTCAAGAGGAAAGAGTGTAGTTGCCAGGACCTCCAGTTTGGAATAGGTGTCTAATTAAAGCATAATTAGGAACTTTATACATAAATAAGCCAGGAATAAGCTTTAATAAAAATACACTCATAGCCCTGATGTGGTAAGGAAAGCTAACTGTACACACTTCACCATGCTGGTTGTTGATCTTCTAGGCAAGATTTCCTACAATTTATCATTCAAATTGGACAACTAGACACCAAACTCAGCTGCTGCTATTAATCACATTGGGTCAACAAACACAAACTGGGATTGAGCTAGGCAACTAGTATAAACAATCAGCTTAATTGTGGCAAATTCTCTTTTGCAGAAAGGAGACTGAATCTCTATGGAGACTAGATGCAAAGCATAACATCAGGTCAAGGGTCAAACAGGTGAGGGGATATTTAGCAGCAGAATGGGTAGCGAGATGTCTAGTGTAGGTGTGGTATTACTGCTTAGGTCTAGGGTATTCCACTAATTCTGTATGTTAAATGCATGGTTATTAGCCCTGGATGCTCTGGGCAGTATCGGGCCCTGTAAGAGGTGAAGGTATTTGCAAGAAGTATTAGGATCTCAACTACCCTTTCCTGTTTCTTTCTCTTTGTTTTTTGCAGTTTTTGTTTTCTCTTTCCCATATTTCCTGTTATGATGTTCTGTCTCACCACTGTCCCCACCCCCTAAACAACAAAGAAACAGAATACTGACCAAGATTTCAGAAATCATGGGATCAAATAAGCCTGTCCTCATTTACAGTGGCTTTTGTCAAGAATGTAGCACACTGACAGAAAACTGACTATCAGGTTGGTTGTTCTAGTTTTCTATTTGTTGCTGTTACAAATACCACACATAAAAGTAAATATGGGAGGAAAGGTCGTATTTCATATTATAAACCATGGTCCGTAATTAAGATGAGCTAGGGCAGGAACTGAAGCAACAACTTAAAGAAGAAACCATGTATAAACACTCATTGCTGGCTTGCTTCAAGACTTATGCTTAGACATTTTTTTCTTGTATAGTCTAGAACCACTTGCCTAGGGACAGTTCTGCCCATAGTGGGCTGACCCCCTCCACATCAATTAACAATCAAGGCAATCCCTACAAACATGCCACAGGCCAATTTGATTTGGACAATCCCTCAGTTGGGACTTCCTTCTTAGGTTACTCCATGCTTTGTGGACAGTTAAAGCTGACTAGGACACACACAAACGAAACTTATTAAAATATCTATTTTTTTATTTTTAGATTATCTTCTTTCTTACCCTCTTTTGGCATTGAAATGTCCTTTTGTTTTCGATCAACCGAGAGTCATGCTAGAGAATAATGATTTTTAAAATGTTTTTAATTTGGAGAATCTCAAAGTAGGCATCTCTATGGAGTTGTCAAATTATGTTAGGTCAAAGAGTTAAAGACTCATGGCTTTAAGATGATTGCAAACTATAAATTAGAGCTCATTAAAAAGGCTTATTTCAATCCTATTTTCTTTATTTTATTTTATTTTTTTAGAAAGAAGAGGGAATAAGCAGGTCAAGCACTCACATGCCATTGACCAAGGCCCCAAAGCTCCCAGAGGCTTGAAGGATTTGAAGGTGCTGCCTTTAGGCTGTTTCTTGCAGCCTTTGGCTGTACCTCTTTTCTTGTCTTTGATCTATGCTCTTTGTAAATTCTTATGATGACTTCACAGAGCATTGATAACTCTAGTCTCACAAAAACTGGCGACTACAGTGTTTTTCTATTACTTTTGAGAGAAGAGAAAAAGTTGATTTTTTTTTGAGAGGGTAGGGGCTTAAATTAACTGAAATGATTTCATGCCTACAGTTTGTTTTGAGTGCTTGCTTGTCAACTCTGACACCTCTAGAGAGACAGCAGGCACAGTAAGCAATGTGAAGAATGTTTCTGGCCCTGGCATAAAGCTTGCCAAGAAGAACTAATGAGCACTGAATGTTGTTGATGTGGTGTCCTTTTACCAAGTCCCCAGCCTGGATCACAGAAAAGTAAGGAAAAAATCCACCCCAAAATACTGTTTTCAGATTTCAAGTTGAAGGCAGCAAAACCAGTGAGTTTTAAGTACATTGTTGATGCTCAACAAGCCCAGACATACCTCTGCTAGAGGGAGAGAAAAAGATCAGGCAACTTCTCCTTTTATAAACCCACATATCCATATTTTAATACGGCAGCATTCACAGGCATTAGTAATTAGTCTGGAGTATCTGGTCAGAATCAAATAGACTTGTGTGAACCAGCTTCCAAGAATTCATTTAGCCTATCTCATATTTTATGATATTAAATTGCTTATGCAAAGTTGCTCACAATAAAATAAAAGAAGGGATGGCTTGAGGACATCTTATTAGACTTTAATTGCTGTAGATTAAATGTTTCCACGTTTGGCAGCACCCTGCTGGTGTGTCAAGAGGAAGATCGGTTTAGACAGGTAAATGTTTTTAGATTACTTGTGGTTGAAGGGTTGCCAGGCTCCGTTCTCAGTAAATAGAAATCTAATTTGTGAGGCCAACACTGCCCTTTTGGGAGGGATGCAATGACAGATACCATCAACAGGAAAGTGTGTGTAAAGACTCAAAGCTGTTATGGGAATACCCCTGAGTGTTTACCTACAGAATTTTATTTGGCACTGCCAAATGGCTAGTGAAAAAGAATTTTAGGGCCGTGGTATTATGCATTTTTTTTCAGATGGTATAGCTTAGATTTTCTATTAGTACTTGGTAAGTGGAGATAGGTGAAGGAGAAAGAAATTTAGAAGCCACATTAGGGGCATGTTGAAGTATTCGTGATTGATAAGGTGTAAACCAACCAGAGATTATTAGTATTTATACAAGTAAATTCTTTAGAAACATGATTTTGACTGTGTGGTGAGCTTCAGTTTTGCGGGTCCACTGTGTGTGTGTGTAGAAGTTAGTTATGGATGGAGGAAGCACTGCAGTCTAAAGCTCTTGTATAAACTTTGAACTTGTTACTCAGTCCAGGAGGCAAACATCAACGGAATTGCAGAGAGGCTGAGATGTGTGTTGCATCTAAGAAGGAGACAGTGGACATAGATTCATCCCCAGTTCCTCGGCCAGGGAGCCAAGGTCATCAGATAATGGAGAAACAGATATCAGGTAAAAATGAAGCTGTGCAAGTTTCAGAGAGGCACACCACATGACACTTGCTCACTGGCAGTCCTTGTTCATATAGTGTTTGTTTAAAAGTTTCTCCATGCTCAGAGGCTCCAATTAAAGAACACGGGTCTTGTAGACTCCAAGTAAGTAGCGTTTCCTTCAGTTCAGGGTTCTTCATTTGTCTGTTTGTTGTGACAGGGTTTCCTGGTATAGCCCTGGTTGTCTTGAAATCCACTCTGTAGACCAGGTTGGCCTCAAACACACAGAGATTCTGCTTGCCTCTGCCTCATGAGTCTAAGGTTCTTAACTGCAGGACTGGAGGTGGACTGGTAGTGCAGATACAAGTGTGCATGACATTTAGGAGCCCAAATAGGGAATAGTGACCACTTTGGGTTTTACAACTTCTATCTGAGGCTTAACTTTTTCTTGCAGCAACACAAACCACAAGAAAACTAACAGGTATCTGTCTGCTTGCACCCATGGAGATAAAAACATTTTTTTGATTACTTTCAGAAGTACAGGGACCTGAAACCACCTCTTTAAACTTACCATGATTCCAAATTTTGGAAGCTAATTGGCTAGCTAGCTAATCATGTATCTGGTGCAGTAACAACAACACACAGGTTGCTATTTTTCTACTGTTTTGACAACTGCATTTCAGTAGACTTTTCCCATATGATCTTATGGCTATTATCTATATTTAGATCATATATATTTATTTTCTTATCATATATCTTTTAGGCAGCTATGCTTCACCAGTATGTATTCAAATTAAAAACTCTTGTCTGTGAGGAACAGAATTTATATTGGTATTAAGTTATTAATTATTTAAACAAAATCTTGAGGTTTTAAAAAGATAGCATCAGATTTATAAAAATGTTATCATGATGTGATAGTGTGCTCACTGAACTCTCCCTGTAAGTAATGCCTGATGTTAGTATAGCATATTTGTTACAGTTAATGAACGCCTATTGACCCATTGATGTTACGTGATGTTTGTGTTTAAGGACCCCTTAGTTTTTCCCTAATGGTTGTTTTAGGATATGATCCAGGACCCCACATTAGATATGGTCATCATGTTTTCTCAGACTCTTCTTGGCTGGGAACTCTTTTCTCTAACTTAAATGATTTAAAGTTTGTATATTAGTTGCTTTTCTGTTACTGTGATGAAATACCATAACCAAAACAATTTGCAGGAGAATTTATTGACTGTATGGTTCCTGAGAGTTAGAATCCTTCATGGTGGAGGAGGGAGGGGCAGCAGGTGGTGGATAGGATGGCCCGAGAAGAAAGAGGAGAGTTTGCATTTTAAATGCAAGCATGAAGTAGAGAAAGCAAATTGGGAATGGTGTGAGGCTTTTGTCCCCTCAATGGTGTCCCTAGTGACCTACTTCCTCTAGCCAGTCTATATGACCCAAACCTTCTCAAAGAGCATTGCCCCAGGGGACCAAGTGCTCAAATGCCTGAGACCATAGGGATTTTTCATTCAACCTCTACAGGTCTATTTCTATTTTCTTCTTTCTTCTTGATTGTTTCCCCCTAAGCATAAGCAAGGCAGAAAGTACTTCAGTACTGTCACTGCCTACCTCTTTCCCTCTCAATCTTCTTGTCTCCAAAAGTTAGAGTGTTAGAGTGCCAGAGGAAGAAGTAAAATAATATGACAGTACACACACACACACACACACACACACACACACACAGACACACACAGACAGACACAAACACACATACAAAGACACACACAGACACACAGAGACACAGAGATACACACAGACACACACAGACATACACAGACACACATACAAAGACACACACAGACACACAGAGACACAAGAGACACACAGAGAAACACACACAGAGATACACACAGACACCCTCCCAGACACGTTCAAAGATGCATATAAAGAAACACACAGACACACATGCAACCACACAACACAGTCACACACATAGCCACCCACACAGCCACCCACACAGCCACACACACACACAGACACAGACACAGACACACACAGGCACAGAGACACACAAACACGCAGAGACATACACTCACAAAGACAAACATAAAGACAGAAAAATACACACACAGACACACACACAGAGGGAAACAGAAGATACACACAGACACACACAGAGACATGTGCAAAGACACACACAGACAGACCCACAGACAGACTCACAGAAAGACCCACAGACAGACCCACAGATAGACCCACAGACACCAACACAGACACACAAAGATGCACACAGACACATGCACACAAAAACATACACAAAGACACAAAGACATACACAGCCACACACAGAGAGATATACATACCCAAAGACACACTTAAAGACACACAAACACACACACAGACACATACATACACACACAAAGACATATAGACACACATAGAGACACAGACACACACAGAGACACACAAGCACATGCAGATATATATACACACACAATACACAAACACACAAAGACACACAGACACAGACATCCACACACTGACACACACAGACACACTCAAACAGAGATACACAACACTATAATTTATCAACTGCATTAAGGAAAATATAGTCTTGATCAGTGGGCTAAATTAGATATAAAAAGAATATGAATAAGAATTAATTCCACTGTTACCTAGGGAAGCTGTCTGTTAAAGGTAACTCTAAACTCTGTTTTCTCAGGCTTTCAGAGGGGTGGGAAGAGGGGATTCATGCTTTCAGTTATAGAAGCATGGCTCAGGAGGACCAAAGATGGGAAGGCAGGTACCCAGTGTATACTAACCAACTCCACAGAGAAACTAGGTGTCAGAGTGTGTGCTCATCGTCCCTAACAATGTCGCTTAATTGTATAGCAGTTTGCCTCCCCTCTCTCTTTACAGCCTACTTCCAGTCCCCCATGCCTCTGTGAGTTGTGGGGTCAACTTGGAGACACAGAGAAAGCAGGTGGAGAGAGAGAGAGAGAGAGAAAAAAGTAATAATGTTAAAGGAAAGCTGTAACTGGAGGCTGGGACTCAGCTCAGTGGCAGAAACTTGGTCAAGATGCACAAGAAAAGGTATACAGGGAACACTTCCTGTGAATCTGTGTCCTGTTTTTACCTCCCCCTTTATGGCACACGCTTTTCCTTTGCTTTCCCCTTAGGAGGGCTGAAGAATCTTCCTTTGTCCCCTTGTTCTAAGTAAGCCACAGAGATTGGTCCTGGATCTTGAGGGTATTGCTAAGATGAGATGTGTTGTAGTCAGAACACTTTCTGTGTGGACTGGGAATTGGGGATAATTCCTCCTTCCCCTCCCTCTCTACTCTGAAAATGCCCATAAGTAAGCAAGAGAAAGATCAGGAGCATTTCAATGTATCCAACAGTGTGGGAATCTTCATGATGCTTTAATGAATATGGTGAATGTTTGAAAAAAAAAATCACCCATAGAAGGTCCCCTGTTGGGCTTGCAGATACTTCTTACTTCCCTTTTCTAGTCTTGGGCTCACTTATTTTTTACTCATTTTTTTTTCTTTTTCTTTTGCTGTTTGAGTCTTTCATTATCCCAAGCAAGTATTTGCCAACTATGCATTGCTTAATTGATTGGTGCCCCAATGTTTAAGGAATTCAGTTTAGGACTAAAAACACATCTGGCAAAGACTGGCTTTGCTCAGCAGATACGGGCTTTTCATTTTTGTTTTGTTTTAGTTTGATTTGGCTTTTAATGTAAATTTGGATTATTTGGGGCAGAGCCTACATGCATGCTTGTCTGACCACAGCTCTCTCTCATCTCCTTAACCCCGTGTTTCCCTAAGTACCATGTACAGCTTTCTGTTTTATTTATGTCTGTCTTCTTCCAGGCCCCTTTTGAGATTTCAACTCACTAGGTAGGATATCTGCTGAATCCTCATTGTAACTTAATGTTTTAGATTAATAATTCAAATTATTGGAAGGAAGTTCATCTTGAGTGTCATGCCAAATACCATTAGATTCATGTTAGTTCTAAAATTTACAGTGGTCGTCATTATAATTAGGAAAAAGTTTAAAGGCACTTGCAGTGCATTTGGCATAATTCTAACACCTCTCTGGTTGTTTTAACTTTGCATAGTAAGATTATGAATTTAAAGAATGCTGCTCTACTGAGCGTTGATGTGGCAGATACTGCTGATAAAATTACCTATGACCTGAGGTCAGTATTTCATTTTGGTCAAGCTTCAAGAATGGCATATATAGCTTGATCATGCTAGTCCTTTTTGTCCTGGGAATACTTTTATTCCTACCCACTGTGTTAAAGCTTGTCTTTAACAACATCAACATGTTGGCAGCCAAAGTACATGGCTTGAACCTGAAAATGGACCCCCAGACAGAGTTATTAAATTAACAGGCTGGTAAGTCAAGGATGGGTAAGATTCTGCACAAAGCCTTACTGACCTAAGACAGAATTACATTGCTTTTGATAATGTATATTCCACAATGGGTAAGGAAGGCATTCTTGGCAGAACAACCTAAGACAGGCCCAATCTTGTTTATGAAATAAAAAAGGGGGAGAGGCAGAGAGCTTTTGGAGCTGCTTGGCAAGAATCTGACATGGGCCAAGGACAAGGAAATGGGCTGCTTAGCAAGAATCTGACATTGGCTCTTGACAAGGAAGTGAGCTTCAGGCAGGATTCTGGCATTAGGCTAGAACAAAGAAGTAATTTCAGGCAGGAATCTAAATATAAGGCTAGAACAAAGAAATAATTTCAGGCAGGAATTTAAATCTTAGGCTAGAACATGGAAGTAGCCTTCAGATATGAAAATGACTTTGGGCTAGGACAGGGAGGTAGGGTCAGATATTTTGGTCATCCTGATAAGCCCTTAGAAACAGTGATCAGGGGAGTGTTCATGGAACTTTGTTTATTGCCTTGCTTGTTCTTTGACTATTTGTGTTTATTGTCTTGCTTGTTCCTTGACTATTTGCATCTATTGTGTTGCTAGTTCCTCAACCTAGAACTGAGCTTAATACTTGCATGTAATTAAAATGGTATAAAAGCAAAAAGGAGGAGGGGGAATGGGATGGGGGTTCCTAGGGAGGGGAAATGGGGAAAGGGGATGACATCTGAAATGTAAATAAATAAAATATCCAATAAAAATGTTTTAGAGGGTATCAGATAAAATATCAAATCATATGCTACAAATAAATCTCATATCTTGGGATTGAAGTGCAGTGAGGTTGGGGTTTTTTTGTGCCTTGTTTTTCACCTATAATTTAGGTGCTGAGGATGTAAATCATCTGCTTTCTATCTTGCCCCTTCATTTCTCTCACTTCTTCTCTCCCTACCATATGTATCTGCAACAGTTCCTGCCACATAGTAGGGCTTCAATATAGGGTGTTTTATACATCGTCCTTGGTGAGTTTTTATTCCACAGACTTTATTACTTAGGAAAACTTAAGGGTCACAGAAAAATTGAGGCATAGATATACAAAGGTCCTATAATTTTCTTGGGCCATATAGGCACAGCCTTTCTATCAGAGTCCTGTGTTGGGGTGGCATCTTTGTTCCAGCCAGTGAGCTTACATTGATCCATGACTATCACTGCAACACTCTATATCACAGCACTGTGGTGAGCATTCTGGAGTTTTAACAAATATTCAGTGTCATGTGTCTGCCATATTTGCATCACATGGAGTAATTTCACAGTGCTTAAAGTCCTCTCTGCTCTACCGATTCCTCTCTTTCTATCCTCAGTCCTGTTCAACCACAGATTCTTTTACTGTCTCTAGCAGTTTATATTTTCCCAAACATCATGATAGGCTGCTACAGTAACTAGCCTTTTCACATCCGCTCCTTTCATTCAGCAATCGATGTGCAATGAAGTTTTCTTCTCATTTTTCTAGCTCATTTCTTTTAGCTTAATAATACATTCCTTTTTGTCTGCAGGTCCCACAGTTCATCCACACTCATTTATTGAAAGGCAGTTTACATTCGAGGTTTGGCAGTTATACCACTAACCATTGGTGAGCAGGTTGTTGCTTAGATGTAAGTTTTTCGACTCACTTGGGTAACCAGTAAGGAGCTAGCCCATTAAGCAAGCATGTGCTTAGTTTTGTAGCTGAATCCCTCTGGCCTCCCATCATCAGTGAAGGGGAATTTCTGTTGCTTCATGTTTTCCATAGCAATTGCATTCTGGGTTCTGGATGTTAGCCATTCTAACAGGCATGCATTGATAACTCATCCTTATTTCAGTTTGCAACTTCAAGTGGCAGATGTTGAGTGTCTCCTGTGTTCTCATCACGTCTGTACATCTTTGGCAGGCTCTTCAGTTCTCTTAGTATTTAAAAAATCTAGTTCTTTATGTTTTTGGTTGACCTTCACATTTCTTCTTCTTTTTCTTAAGTCAATTCTTTCTCAGATGTCATCTATCAATATTTTCTTTTAGTATCCAACCTTTTCACTATTGACATTCCCTTTGAAAGCAGTAGTTGTTACCTTTTAGAGGGTTAGCTTACCACTTATTCCTTTTACATGTTTAGTGACTATGAACAAAAAGTTGCCACCAAATGCAAGGTTTGTGTGGGTTTTTCTTCTATGTTATTCTCTGGAAGTTTTCTAGCTCTCTGTTTTGTATTTATCGGTATTATCACCTTGGCGTTAGTAACATTTAACTGTTTCCCATGATAAAGAGACTGTTCCAATACATTTGTCAAAGATCAGTTGCCTGTATTTACACGAGTTCGTTTCAGGCGCTTATATTTTGTTCTGTTCACACTTTGTTCCCTTTCCTGCTCTCTACTGTTTTGAATACTGCAGCTCTCTGGGCTAGTGAGTCTTGAAGTCAGGGGATGTAGATCCTTCACATTTGTCCCTTTTCAACGTTGTATTGGCTGCTCTGGGTCTTTGGCCTCATCATGTGCACTTTCAAATAAGCCGATTGATTAAATCCATGTATTAAATTTGTAGAATGTATACCATAAGCATATTGATTATTCTTATCGGTGAACATGCGGTATTTCTCAATGCTTTTACTTATTTCCTTCGATGATTATAATTTTTCCTTATATAGATGTGTTTATATTTTGTTAACTTACACTTAAGTGTTTCACCTTTGATATGACATTTGAAATGACTGTAATGGTTAACCTTGTCAATTTGATTGGATTTGTAATCAATTAAGAGTTGTGCCTGTAGTTTGTCTGTGTAGACTTTTCTAGGAAGGATTGAGTGAGATTATAGTTTTCTTTCATGCTAAATGAAATAGTGTTGCTATAGTATTTTGAATAGTACCTGGCATATATTAAAAGATCATCACTATTATACTCAAACTATTATATTTATTGTTCATTTTGAGGCAAGAAATTATTATGTTTACCTTAATGTATTTATTATGCAGCCCAGACTAACTTTGAATGCATAAGACTCCTCCTTCCTCAGCTCCCTAAGTCCTGAAATTATATGATATGCTACTACATCCAATTTAGATAAATTAAATCCAATAGATAAAATAAATCTAATTTATTGTGTGTGTGTGTGGTCTGATTCTTAAGACTAATGCTTCTCCTGGGCTACATAAGTCTGATGTAGACTAATATAATCCCTAGCTTCTTCCTGGGACCCCTGAAACTGTGTGAGACAGGATTAACCTTTTATGGTTAAAACACCAGAGACTGCTAAGCAGGCCCTAGGGTACAAAGTGATTTGGATCCAAATGACCACAAGTTCACCCAATATGATGTGTGCTTTTTTTTTTTTCGTTAAAATATCATTTTCCTTAAGACCAAATAGTTCTAATGTTAAAATAAATAAATCTCAGTGCTTAATCCAATGCAGAGTTATTTCTTTTTATATGTTCCCTATACACTGTGGTCATGTGACCTTCAAAGTGTGATTTTAACAGGTTCCTTTAGTGCAATCTAGTCAGCTGATGAAGAGAAGAGAAAATAAATATATAAAAATCACATCCTTAATGCATGTTTTTTAAACCTCTGTTTATTCTGAGTAGGGACTGGGTATTAAATCTAGAATCTGAAAGTTTGTAAAATGCCATTTATCCATATGCTCAAGGAAATTAAACTAAACAGGTGTGGTAAGTAGCTGGTCAGTCTCTACTAAATATGTTTCTATTTATTTAGACACGTATGACAATGTATCTCACTTATAATGTGAAGCCCTGCTTTGCTCTGCCGTCTGCCAATAAGGTAGTTGGTTTTCTTGAGGAACTCTGTATTTTAAAGAACTTTTGGCTTGAAATTACACTAGGACGAATTGAGCAGATCTACAAAGTCTTGGGAGCATGCCGAGAAGGAAGAATTTTTCTTTCTAAGATCTACAGGGAGTATATGAGATATCTCTCCTTTAACTTTTGAAAGATATTATAAAGCAGGCATGCACATAACCAGAACTATCTCTAGCCAAATTACAAGGGAGTAACATTGATTACTGCACTTACCTTACTTCTTTGGACTCATGTATCTTAGTAGCTAGTGTTGGTAGCTATTTCTGTTTTGCTCTGTTAGTGATTCTGTGAGTCACCTGTCAGTCTTTTCATGTCTAGATGTTGCTAACAAGTATCTGAAAGGAGGAGTAGAAACTGTCTGTCAATCATTGAGGTAGTTTCAAGTATCATAAACTCAGCCTTCTAGCCCCACTGAAAAGGTCTTTCGAAATGCAATCCGGGAGATTTTTATTTCATTATAATTAAGTCAATGAATCTGATTTCCCACCTAAAAACACAAAAGAGGTACAAATTAGAGAAAGCAACAACTATTTTTATAGAAATAGAAAACAATTTGGATATTCCCCAATGACAGATAACATTGGCATGAGTGGAAAGGGGAAACAAAAATGAAAGAACCAACCAAATAAACAAAACAAGCAGAAGGCAAGATACAGGCAGGCATCTCAGCGAGCTCAGGGAACAAAACTGCAAAACAGTGGGAGAAAGAAGAGCCATTTACAAACATTTAAAAGACTTAAGGCTAGCAGTGTATCTTCTCATCAGATCCCATGCTTCTCGCAGGATGTTCAGACCAAAAAGGCATTGATTTGAACTTTTTATCAGACACCTTGAGCATAGTCAGCAGCCACGATCTGCTGAAAGGAGTCTGGGGGGGGGGGCGAACAAGGAAGGGTGAGAAGACACTGGAGAACAAGAAAGCTTGCCTGAAGAACCATAAATTAGAATGTAAAATATGCAGCTGTTAATATGGCCTTTCTGTTACTCTCTGCCTCCTCCGGGCCCTGACAGATGGAACGCAGAGGTGTCCCTCATGTGTACTAAAAGTAGAATTTTTTCAAAGCTGAAGGTCCTGTCTTTTTTTTTTTTCTTTCAGTATTTCAAGATGTTGACAGTTTAAACAACAGGAATTATATAGAGCTGATGATGGTTAGACCAGGCCGTGAGCTGTCTGGTTGTAATACTTACCAAGGCCATGCAAGGGAAAAGACAATGTGGAAAACCAAACTGATGAAAAACCCATGATGTTCTCGGCTCTCAGAAATGATGGAAGGTCTTGTTTATTGCTTTAAAGTACTTATGTAAGCATTCAGAGGGTTTTCTTTAGTCATTGTACATAGTACTTATGCACATATACTTATGTACAATGCAAAAGGTTTTTGGGAATAGGCTAATGAATAGGTTTTTAGAAGTAGTGTCTTTGTTGCTCTTATTTTGTTCTTATTGCACTTGAAGAATGTGTAATGGCGTCTGGTTTGCAAGAAGTCTTCTGTGTGCCAGGGTAAAGACTGTGGCATGAGATAGAAACCTTCCAGCTGCAGCAGGAAGGAGAAATACAAGAGTAACGTTCACCACGAGATCATTTTGCCTCATCTCTTCCTAGAACCTAAAAGGAAAATTTGGGTCTAGATTACCAACAGGTGTTTGAAAAATTTAGCTCCAGAATTTGCTCAGAATTATGCACCAGTTATGGCATTCTCTCTCTCTTTCTCTCTCTCTCTCTCTCTCTCTCTCTCTCTCTCTCTCTCTCTCTCTCTCACACACACACACACACACACACACACACACACCCTCCCGCACCTTTTCCTCCCTGCAATGATTTCCTTTTCATCTTTATCAAGAAGCAGTTGCCCAAATATATGCTCATGAATTGACTTATTAAAACCTTATTAATATGTTCGGATGTCCCTGAAGAATATTGGCTCTAAAGTTTTATTTTGCTATAGTTTTTTTTTTTTTTCGGTTTGGCATCAGGACAATGCTGGTATTATAAATGATTTGAGAAATGTTCTCTTCTCAATGTTGTTGAAAGAGTTGGCATGAACCCATGATATGTTTAGAGATTGGAGTTTTCTAGTTGGAGGATAACCAGATTGCTTAGTATTTTGTCAAAATGCTTTGGTATGTGCTTCCAAATTGCTGGTCTATTTCATCTGTGCTGGAGAACTGATTTACACAAAGTTATTCATGACATCCTTTCTTTCTTTTTTTTTTTTTGTTTTTTTTTTTTGGATCATAATTTTTTTTTTAATTTTTAAATTTTTTATTAGATATTTTATTTACACTTCAGATGCCATCCCCTTTCCCCATTCCCCCCCTTAGAAAACCCCTATCCCATGCCCCCTTTTCCTTTTTGCATTTATACATTGTTTTAAAATAATGTTAATCATAAGCATTATAAGTTTGGAATTGTTCAATCAGAGGTGTAACCCACTACCCAACCTAGATATATCTACTATCTTTGACTGGTGGAGATACATGAACATCTGCTTCCCTGTCTCCCCCCTCTTTCTCTCTTTCATCACCTAGCTTCTCCTCTCCTTCTTCTCCTCTTGTTACTCCTTTTCTTCCTCTCAGTACTCCTCCTACCTTAGCTCCTCCTACACATCACCCTTCCTGTTAAAATGAAACTTTTCTCTCAAAATACAATTAGAGCATAATTATGCCAATTTGTACCAGTGAGGTACAAGATAGTCCTAATACCCCATCCATCCTTTTGTTGACTAACCAGCACCTCTGTCATCTATCCTAACTAAAACATTTAGTTCTGAACCTGGCTTTAGGATGAATGTCAGTTGACGACCATCCCCTCAAATCTTTTCTCTTACGGTAAATAGCTATAAGTTTTCAACCCTGTCAGAAATCCAGAATGACTGAGTTAACTATAATTGTGGGAAGCACAAAGCATAGCTTCTAAAACTTAGCCAATTTATAGAGACCTCTGAACACCTGAAAAGCCCCTATACTACCGAACATTGGAGCATCAAATCTTCAGCCTTCTGGCCCAGAATCATCTGACAGACCTTGGTGATGCAGGATTATTAAGGACTGATTACTCTGTCTAGGCAGATATAATCAGTCGACTATTCTGCATGTGTGTCCTTTTCTGGACAGTAATTTGTCTGTAGATGGAGAGAGGCAATTCTTGCTTAGTGGCTGTTACCACACAACTGGAGTAACTCCAAGGATGCTCAATTTCTTCTTAGAATCCACGACAGGAAGCTGTCAGGAGCAGACAGGTCTCTAATCAATATGAACATTAATATATAAATATTTGTAGCGTCAGTTCTATGGACTTCTGATGTTTTGAAAACCAACTATCCATGTAAGGTAACCTGGACTGTTGTCTGTTCACTCCTCTCAGCTATTTCTAAATAAAATATGGAAAACACCCTAACAATAAACTCAAAGCCATGAATTTGCTATATAGTCCCTTAACTCATAGGTTAACTGTCCCAAATCAGTTAAAAAAAGTTAAAAAAGGGCTGGGTCTAGGCCTTGTATTCCTAAATGTTTTATACAGGCACATTGTCCATGAGTGTATCAATATTCATCTCATTTTTATATTAATAAGAGGCTCATACCGATGAAAACCTTAAATTTGAGATCAAAGTAAATTTTGTACCATTTAAGAAATTATAACTTCATCTTGATAATAATTATACAGATTTCTACCAAAAGGTTATGGCTATGCAATAAGTCCTAGCTAATCCCCCCTGTTCCAACCAAACCACTACTTGTCCCTAGAAAGACAGACCATTATTAACCACATTAGTCCCCAAGCTCAGGGAATAGGGGCGCTGACTCTTTAACTTCTTCAAGCTGATTAAGGACTTGAGATTTTAGAAGACGGGTGGGGGGAAGAGTAAGTTGATAAGCCTCTGATGCTGTGTCTTCACTGAATCCAGATGGAATTCCAGGACATCAGAGGTTTGGGCAGGTCTGCTCAGTATGCTTGATGAGTAGATACACCAAGGCTGTGTATTCTGCAATATACAATTCTCAGAACAAGTTTTAGTATCAAGAGAAAAAAAAAATTTCCCACCCCCAGGGGGCTGACATTTTTTTTTTAAAGATGTTGGTTCTGAAAACTTTTTTTTCCCCCGCTTGTTAAAATTGGTTGTAGTATTTACATTTCAGATTTTATCCCCTTAGCCTACTTCCTCCCACCACCCAGAAACCTCCTATCCCATCCCCCTCATGCTTCTATGAGGCAGTGACCGCACCTACCCCCCCCACTATCCCCTCCCCGCCCACACATTCCCCTTCCCCCACTGTGTGTTCATTTTCTTTATGGGACCAAGAAACTCCTCTCCCACCTATGTCTGACAAGGCCATCCTCCCCTACATGTACCTCTGGAGTCTTGGGTCCCTCCCTATGTGTTCCCAGGCTGGTGGTTTAGACCCTGGGGGTCTCTGGTTGTTTGGTATTGTTGCTTTCCACCTGGGGTCACTAACCCTTTTTGCTCCTTCAGTCCTCTCACTAAGTTCTTCATTGGGAAACCCCTGATCATATCTGGTTAATTGTGAACATTGTCTTCTGAGTGTGTTAGTCTTTGGCTGACCTCTAAGGAGACAGCTATATCATGTTCCTCACATTATGCACTTCCAGCCATCCACAACAGTGTTTAGATTAGGTGGCTGTACATTGGGTGAATACCCAGGTGGAATGGTCTCCTGATGGCCCCTCCTTCAGTTTCTGTTCCATGTTTTGTTTCCCTATTTGCTCCCTTGAGCATTTTTGTTTCTCGTTCTAAGTAGAACTGAGGCATCCCCTCTTGGTCTTCCTTCTTCATGAGCTTCATGTGGTCTGTGGGTTGAGTCTTCGCTAATCCAAGCTTTTGGGCTAACATCCGTGGAGATATGTTTGTGTAACTATCTTTTTTTGGGGTTTTTGGAAGATTACTTTCTTGCTTTTTTTAGGTTGTAGTTTCCCTCCTTGTGTTGGAGTTTTCCACCAATTATTCTTTGAAGTGCTGGATTTGTGTTGAGATACTGTGTAAATTTGGATTTGTCATGGAATATTTTGGTTTCTCCATCAATAATGATTGACAGTTTTGCTGGGTATAGTAGTCTGGGCTGGCATTTGTGTTCTCTTAGGGTCTGTATGATATCGGTCCAGGATCTTCTGGCTTTTATGGTCTCTGGTGAGAAGTCTGGTGTAATTCTTATAGGTCTACCTTTATATGTTACTTTGCCTTTTTCCCTTACTGCTTTTAGTATTTTTTCTTTGTTTTGTACATTTGATGTTTTGACTATTATATGGCGGGAAGTATTTCTTTTCTGGTCTAAACTATTTGGAGTTCTGTAAGCTTCTTGTATATTTATGGACATCTCTTTCTTTAGGTTGAGGAAGTTTTCCTCTACAATTTTGTTGAGGATATTTACTGGTCCTTTTAGTTGGGAGTCTTCCCCCTCATCTATACCTATTATCCTTAGGTTTGGCCTTCTCCTTATGTCTTGGATTTCTTGTATATTCTGGGTTAGTAGCTTTTTGTATTTTGCATTTTCTTTGACAGTTGTGTCAATGTTTTCCATGGTATCTTCTGCACATGAGATTCTCTCTTCCATCTCTTGTATTCTGTTGGTGATACTTGTGTCTATGACTCCTGATCTTTTTAGGTTTTCTATCTCCAGGGTATTGTCCCTTTGTGATTTCTTTATTGTTTCTACTTCCATTTTTAGATCCTGCATGGTTCTGTTTAATTCCTTTTCCCGTTTGGTTGCATTTTCTTGTAATCCCTTAAGGGATTTTTGTGTTTCCTCTTTAAAGGTTTCTATCTGTCTACCAGTGCTCTCCTTAAGTTCTTTGAGAGTGTTATTTATGTCTTTCTTAAAGCCCTCAATCATCATCATGAGAAGTGATTTTAATTCTGATTCCTGCTTTTCTGGTGTGATGGGGTGTTCAGGGCTTGCTCTGATGGGGGAGCTGGGTTCTGATGATGCCATGTAATTTTGGTTTCTGTTGCTTACATTCTTGCTCTTGCCTTTTGCCATCTGGTTAACTCTAGTGCTGCCTGTACTTGCTGTCTCTGACTGAAACCTGTCTTTCTAGTTATCTAGCTTGTGTCTGATCTCCTAGGGGTCCAGATGTCTCTGTGATCTTTTCCAGCTGTACTGATTACAGTGGTACCTCTAGGATGCCTCAGGATATGGTGCCTCCAAGGTAGTAGTCCAGCTAGGTGTCTGCTGTTCTGGGTGCAGTGTCTCCTCTAGAATATCTCAGGATATGTTGTCTAAAGCTCTGAGTTCATTTGTTCTTCTGTGGCTCTGGATTGAGTGGACCTTCCAGTATGTCTCAGGTGGAATCCGGGGTCCACACAACAGCAGACCTGGCAGAGGTCTGATCCAGGCCTCAGATCTGAGAACTAGTTTCTAAGACACTGTCCAAGTTAGAGCGCCTGGGATCCCTGCCTCCTCTGGGTTCTTGGAGGTTGGGGACAGAGCTGCCACCCAATATCTGCTCAGTGCTCTGGCCCAGACCGGAAGGCCATGATATCCTTTCTCTTCTCAGTTGGAATCTGTGGAGACAGTGACCTTCCATGCCTCAAATGGGTAATTTATACCCCCTTTTCCCACTTTGTCTTCCTGATTAATTTGACTATAGTTAAAAAATTTAATTTTATTGGTCCTTTGAAGAAAACAGGTTTAGGTGATCAGTGCTATATATTGTTTACCCGTTGGTTCGTGTCTCTTCTAATCTCCCTCCTGCTTCCTTTAGCTTTATTTATTCTGCTTTTCTAGGTTCTTAGGTAAAAGCTGAGGTAAGCATTCAAGGCCTTTCTCACATCCCACTGAATGCACTCAATTCACTCATCTCTGTAGCTGTTTTAGTGAGATTTTGTCATCACAGTTCTAATTTTCATTTAAATTACTACCTAAATTACCCTTTGAGTCTTGAATTTAAGAATACTATTATTAGGTTCTAAATATTAAGTAATTTTGTAGATCTTTTACTGATTTTGGATTTCTAATTTATTTCTGTTATGGCCATAAGACATACTGTTTTGATCTGTATTTTTCTAAAATTATCAAGGTTTGTGCTTTGAGATCCTACTATTGTCTACCTCGGTATATTTGGTGGGTGGACTTTAAAAGAATGTATGTATTGCTGTCTAAAACTGTTGTCAAGTGGGTTATTCATATGCTCTGGAATAATATTCTGTAAGCATTTTGAATGGCTTAAAATGTGAAGTAAGGCACGATGCATAGTTATAGCTACATAAATGCCTAATCTTTGGGTAAGAGGCGAAAAGCTTAAAAGTGATCACTTTTCCCCAAATATATATTTAACATTGATCTGTTACTAGTCTGACCTTTTTTATCCAGATGTTTGGCAACAGTAACTATGGCAAGGGTTTTTAAATACCAGTTACTGTGTTTGGTAAACCTGTATTGAATTAAAAATAAATTTTGTTTATAAATGCAGAAAATTGTGTTTTCGTCCAAGCAATAAAATTAGTACTATTAACTTTAGAGAAAAAGTTGCATTGAAAGTGATTTCCATAAATGTAACAATCGTCTTTCTATATCCATAAGCTCATTATTAAAGATTTAAAAATGTAATAGCTTTGAAATTAGGGAAGGGAGCAAAGGAGTGTCTCTGCCTTTTTCAAGGTGTTATTCTCCAAGGAGTGCATGACTAACAGAGAAGGTATGTGACTCTTGGGGCATCCCAGCAGGTCCAGTGAATGAGCAAATTCTTAGTGGCCTTATGACATCACCAGGGAGCATGACTTGGGTCAAGAGCTTGGCAGGAGGCTTTGGGAATAGTAGAATCAACAGTGATCATGACTGGCAACCCAACATACTGGCTACCATAAAACCAAAGAGAGAACTGATTGTACTTCATGCACAGCGGCAGGTTTAACAGAAAATTAGACATGTTTATAGACTCAGATTTACAGCACGCCTTGTAAACACCTTATTACTTAGAATCCAGTCTGCTGTCCTAGAAACTAAGAATGTGACTCTGTTGAGCAGTAGGATTTGTTGACACAAATGTCTTGACTAAGTTTGCCATTGTGGTTAACCAAAACGCATTTACTCCTGGGAAAGTAAACATAGCAAACAAAGTACCTCTTATACTACAATACAGTACGTTTCAAATTGACCAAACTTAATGCTATGGCATAAATATGCTTAATGTTTATGGAATTTTTTAGAAACCTTTTGCCATGTTGAGCTTACCATCCTGTGTAAGTCTTACTGAATGGGAATGTGTTTTCAGAATTGCATGTGCTTAACAGCTTCATCAGAAATAGTCAGAAAACCTGCCGTGAATACCGGAGCTGACCACGCAGCAAATAAAAGTGGGTCATGGTCTCAGACGTTAATGTGGACAAATCAGCCCTGCACCATGTAATAGCAGCACACTGAAATGGTTACCAACAATTAAAATTAGAGAACTAATGGAAAATAATGTTGAATAAATATTATGAAACCACATGAAAATATGCTCAAGGAAAGCAGAGGACATGGCTAAAAACCCACAAAGCTGAGAAAATTTCTAGGGAAGAATGAAAATTCAGACACACAGCCTAATGCTTAAAAATTTATCCGTTTAACTGTCGGTAAAGCTCCTTGTTGGGAGGAGGTTTTGTTTGGTGGATGGATGGGTGGGTGGGTGGGTGGGTGGTGGTGGGAGTAGTGGGGGATGTAAATCAAACCCACTCATGACCACTTCTATTCTCTCTGGCTTCCAGTGAATCCCCCAATGACTTGAAAAATGCAGTTAGAGGGATTTTATCTGTCATGTTAAGACATCATTGCCGAGTTTGAATACAAAGTAATCAAGCCTCCCCATGCAGCATATATTAGTATAAGCTATAGGAGTTATGAAGAAGAGGGTTTCTTCACAATAGGCAGAATAAAGAGCAAACCAAACTTGAGACATTGATTCACCAGAGGCCACAAACCAGGTCCTATAAATGACAAGAACCTGGAAGTCTCCCTAACAGAGCTGTGTGGCTGACACCATGTGCCAAAGCAAAGGGAAATGACCACACGAAGCAACACAAACAATTTTACAAGTTCGTAATAAGGGAGCTGTGGTTCTGGAGTGGCACACTGGATGAAGATCTGGGGGATTAGTTGATTAAGATCCACACATCTCCCCGGGATCAAGGCAGTTAGGGATGACATGAACGGAGCAGAAGTTTCTAAGTGAGAGATTTGATGCTTGCAGTCAATATAGGAATTGCTGTTTACGGTTCTTGGGCACGTAAGTGTTCTCGGAGGAACAAACTAAATAGTCCCAAACAGAGCAATTAGAACCAAGCAAGTAGATCTACACATTCTTATCTTATGAAAAATGATAAACAAACAAACAAATAAATAAATAAATAAATAAATATGTTTGTAAGAACATGTTTTCAGAGGAATATGATTGATTTAAATGCTTATTGGAACAGGGACTATTCTGGTTAGGTTTTAGTATCAACAAAGCAAGTTGTCAAATGATAAAAAAAAAAAAACCTTTCTAAGTCAACAGTTTAGCTTCTCCTCATAAAGAGGGCCTTTGGGAGATTGGGCATTATGGGAATTGCTGAGAAGCTGACCTGCCACCACAATGGTAGGTCACTGTGGATGAGACTGAAGCACTGCAGGGGAGGCTAGAGTGCCGTGAGTGACTTCAGGTGTCCCACAGGAATCTTGCCTGTCTACTGAAGAAATGGGCCGTGTAACGCATGAGGACTGTAGCTCCTACCCCCACCCCAGCAGCCTAGACCAATTCTATTTTACAAATGGTCTTCTACTAGATATTTGACTATATAAGAGGTGCATACTATTATAATCTTGTAAATCAATAAAGAATATGATTTCTGAAGTCAATGTTGATGTGATTTTATGATTCCAACCATATGGCAGAATCTGGTTTTCAAAGCATCACCAATTATGTTGTTCCGAGGCTGGAGTAGTTCTGGATAATGAATTGCTGGAACTCAGAAGGCCTAGCCTGAAGGGAGAGAAGTGAATAGGAGAGTAACTACCAGCCTAAGATTCATCAGTAGGGAGACTGGGAAGGGCAGCGTCTAAATCAATTGGTAAAACAGTAACGAACTCAGAAAAATGAAAAAAGCTGCAGACTTGGTGTCCGAGACACTGGAATGATTTCTAGGAGTAGATGCTGTTTATATTATAGTTATTTTGAAAGAGGAAACACCCCTGGCCATCAACGATGTACTAAATTCTGGTATTTCTTAAAATTAGATTTCATTTTCAGTGCAAGTGCTAATTTTTTGAGTAACTTGCCGAAAACTCAAGTCTCCGAGGACCAAGAAGAAGGATGGCTTTGTTTTTTAGGTTCTCCAAGGACCAAGCAGGCTGATTTCAGTTTTTAGATACCTTAGCATTTTAAGAGCTCTGAGATGATTCCAGGGGGAGCACATCCTTCTTCAGCCAGAAAAGCAGTTGATAATTTCAGTGCTTTCCCAGACATGATCTCACTGGTGCCTCTCGACAGTGACTAACAATGAGACGAGGATGTCCATTTTCATTTTATTTCCCAGGTGGGAAAACTGAAGATTAGAAATATTTAGTGATGAGCCTAAATCAGACAGCGTCTCACTGGGGGTACTAGGATGAGTCCTGTGCTTTGATCTCAAGTTTCAAACTCCTTTGCAATATCTTCAGTACATATTTCCTTCGTGTGTGTGTGTGTGTGTGTGTGTGTGTGTCTGTCTGTCTGTCTGTCTGTCTATGATGGACATCAGAGTTCACTTAAGTTGTGTGCTCTTTGTCAGGCTTTCTGTGTCTCTGACAGCGCTCCGCATTTTGACAGAGCCAAAGCTTTGAATGTAACAATGAGCAAAAATCTCCAACTTAGACTCAAAATGGGAATGGCCTTATTAAAAAAAAAAAAAAAAAAGAAAGAAAGAAAGGTCCTCTGGAAATAAACACATCGTTAAAAATTATCTCAACCCAGTGACTCAGCAAAGTGTGCTGCGATAACTTGTGGTGATTGTTTTTTATTTTTGTTCTTGTTTCCTTAAGTATCTATGGTGAGAGAAGTGTGTGGATGAACAACAGGCTTCGGATGCTCTCCTTTGAGCTACTTCTTCCTCTTGAGATGTCTGCCCTCCTGCGGTGTGCTGGGTGGCTGATATGTGAACTTGTCCTGACAAAACACACTGAATTCTATTTCTAACGGCAAAGGTAAAAGGCCCAATAAAAAGCAAGGTTTATCCCAAATGGTCTCCTTAAAGTGGGTCAGTTTTCCTTTTATTTTATGTGTGCGTGTGCATGTGTGTATATGGGGGTTACAAGTATATTTGCATACCTACAGAGTCAGAAGGACAACGTCCGATGTCATTCCTTAAGATTGTCCACTTTTCCTTTCCTTTGTTTTTTCTTCCTTAAATTTTTTTTTTCTCAAGACATGGTTGGAAGGGTGACATAGATATCTCAAATTTTGGTCGTCTAGAATTAAGTTTTTGAGGCAGGCATGGTGTTTTGGTTCTGAAATCTTTAGTATTTGGGAGGCTGAGACAAGATCATTGCCACTAGTTCGGAACCAGCCTCGGCTATATAGCAAGTCTGTGTCTCAAACAAAACAAGACAAAATAAACCAAATAAATCTTTTTTGTTTGTTTCCGACAGTACTTCAGTGTGCTCATTCAACAATTTAAGTGTGAAAACAGGTAACATAGGTAGCTAGAACATTCTATAGTGCTGCTGCCTACACATGCCAGTGTCTTCAGAGTTTATAGCTCTTCCTAGGCTGTTTGTCAAGAGAAATTCTTTGGCTATTTCCCATCAGTGAGTTAAATCCATCAGTGTAGATGGCCCACCCAAGGAGCACACAGGCTTGTAGATTATCAGCCTAAGGTGTGTATTCTCATCCATGAATCTGCTGGACAGACAGCCTGGCCTTGTTGGTGAGGCCACCTGGCAAAACTGAATACATCTTCTGAGACCCTGTCCTTTCTCTTTCAGTAAAATCTGACATGAGCAGGAAAGCCAAACCGTTAGCTTTCCTGGGGAAACTGGATGTACAGCTTTGTCATTTTGTTTATTGTTTTTATGTTTTGTTGCTCTTAATAAGAACAATAATTGACTATATGCCAGGAAACAGTCTAACCACTTTCACTTTCTCATGTTTCATCCTCAAAAGAATCTAGAAAGGAATCACCTTTTATTTTACAGATGGGAAGGAAAATGGAAGCACAGAGATACTAATCACATTGTTAACACGCTGAGATATTAACAGATGTTAACAGCCACTTATGGACATAGGATTTGGACCACGAAAACCACTAAAAGTGGTTTAGTTCCCCAAACACAGCCCTCTCCACCCCTTTCCCTTCTTTTTTCCTGTCATCAAGATCGATGGTTTTGCTGGCCCTTATGGGGAGGTTGGCTTCCCTCATCTTGGCTAACCTCAGGGTAGTGCAAGGGAAATACCCAGCTTGTATGAAAAGAATCTTTTTGTCTTGATTTTGATCTAGTTCCCTGACAGGCTGGCAAAGATTCGTCGTAACACGGTACGTTCCCTTTGCCAAAGCACACGTGGTATGTTTGGACATATGGTCTCATTTTTGTGACTTTTTTTTAACCTTCACATATTTCAAATACTTCATGGTGGGGTTCGTTATATGTGGTGACTGAGACTAGCAGCTGTTCCGATGGAGCTGTGCTTGGAATCCCTAAGGAATGAGAAGATCGATACTCTGTGGAACAGCTTTCAAAGATAAATAGAACAATGGAGAGAGAAGCTTCTGAAATAGTCGATAGTGAATTTAACTGTGCAATACCATGCAGTGAACTGGTAATTTTAGTTGGAAATGTTTGTGCATGGTTTAAGTTTGGGCTTACTATACTTTTGACTACTTTTTCGATAGTTAAACGTGGGCATTCTGATTAGTTTAGCTTTTTATGTGTGATGTATTTGGAATATACCGAGGCTGGAAGGGTTAAAGTGCTCAAAACAAAAAAGAATGACTGAAGTGTCTGGACCTGCAGAGCACCATGCATTGGCTTAGTTAACATGGTCATAGCAAGATGTTAATGTCATTAAATAACAAAGAACTTCAATCAGTTTTGACAGCAAAGTGTGATGGTGGACCAAGTCCCTGTCTTCTAAAAATTCCTTGATAGGAAACTGAAATAAAGAAGTTTGTGAGCAACAAGTGGACCCCAAATCAGAAGAGCCATGCTGTACCCCAACAACTGTATGTAAAAATGAGCTTCTAATGCATGTTGTAGTTGCTTCGAAAAGCTAGCCAGTAACATTAATTTTTTTTTTATAGTCACTACCTGTGGCTTAGTATTTTCCAGACACAACAGGGAAGTTGTACACAAAATCCTAGCAGTTGTGATAGTGTGTACAAGTCTTGCATAAGCTCAAGCCAGACAAAACACCAGCATGCAGAGAGGAGGTGGGCATGAAGTCCCACCCTTAGTTAGGAAGCTACTGGTAATTTTATAGTTTCAGGGAGAGGAAGACTCAGATTTCTCCAAGGGTGTGGCTATGGAGAATTTGACCACACTCCAATGGATGGCCATATGTCCAAGAGTATATGGGCAGCAACATCCAAGAATATACAGGCAGTAAAAATTGCATTTGATGACTTAACAAAAGAAGAGGACACAAAGTTGGATGGGTATCTTGAAGGAGTTGAGGGGAAGAGCGTGAATATAATCAAAATACATTGAAATTCTCAAACAACTAATAAAAATAAAAGAAGATATACAAATGGTTAAACGGTAGTGCAAATATCCCATACCACTAATAACCAGACAAATATAAATCAGAATAAAATTGTAGTATCACCTCATACATGTTAGATTGGCTGTTAACAAGAAGGTAACAGATAAGAAATGTTAGGAAAAGGTCCGGAAAAAGAAAGCCTATATATATATATATTTTTAAATGAGACTGTAAATTAGAATTGCTGTTATAAGATTATATAGAATTTCCTCAAAATATTACGTGGAACTACTATATGATCAAGCAATCTTACTAGTAGTTGTATGTCTAAAGGAAATAAAGTCTTTATGTTGACAAGATAAAAATGCAACAAAACAAAACAAAGCCAAAACCACAAATCATCAGGCTCCTTAGGAGGTTGCTTTTAGAAGTAAAAAAGGACATATTCTAAGCTACAGTTTCCTTAGGCTTGAATTATGTGATCACCCCTACAGAGATAATTCTTAGCTATCTGGCTTTGTCTATCTCTCGACATAAGAAGGAATGTTTTCTCTCCTGGAAAATTTGGAGAAGTATGGAAATATTTATGTTCATCCAAAAAAAAAAAAAAAAAAAAACCCATGGGACTGGGGCAATGGCACAGTGGTTGTGTACTATCCACCCCCAGCACCACCAGCAGACCACCTTTCTCACCAATACTAGCACCTCTGCCACCATTAACACCTCTATAACCACCACCACCACCCACTACCACCACCACCATCATCACCACCACCACCATCACCACCACCACAATCACCACTACCATCATCAACACCACTACCATCACCACCATCACCACCACCACCTCCACCACCACCACAACCACCACCACCACCACCACCACCATCACCACCACCTCCACCACCACCACCTCCTCCTCCACCACCACCACCACCTCCACCACCATCACCACCACCACCACCACCACCACCACCACCACCACCACCACCATCACCACTACAACCTTCATCACCATCACCACCACCACAATCACCACTACCATCATCACCACCACCACCATCATCACCACTACAACCTTCATCACCATCACCACCACCACCATCACCACCACCACCACCATCACCACCACCACCACCATCACCACCATCACCATCACCACCACCACCACCACCATCACCACCACCACCACCATCACCACCATCACCATCACCACCACCACCACCATCACCACCACCACCACCACCACCATGACAATCACCACCACCATGACAATCACCACCACCTCCACATCTTCCACCTCTACCCCTACCACAACAGCAACACTAATAAAATAAAACATAGTACCACAACATTCAAGGAAAGGAATGTGACTACAGAGAGTAAAAGCCAATGCTTCTAAGCAGTTAACAATGTCAGGAAGTGCTCTGCATGAAAGAATGCACCAACCTCTAACTCAAGAATGTAGAGGCAAAGAAATCCCACTACAAACCGAGGTCATCTCAGTTAGCTTTTGAAGACCTTTGGGATTTTCTGGTTGGCTTTTGGAAAGGTCTGTTACACTGTACTGTTAAGTCAAAAAGTCAGTCTATGCCTGGGAGGATTTAGTCTCCAGCTAGATGAATGATTGTTCTAAAATTTGAGCATTAAATCTGTCTACATCTGTTATTAACTGTGTCAGCAAGCTCGTATTTGGATATAAGTAATGTATGTTTATTCTATATTTAAAATTGATGGTTTTAAAAATTGCTTAATATAACTTTTACCTTCTAACACTTACAGTTTTAATCTGTTTTTACAGAATTTATACCCAATGTTTAATGAATGACAGTTCTGGCTTTTACAGACTAACCAGTACAAACCATTTGACAGGAAACAGGAAACAGGTAATTTACAGTAAAAGTAGGTTTATTGTCCATAGTCTTTGAGGTTGGGAAGTCCATGAAGAGCAGCTGGCATTTCTTGAAGGCTCTTGTAGCATCATCTTTGGTTGATGTTATAATAGCAAGATAGAGTAAGAGGTTAATAGAGCTGCACATTGAGAATGACGTCGACTGACCCGTGAGAGTAGAGCCTTGTGGTCTAATCACTCTCAGTACTGTTGCAGTGGCAATTAAGTCTGAACATGAGTCTTGGAGAGAACAGACATTCAATCATACACAAAGATATTACATGAACAACAGGTAGATTTGATTTGAATTTTTTCTCATTTTTAAAATTAGGTCTTTGAGAACTTGGTATATCCAACTTTGTCTGCCTCTATCTATCTATCTATCTATCTATCTATCTATCTATCTATCTATCATCTAACTAACCAACTATCTATCATCTAACTAACTAACTAACTAACTATCATCTATCTATCTTTCAAGTACAACTGGTATTGCCCATATGTGGCCTTCCTCTGGAGTCAACTCACTTGAAGTCTTATCCTTTAAAAAAAAATTCACCCTTTACCCAGAAGCTAGCAATTGCCAATAGCTCCTTAACAAGAGGTGGGACTTACTGCCCTTCTGTCTAGCTTGAACTTGTTCAGGTCTTGTACATTGCTGTGAATTCATGTGTAGCTTCCTTGCTGTTATTTATGCCTCATCATCTGCAATGATCCCTTAGCCTTGGGAAAAGCAGAGTCCTATTTGGGACTAGCATTCTGCAGTCTCTTACTCTCTGTTCCTTGTGGTCTCTGTTAATCACTAGCTCCATAAAAAAGTTCCTCTGACAAGGCTTGAGAGATGATCTATGGGTTCTCTATCTCACTGATATAGGTGAATTTCTCATAATCCAAGATAAGTTTTTTGGTAGAGCCCCAACTTTTATTATTATAATAGCAATTATTTGGAAATGATCCAGGAAGTAGTCTTTTCTCCATTAGATTACAAATTTCTGCATAGGGAGCTCTTGTAGCAGAGAAAGAACTGGTACTGCACGTTGTATAGAATTATATGAAAAAAAAAAAGACTAAACACGGAGTCAAGATTACAAAAGGGTTTGATTTTAGTTTTGTTTCCAACTAACTGGATGACTCTGAAGAACTTATTGTAACGGTTCTTGTATATAAATAATGTGCTAGCTAGTCTTATGTCAGCTTGACACAAGCTAGAGTTCTCTGAAAGGAGGGAACTTCAACTTAGAAAATGCCTTCATAAGACTCAGCTGTAAGGAATTTTCTTAATTAATGATTGATGGGGGAGGGGAAAGCCCATTGTGGGTGGGGCCATTCTTGGTGTCTATAGGAAAGTAGACTAAACAAGCCATGGGGAGCAAGCCAGTAAGCAGCACCCCTCCATGGCCTCTGCATCAGCTCCTGCCTCCAGGTTTCTGCCTTATTTGAGTTTTTGTCCTGACTTCCTTCAATGAGACACAGAAGTAAGGAAGTGTAAGCCAAATAAACCATTTCCTCCTCAGCTTGCCTTTTGGTCATGTAATTTTGTTGCAGCAATAGAAACCCTAAGAAAGATAATAAGAGGGAAGGGAATGTCAATCTTGGAAGTATACTGTAGTAATCAGAATGTCCTCTATAAATATTTGTTGGTTGCATGTTAACTATGGATAAAAAAAAAGAAAGGAGAAAGTAGGGAGAGACAGAGGTGGAAATAGAAAGAGGAGAGAAAGATGGGGGAGAGAGAAAAATAGAGACAGACAGAGACACGCAGAGAGAAAGAGGGACACAGAGACAGAATGAGTAAATTTCAGAAAGGAAACAACAATAAAAAATGGGCTGTTAAAAATTATTTTAATAAGACACCACCAAGACAGTACACTAAGAAGTGTGCATTATTTACTGGATAAGGGAAGACTTTCCAGAAAAGGAATGGTAGAGTTTGGTGGTAGAATGATGTTCTGGGTAGAGAAGACAATATTTAGAAAGACTGTAACACAGAGTAGTTTTTAAAGAATGGTGGGAGTTTTTTGGGTGACTGCAATTTGAAGGTGATAAAACAAGAGGACATACGTATATTCTTCAAGAAACAGCTAATGGTTTTGAAATGAATTTCAGGCCCTGTTATGACTGCTAAATGCATGGGTAGCCTGAAGTGAAGCAACTACATGCCACAATCCTCAACTATTGCTATCTGTCACCTTATAATAAGCAATAGAACATCCCAGCCTCACTATCCCTGGAGATCCTTTCTGGAACATCACAGAATAAATGAAAAAAATGCTCTTATGAGGGTAAATTCCTTAGCAAAAAAAAAATAAATAAATAAGAAGTGAGGAGGGAATGCTGACCTTGCTTGGACTCCCATGTTCCTTTTCTGCCCTTGTCCCTACATCCCCTGCGGCTGTAATGTACTCTAATTCAGAGTCCATCTTCCCAAGGGCCTCTTTCAAACCCTTGATGAAAATTGGTGGATGAACACCAGCCTCCCTGTTTCATTTCTAGCCCAAATCATACTCCTGAAAATGTACAACCTGAAGTTTTGAACATGCTACCGAAGGAAACAGTTTTGCTTGAAATCCTGTTTTTGCTAAAATACTTTCAAAGTAGCTGGAGAGCAGTCAAACCATAGCGGCTCTCAGCTGTGTGCCTGTCCAGCATTTTTTCCGAGTCCCCCCAGCACAGCACTCAGGAATCAGAGATTACTTGAGGAGGAGGAGGAGAAAGAATGCTGCATGAGACTGCTTGTAGATATAAGAATTATCTTCCAGGTACTGAAGGCTACAGATCTGGAGGGTTTCAGATGCCAATCTCTGGGCTTGCATGACTGTGTATCATTCCTAGATGTAGCCTTTAGCGAGGCAGCCTAGGGAAACACACTGGTAACTGTCAATATTTGGACTGTCATTCCAAAGTCTTGAGATATTTTTCTGCCTTCAGTCATGTGACTTCAACCAAAAGAATCTATTCTAATAGAAAAGAGTTGCTGAAAACAGCCTGGAATGATCTATTTGGCATTGCAGGTATTGTAGACTTTTGCCTGTTTATTCTTAACCTTTCTCCTGTAACCCCAGTTAGCCCTTGTAAGCTTTAGGTGCCAGTTTGAAGCTTTAAAGCATTTGGAAATTAGATAATCAGCCTTTCTCTGCTCTTTTCTTTTCTCTGTTAGAGAAATCTGTTTTTTCTCTAACAACTTTCACCAAAGGTTTGAAAGAGGCACAGAAGTGTTATTTAAGGATTAATTTTTAGGGTTTGCCAATTGGCTTAATTGTGAGTGCTTATTTATCTGATATATTTGATTTATTTAATATATTCATTTACTAACAGAAGGCTATAGCAAACAGAAGTAAACAAATTTATAAATTTTGGAAATAATAATTTATGGTTAACACTTTAAAGCAAGCATAAACTGAAATCATAAATAGTCTATGATTTATTGATGTAACTATCTTGTCAGTATGGCTAAGTAGCCTTTATAATATCTCACAGTTATTATTTACAATGATTTTTTTTCATGAATCATGGGAAGACTCAAACATTAATAGACGCAATATAGGTATATGTTTTTTCTCTTTTGATTTATAAAATATGGACTTCCAAGTTTAGAAAAAAGATTATTCTAACTAAATGAAAATTGTCTTTAGTACCTCTTCATGTTTGTTCATATGCCACAAGTTATATATTAAATATATTTTCAATATATACATGTGTGAATTCTTTTGCAATATTTTTTATTACTCGGGATCTTATATCACATGCTAACAAATAAAAGGAGGTAATCCACACCTCTTTCAGAGTTGTTGGTCAGCTCCCAATAGACTCACAAACATGATAAGCTATTGGAGTATTCTTGGTTATCTTCCAGAGCTAGTCACAAAGATGCTATTGCTGATGACACTGCATAACTGGGCACCGAACATGGAGAAATCAAGCTGCTAGAAGGTGCTATGCATGTGATTAGAGGAGAAAAGTAATTCAGTCTTACCCAGCTGTGAACGCCAGAAGCTTCAATGACAGGCTTGGCAAGGCTGGCCCCTGGTGCAATGGTGGTATAAATGTCATAGGAGCAACCAAGCACTCTGGATTTAATTTCTGTTTCTTAACAACTTCTTGACACAAATAGTGCATCTTTAAGTCCTCATCAGAGAAGCTTTTTTTTGCAATAGACGGTGATTAACACAAATATCCACAATGAGCCAAGGCATAGAAAATAAAAGACTGTGGGGTATTCAGTCACAAATCAGACAATTACATCCCATCCCCATCTTCCCAAGGATAAAAGACTATTGAGGAAGAGGAAGAGAAAGAGGAAGAAGAAGAAGAGGAGGAGGAAGAAGAAGAGAAGGAGGAGGAGGAGGAGGAGGAAGAGGAGGAAGAAGAGGAAGAGGAGGAGGCGAAAGAGGAGGAGAGGCTGTAGGAGCCAGAAGTGGTGTATGACCACAAAGAAACAGTGTTTTCCAGACACAGCAGGGCAGTTGCACGGTTTAACTCATCGTGGTTGTGAAAACATGCACAAGACCTGTGCTAGCTGAAGCAAGACAGAGCCTCATCATGGACACTTCTAGCTGTTCAATTCTATCAGGATTTGAACAGTGCTGAGAGAAGAAAGAGTCAGTTTTTTTAAAGGGATATCGCCCCTGGTAGTTCAATCTTGCTCTAGAGCAAGGCCCCATGTCCCAAGTATATGGGCAGTACAAACTGGACTTGACGGTCTTAAAAAACATAAAAGGACACAAGGTTAGGTGGGTAGGGAAGGGGGTGGATCTGGGAAGAGATAGGAGATTGTTCTGGCTGGTCTTGTGTGTCAACTTGACACAAGCTGGAGTTATTACAGGGAAAGGAACCTCCCTTGAGGAAATGCTCCATGAGATATGAACAGCTTTTCAGTTAGTGATCAAGGGTGGGAAGGCCCAGCCCATTGTGGGTGGTGCCATCTCTGGGCTGGTAGTCCTAGGTTCTATAAGAAAGCAAGCTGAGCAAGCCAGGGGAGGCAAGCAAGCAAGTAATATTCCTTCATGGCTTCTGCATCAGCTCCTGCCTCCAAGTTCCTGCCCTGTGTGAGTTCCTGTCCTGACTCCCTGTGGTAATGAACAGCAATGTGAAAGTGTAAACTGAATAAACCCTTTCCTCCTCAACTTGCTTCTTAGTCATGATGTTTTGTGCAGGAATACAAACCCTGACTAAGACAGAGATGGATAAATTTGTTCAAAGTAAATTGTATGGAAGAATTATTGTTTATTTAAAAGTAATAATTACTATGTCCATCCAGAGACTACCCTAAACCCTATAAATATAAATTGAACCTTTCTCATAATATATTTCTTTTTTTGTTTAGATATAAGACAACAAACAAAGCAAATTCATCACAGTAAAAGAGCAATTCTAATCAGCATATAGCAATTATGTTAATTGATTATGTATTATCCAAAATGATAATAAGTAACAATTGATTTGGCATTAGAACATCAGTGCAACAACTCTGCCCCCACTGTCTTCTTAGACAGAGTCTCAGTATGTAGCCCTGCTTGTCTTGGAGCTCATTATACAGACAAGGCTGGCTTTAGTCTCACAGAGATTCACTTTCCTCTGCCTTCAGATTAAAGTCATGTGCTTGGAACAATCTTAAAAACATCGTCAGCTTTCCACTAGAAGGGATGAATTATGTTGGTTATCTCCGAGGAAAAAATTTTTTTACAGCTTAATTAAACAAACATTTAAATCATCCTTTAAAATGTGCTGGATGATTGTGCTTACACTAGCCTTCTTTTTATAGATCCCAGGAGATGTCTTCAGATGTGTGCATAAATCACTCAGTAAGCAAGTGTATATGGAAAACTTAGTGTATGTGCCACATGGAGGCTGAGTTATTAACAGAAGTCCCTTGGTAGGGAGATTAATACACTGAGGGTGATGCTTTCCCACGTGTACCTTTACAGGCTGGTAGCCAAGCACACAAGGATTCTCCACAGAAGGAACACAACCAAAAACTGCAAAAGACAAGGGACGGACATCAGAAGGTATTAAAGTCATGTGCTACCGGGCCTGGCTTCAACTTGCTTTTTAAAAACTAGTTCTTCTATTATGTTCATGGGTTCCTGGAATAAATTGTCAATTAAAAGAGGTAAATGGAATAGACAAGGCAGGAAAGCCAACAGAATTTGAAAATGAAGCCAGCCTGGTCAGAGTGAGAAGCCATTGTTACTCCATCATGCTTTGCAGGCAACGATCAGGATCTAGTAAAACCTATTACATTAGGATAGAGGCTGCCTGACATCATCCATGGGAGAAAACAATGTCTGATCTTGCTTTTTCTCTCTTTTCTCCTTTATGCAAGGGCATTCATATTGTCTAAACCTACAAGCCAAGAGTGGAGGAACCTGAGCCATGATACCTGGTGCTCTTGTAATTCTTCTCTTCTCTGGAGACAGTAAGTCTATGCAGATGAATACTAGGTTTTCCCTCCAGTCTTAAATCCTCATTTTCCATTGTCTTTCTACTAAGTGAGCCTCAGTTCACAAGCTTCTCTCTGCACAACCTAATACTCATTTGTTACTTTTCTCTACCAGTTGTAGGGCATCAATCTTAGAGACAACCCTAGTTCTTACTTTCGTGCCCCTCCTACTCCAGCAGATCTCAAGAGCTCTCCTTCAGTGTAAGTCTAGAATCCCAATACTTCTCTGTTTTCAACAATGCTACCAGAATCTAAGTTTAAATCATAACTTCCCCTTTGTATTATGCTAAATGATGTGGCACCTGCACTGACTCTCTGTAATGGTAAATTTGGATTGTCAACTTGATTAGATTGACAGGTTCTTTGGAGATTGGGAAAACACATTTGGTGAAGGTGTTTCTAGACATACATATCATGGGGGCTTAAACCCCCATGGATTAATCTGTCTACTGTTTTGAAAACTGGATAGATCTTTGAAAGGTGCTGGAATTGCAGAAAGTGGGGCCTGCAGGGACAAGGAAGGAGGAAGGTCACTGGAACTGATCCTTGGAGACTGCATCACATCCTGACCCCTTCCTTTTCCCCTTCTACCATGACGTGAGTAGCTTCTCCACCTTCTCCTACCACTATTGTATCCTACCTTACCCTAGTCCCAAAATAAACCATCAAGGACTAGAGGCTGAACCCTCCGAAGCCATGAGCCAATATAAATTCTTTATATCTAAACCTGGTGTGTATTTTTCTTCTATAGTGGTACAAAAGTGATTAACGTATTCTTATGGTTTAATTGTGACACAGATTGTTTGAATAATATCAATTTAAATCAGACTGTGCTTTTATTCAGAATTCACAATAATTTCCCATTTCACTCAACAAAAGAGTCAAGTGCTCACGAGTCGGTAGGATGTGTCCATTCATCTTAGCTCTCTGCCACTCCACTTACACTGCCTGCTCACACTGAACTAGTTTCTGTTTTAAAGCAAGCCAGATGCTCTCCCATTTCTGAAAACTATATGTGCTTATTAACTTGTTTTGTGTACTCCCACTCAAATATCCACATGACTCAGTCCTAAATTTCCTTTGAGTTTTTTATTGCCACCTTTCAACAAAACCTCTAATAATTCTATATTTTAAGCACTCTTCTTTCATCCTATCAATTTCAGCAAATTTTCCTACTTCATTTTGCCTAAAGGACTCACAGCCACCTGCTACATTTTATATTTCATTTGTTTGTTTATTCTCTACACCTTTGTCCTCACCATAAGGAAAGACCCATGGCACCCTTACAAGACCATGAAGAAATGGGGACTTTCACTGCCTGAACGAAGTCAACCTTTTGCCTTTCTCACAATGCTTGACAGTACTTAGCATGAGATGTCTGCGTGTTCTTTGTCTTGAGCCAGGTAATCTTTAAACAAACACACACACACACACACACACACACACACACACACACACACACACACACACAGAGTTAAAAACAAGGAATGTTAAATCTGAAAGGAATTTAATAGGTTCTAGAGATGTTATTGGGCACTAGGAGAACCACAGAGATGTCCCTTTTATGAAAAAAATTTTAAAAAATCATTAGGCTTTCTGAAATCTTACAGGGGGCAAAGTTTATCTTAAGAATAAACTATCAGACAGAACTGATTAAGTCTGAGACAGGGGTGCAGGTTGATGAACTACAAGAAAATATCCAGAAATATGGCTAAGGAGGATTATATGTTCTATGAGGTCCTGGCAGTGCTCACTCAAAACGAGTCCCTGACTAAATTCCCGCTCTGTTTTTCATAAAAGTTTCAATATACAAGACCTTAAAGGCAATAAGACGCGTTAAAGCTTTACATAATCTGGGGGCCAGAAGCAGTAAAGTGAGTATGTTGTTGAAAAACATTTGTGAATTTATGTCATCCTCTGTATTAAACCAATATCAATAAGCTGCTATAAATTAATTTTTGCTGAGTGAATACTCAAAGATATAACTAATTTCAGCAGACTGGAAACTCACCAAGGGTTTGTCTTAGTAAAGAGTATAACAGTCTTAAGACAAGTAATTCGATTTCAGGCTCCAGAGGCTGCGAGCCCCTTACAGGCTCACTGACATCTAAAATTGCACAGTTCATGATTCTGCTCTATAACGTAAAATTTTACCCCGGGTGAGGTCCCTTGGTAGTTTGTTATTTTTCAGAATAAAAAGAATTTGAGGAATGGGTTGTTCTCAGAATGATAAGAATGGCTCTAAAGGCTTGAGAAACCCATGATCCAAGAAATCAAGGATTACAAATGAAGGTTGGATGGTGAATTACACTTTTATTATTCTCAGTGTTTCTGTTTTAAAGATTCTTCACCTTCAATGATTAATATATTTTGAGACAAGTTGTCACTTCAGAGGCTAGATGTTATATGGCATGGGGCCAGGAAAGAGCAGGAGAGTACTGTCTATAGAGGTATGAACTATGCATTCCACTCTTTATTCTGTATAAGAGCTCTATAAAATTACTTTAACATACTCAGTGAAGCCAGTAGCAGATCAACCCATAGCAGAAATTAATAATAATGTTAAAAGGCATTTAATCCTTCGTCTATATATAGACTTTAATTGCTCACCTTCCCATACTTGGAAATAGCTCACATTAAGATGTGTATTCATCTCCAAAGAAGATGAGGTGGGAAAAGTGTAAAAGCCAGAGGGCCCAGAGGACACCAAGAAAACAAGGCCTTCTGTAGCAACCTGAGGAAAACTCATGAACTCACAGAGACTGAAGCAGCAGGCACGGGACCTGGACAGGTCTGAACCTGGTCCCCTGTTTAGGTTTCCAGTTTAGAGTTTTTATAAGATTCCTGAATGAGCTTGGACTCTGGCATTTATTTATTTATTTATTTATTTATTTATTTATTTATTTATTTGAGAGAGAGACTGTGTGTATGTGTGTGTATGCCTTATCTTGGGCTCTTTTCCTTCTGTTTTTTTTTTTTTATCTTGTCCACTTCTGAGGTATTAGTTTTTCCTTTTTTATTTTGTTATTTATTATTATTGTTGTTGTTATTATTATTATTATTATTATTATTATTATTATTATCCCTTAGAAGCCTGTTTGTTTTCTAATAAGAGAGAGAAAGGGTATAGGTCTGGATGGATAGGGGGATGGGGAGAAACTAGAAGAAATAGAGGGAGAGAAAACTGTAATCAAGATATATTCTGTGATAAAAAATAAAGGAAAAATATAATAAAGATATAATAAATATAATAAAAATTTAGTAAAATATAATAAAGATGTACTCTGTGATAAAATAAAAATATAATAAAGATATATTCTGTGATAAAAAAGAAGCAAAATGAACAGCAATATTCTTTAAATATTTTTGTACTCTTTTATTTAAAGTTTATTCCTACATTATATTTTCATCATTTTTCCACCCTCCTCCAGGCTCCTTCCACTCACCTTTATGTTTTTTTTCTCTAAAAAAGAAGACAGGTATGATTGTTCATGCCTTTAACCCAGCACTTGGAAGACCAAGGCAGGCAAATCTCTGAGTTCAAGGCCAGCCTTGTTTACAGAAATAGTTCTAGGATAGCCATCGCTACACAGAGAAAGCAAGAACACACACACACACACACACACACACACACACACACACACACACACACATAACCCCACAATAATGAAAATCAGAAATAAGCAAAAAAGCAATAAGATGAAAATTGCTAAAAGAAAACAAAAGTAATCAAAAAGTCCATGCATAAACATACATAGAAATAAAGAAAGAAGGAAGGAAGAGAATAAAGAAAAAAAGAAAGAAAAAAAGAAAGAAAAAAGGAAAGAAAGGAAGAAAAAAAGAAAGGAAGGAAGGGAGGGAGGAAGGAAGGAGACCAATCTAAACCATGGAGTTTATCTTGTATTGGCCAACTCTTCCTGGGTGTGGTGACTGTCCTGGAGTGCTGACATACCCAATGACACTCCACTGGAGAAAATAGATTGTCTTTTTGCCAGAAGGTATCAATTGCAATTAGCTTCTTGACCATGGGTCATAGTTCATGTGTCCTTCTCCTCTCAGAGATGGGACCCTGTCTGACTTGAACCTGTGCAGGCCTTCTTTGTTCTGCCATGGTCTCTGTGCATCAGTCCTGTTGTGTTTGAAAGACATTGTCTTCAAACCATCCTTCCCCTCTTTCTCTTTTAGTCTTTTTACCCCTTCTTCTGTGAAGAGCCTTGGGAGAGATTTGCCATCACAAGAGAAAAAATGAAACCACGAAGCCTAAACTTTAAAAATTATCTTTATGTGCTGATTGGGGTTGTGCAACTGCTACACGTGCTCAGGGAAAACTGCTGAATAGGAGACAGACATATTGTAAGAGGAAGGGGTCCAGGGTACCTGCTGCTGGAGATTGTCATCTAGACGACAGGGAAACTATGGCCAGAAAATCTAAACAACATGGATGCCTGAACGGGCCCATGTAATGACCACACCAGTTGATGTGTCAATGTAGATGGAGGAGTTCCATAAGGCTCTCGTCCCCAAGGAAGAGCTACAGGAAGTCAATGGCTGCCGAGAGAGGGAGAATCAGTTTTCTTTAGGAATGAGCTCTCACACAGGCTGTCCAACTCAAGTGGTGAGCTCCGGACACATCTACATTGGAATGTTGTACTATGTCTGTCTGTCTGTCTGTCTGTCTGTCTGTCTGTCTGTCTAACTCTCTCTCTCTCTCTCTCTCTCTCTCTCTCTCTCTCTCTCTCTCTCTCTCTCTGTGTGTGTGTATGTGTAACAATAATAATAAATAAGAGATCATAAATTTGGGAGGCGGAGAAGTGATGTAGACGCATTGCTCCTGTATGAAGTGTTCACAAACTGTGCAAGACTACTCTATCATCTCTTCCTGCAAAGCATGCATGTACACACACACACACACACACACACACACACACACACACACACACAGAGAGAGAGAGAGAGAGAGAGAGAGAGAGAGAGAGAGAGAGAGAGAGAGATTTGAAGGTAACATTCACATATGAAGAAAAAATGTTCAAAAATATAAAAGCTGGGGGCTGAAGAGATGACTCTGTGTAAGATTGAGTACACTGCTCTTGCAGAGGACCCGAGTTTTGTTCCCAGCACCCTTGTTGGGTAATTCATAGTCCTGTATAACTCAAGCTCATGGGGGTGGGTTGGGGTGGGGGAGGTGTCTTATGCCTATGAACTCTGCAGGCACCTGTACTTACACCCACACAAACCACCCACACTCACATACATATACATTAAGAAGAATAAGAATAAATATTAAGAAGAAAAACGTGTAATTCCACAAATGCTGAAAAAGAATATGTTCTGATTTCAAAGTCTCTTAGAAAGTGTTTGCCAACTTTTGTATTTTTTTCTAGGTACTCAGTAAATACTGAACTTTCAAAAGATAAAATAGATAAAATAGGTAAGTAGATGAGTGATAGAAATAAAATCATGCATACACACACATATACATTTATACATACTTGATTTAGCCTTTAAGGTGAACATTCAGTTCTGATTTTCTTTGTCTACTATAAAACAATTAACATATGAAGAAATTAATACTTCATTAAATAATGTAAAAACAATACAAACAAATCTAATTTAAAAATATTAAAGGGAAAGGGAAGTAAAATTTCAGGGGCTAGGGAGTTGACTCAGTTTGTAAACTACTTAGCAAACAAACATGAGGACTTGAATGTCTCTTCAGTACTCATGTGAGTTGAGAATGATGAAATTTGTTTGTAATCTCAGTGCTGAAAAAGCAGAGACAGAGAATCCCTGATATTTGATGAAATTCATGAAATTCTTAGGCAAATGGATTAAACTAGATAATATCATCCTGAGTGAAGTAACCCAATCACAAAAGAACACACACGATATGCACTCGCTGATAAGTGGTTATTAGCCCAAAAGTTCGCAATACTCAAGATACAACTCACAGACCACATGAAGCACATGAAGAAGGAAGATCAAAGTGTGGGTGCTTCGGTCCTTCTTAGAAAGAATAACAAAATACTCTTGGGAGCAAATATGGAGACAAAGTGTGGGACAGAAACTGAAGGAGGGGCTGTTCAGAGATTGTTCCACCTGGGTATCCATCCCATTTGCAGTCACCAAATGCAGACACTGTTGTGGATGCCAGGAAATGCATGCTGGGTAGCTTACGGTAGCAATGTTCACCACTGTGATTCACCCACACAAATCAACAACATTCTACAAACGTATCAGCTCTGTCATAGTCTGGGTGGCCCAGAAAAAAATACTAAGATATGAAGACTCAGAAATACTGACTTCTGAAGGAAGTGCTCAAGGACAAGAAATTAAATTAAATTAATTAAATAAGATGTTCTTTTTTTAAATTTACTTTTTTTACACTCCAGATTTTATTCTCCCATCCAGGTCCACCCTCTGACTGTTCCACAGATCCCATACCTCCTCTTCACCCTTGTCTCCACGAGGATGTCCCTACCCTCTAACCCCCATCCCACCTGACCTCTAAACTCCCTGGGGCCTCCAGTTTCTTGAGGGTTAGGTGCATCTTCTCGGATTGAGCACAGACCCAGCAGTCCTCTGCTGTATATGTGTTCGGGGCCTCATATCAGCTGGTATATGCTGCCTTTTGGTGATCCAGTGTTTGAGAGATCTTGGGGGTCCAGATTAATTGAGACTGCTGGTCCTCCTACAGGGTTGTCCTCCTCCTCAGCTTATTTCAGCCTTTCCTTAATTCAACCCCAGGGGTCAGCAGCTTCTATCCATTGGATGGGTGCCTCTGACTCTTTCAGCTGCTTGTTGGGTCTTCTGGGGGCAATCACGATAGATCCCTTTTGTGGGTATATTCCCAAGAGTGATATTGCTGGGTCTTCAGGTAGTTCTATTACCTGTTTTCTGAGGAACCTCCAGATAGATTTCCAGAGTGTTTGTACTAGTTTGCAATCCCACCAGCAATGGAGGAGTATTCCCCAAGCAAAGTTTGGTTAAGAGAAAGCTTTGTTCTAACTTGGAAGGCTGAGGCAAGGGGTCCATGTGTGAGAATAGCCTGAGATATGTAGCAATATATTTCCCAGCCATAAAAAGTAAATTAAGACAAGAAAAAATCACAAAGAAAGACTTGTGATTAATTTTTATTTATCTATGAATTTTACTGAAGAGAGTTTATATATATATATATATATATATATATATATATATATATATATATGATATTCTGATAATGGTTTCCTCTCCTCTCAGTTCCTCCCAGCTCATCCTTACCTTTCCACTCACCCAAATCTATACTCTTTCTTCATCCCTCTCATTAGAAAACAAACCAACATCTAAAAGAATAATAATAAGTAAAATAAAAGCAAACCAGAAGAGGACAAAACAAAAACAAACAAATACAACCAAATGAGTTAAAGAAAGAGCACAAGAAACACATATAAATGCAAAGACACACACATTCACACACACAGAAAACGCATACTACACAAAACTGGAAACCATACTTATATAAGCAAAGGACAAAGCATTATGAGACAAAAGATCTCTGTACTGTTGAGTTTGTTTTGTGCTGGGCATCTATTGTTGGGAATGGGGCCTGCAAGGGGAGACTTTGAAAGTAAAACCTTCTAAATCAGAAAGGGGTACTGGGGTGATCTATACACATTAAAACATCTATACAAATCCTTCAACATTCTACCCATACTAGAAAGCCTATCTCTGCTTCCTTTAAATATAGGGTAACCCAAATGTCACAATTCTAATGAGCTGAAGACAACAGCAGTGGTAATGTGTGAATTACAAAGATAAATTTGAAAGGCTGTAATAGCCCCTGATTCTGATTCCTCCTCTGTCAGCCTTGCCCTTACAACTCAAGTCATGAGAAAGCCCAGGCCACATGGAGATGTCTGTTTGATAGTGTTAACCAAGGTCTAATTTAATAGCTAACCTTAAACACAGACATGAGTGAAGTATTTACATTACTCTCATTTCTCAGTCTTCTAGTTGACACCCTAGAACTCTGTACAGAGGTTGCTCTAACCCTCTCATGCCTAGCCTACATTCTCCATGACTTGCAGAATCTTTAAACCTAGGGAACTGATGTTTTGTTGAATCATTTTATTATGGGAGCAACTTGTTACACAGTCATAAGATCTGGGATATTAAGAGAAAATATAAGAATTTCCATATGAAGTTTGTGAAGGAATAGGGTTGGCCAAGCAAGGGACAGTTCTCAGCAATTTTTAAAAATTTGTATTTTGTGTTTATTATTGTGTAATTTCATACGTGAACACAGTGTGTTTAGATCACATTCTTCCCTACTCTTTGGAAGGGTTCATATCAGCTCAGGACACACAAAGGCCAAGTTCTCAGCACAAAGGATATTTATTTGCCCCAGAAGGACAAAGAATAAGAGACAAAGACAGGAGATAGAGGACAAGGGAGTAGGGGAAGGGAACAGGGGAGAGGGGGAAGGGGTATTCTTCTCAGAGGAGGACAAAGGACTGCCCCTGGATAGAGAGACCAACATGGACCATAGTTAAATGGCAGTTTAAAAAGGTAAAGTAGCATCCTGTGTTAAGATAAAGTGTTTAATTTTAATTGGGCACATTAATTAGTTGAGCCAAAGGGAGCTTTTGATTGCTCAACTTTTGTTGATTGTGAGCCTAGCCTTTAATGGCTGAGCTTTCTCTTCAGCCAGATTGCTGGTGCTGGACTTTTAATACTTTGATAGCTGGACCCTGATAGTCACACTCAGAAGGGGAAGTGGCCAAATAAGGGAATAGACCTTGGGAGATATCTATATATCTGTATCTGTATCTGTATCTGTATATCTATCTATCTATCTATCTATCTATCTATCTATCTATCTATCTATCTAATCTCAAGGCGAAGAGAATAAGGGAGGAGGAAAAGCCTGCCATGTTTGTCATCCTATCCTCCTTCTAACTTTATGTCTTTTCTGTTTGTCTCTCAGAATCCAGTCTCCAGTCAGGGATGAATGCATATAGGACACCATCCACTGGAGTGATATTTGTCAATAAAGGGGTTTTGAAGAAAATTGCATTTCAGGTGGTTTGTCAAACTCGTGGGATCATGTAAGTTAGTGGAAAGAACATTGGTTATGGAGTTGCAAAACTTGAGATCCCACTTCGGCTGTATGCCTCTGAATCTCTTACACTGAGTTTTTTTGATTCTCAGTATAGAGAGGACCATATCTTATTATCAATTTTATTTCTAAGAACTAAATCAGAAAGCATTTCAAAAGTACCTGAGACAGCAGATGTAAAGTTTTGTTGAGGAATGTATTCTCATCAACAAGTGGGCTCTCATGTTACTCAGGCCAACGTAAATCATGTTTGCTCAGGTGGCTGGTTCTTCTTGCCAGTAGGAACATCACTTGGAGCCTTTCTTTGACTTTGAATATTTTCTGTTAGGAAATATTTTCATTGAATGAGCTCAGAGGACACTTGCTGATCACAATTCTTCAATACTAAAGACATGGTGCATGCAGTTAATACCTTAAAGAACAGTCTCAGCTTTTAGTCAGGGTCCCATTAGTATTATTACATAATATGACTGTCTCTATTATAGAAACCATCTTGACTACTGGAATTATTTTCCAAAATTGTATTTGGTAAACCAGGAATGCAATGCATCCTTATGAAGTTATTCAACAGTTTCAAAGTTTGCATTTGAAACTATCCACAGACTTTCTTTCTGAGCTCCTCATTTCACATGAAGCAAGGAAGACATGTCTAGACAAATATTTCTTAAACTATTTTGAAATTAATCCCGTTGTGAAATGGTTATACACTATTGTGCCCTAACGTTTTACTTTGAAGTACTTCAGATATTTTGCTCTATTGAAAGCAAGCTAGTTTTCTGAGAATTAACCAGACTTCAAAGAGTTCTGATTTTTGTGAAGAACATTTTCCCCCCGGAGGTATAAAATAAAACCTTAATTATATTAATAGAAAGACTTTTGCAGATATCTTTGAGGATCTTTTAAAAATCTCATGGAATTTATGGGTTCATGGACATGAATGAAGGGAGACACCATATTCTGGTCTTAAGAAGGGGCTGGGAGGTGACTTGATGGGCAAGAGTGCTGCTTTTATAAACTCAAGGACCTGAGTTCAAATCCCCAGCATCTTTCTGGAAAGTCAGGTGTAGCTGAACATACCTGTAACTCTAGCTAGCAGTGCAGGGTGGGGACAGGCAGACCACAAGTGCTCACTGGTATACAAGTCTCACCTAAACTGGAAGTTTTCGGTTCAATGCAAGATCATGTCTCAAAGTAAAAGTCAGAGAAAGATAGGCAAACACATGGGACATCCTTTCCTGGATGCTTTCTCATGAATGCTTGTGTGTACACTTATATACAGCGATAGAGAGAGAGAGAGAGAGAGAGAGAGAGAGAGAGAGAGAGAGAGGGAGGGAGAGAGAGAGAGAGAAAGAGAGAGAGAAATGAGAGAGAAAAAATGAGAGAGAGAGAAAAAGAGAGAGCCCCATATGAATATATTGAAAAATAAACAAAAATATTTGTGATTTGTGCTGACAAACTGACCTGCCAAATCCATGGAATTTTAAAATCTTACTTGCTTTCCAGAATCTATGTTTTTTTTGTGGTTTTCAAAGAAGCTGTGTTTGGCCATGACATATTACAAACAAATTTTGATGACACAGAGTAACTGATTCAGTTGCATTCTACCATTCTAGACTGCTGTGAAGCTTATATATACTTTCTAGAATATATATATATATATATATATATATATATATATATATATCTATATATATAGTGTGTGTGTGTGTGTGTGTGTGTGTGTGTATGTTTTCTTTTCCATCTGAGAGGAACTTTCAGGACAAAAGCCCAGTAATCAGATTCCAGTATATGTCTTTCCTGATTCATCTTTGTTTTCCAGAGCTGTTTTAACTGTGACACATTTCATTTCCTCTGAGTGGAAAGGAAGAAGATGCCTCCTGCTAATGTGCCATGGGTGGGAGGAAGGAGTACTTCGAAATTTTGGAAAAGTCAAGAATTTCTGACTTCCTTAAAACTCTCCTGACATTGGCTTATTAAATAAATGTTTACTGAGCACCCACTAAATACCAAACATAAATCTGACAGTATAAATATCCACAAAGCAGTAGTGTTCCCTGGGTTTATGGAATGCATCTTTTAGGATGGGGAAGCAGATTATCTACAAATAAAATCAAACCAGTAATGTGTCTGATTGTGTCAGGCACAGAGGCAAGTGTGGAGCAGGACAGTAAGAGTAGAGGGTAGAAGAGTTGCTGGCCTTTTCCAGTGGTAAGTGGCCAGTGAAATTCTTACAGAGCTCCAAATCCACACATTTCTCACACGTTTTGTCCAAGAAAAGTACAGCAATCTATAGCTGTTCCTCACATCAAAAGGTTTATGGGGTAGGACACAATCTTTCCTTTCACCAGTTTTTAATATAAAATTAGCTTTGCTGAGGTTATGTGGAGATAGCGAAGACAGGGTTATTTATCCAGCTATTATGTGCTATTTGAGAGGAAGATGCCAGTACCATGTTGGCACATTTGCTAAGGTAGGCGCTACTAAAATAGATGAATGAAAATGGGGTTCATTGAAGGAGACCAATCAAATCTGGTACCTAAGCTTGCTCCCACAGAGCCTATAAAGACGTACCCTGGGTCTTTATTAGGGATAATATTAGCTTAAAAATTGTGTTGGCTGGTATATGCTAGGCTAACCAGCAGATTTAATTTGTACTTTGTTGAATCCCTGGGCCATGTTGGCATTGAGTAAGTGCTACATATTAATATTAATATTTTCCATGTTGCCTTCCTTAAATTTATGTGCCTTAATTAAATGATTATACTGGAAGTAAATCAGATGATTGGGTGATTGTAAAATATCTCAATCCTCAACGTCTAAAATCAACATGTTAAAAATCCAGTGCACATTTCATAATTGACCAAAGAAAGCAATTTATGGCACCACAGAGAAGGTGTGATTTGCTTTTCTCTCTTTAAACTCAGGAACAAAATGAACACAGGTGATGATTTTGGCTGGTCATCCCTCTCAGGATCTGTTATTAGAATGCCTTTGGGTTAGCTACGTGTTGCTCTCATAGTGAGAAACTCAGCTCAAAACCCCCATTACAAAAAGATTTGACACTGGAAAATAAGACTAGAGCTATTGGTGCTACAGCTGTCTTAGCCACTGCCCCCAAATGACCTATGTCACAGAGAAGAAGGCAGGAAAGATTAATGTCAGCAAACCAGCCATGCTGGGAGAGCATGTGGTCAGAGAGTGTAAGAAGAACATCTCATATGGTAAGGGTGGGGGCCAATGTCTCCTTTGTGCTATTACAAAGCCTTTCCTTCTCCACTATTTAAGTCAGCGTTGAGTGTGAGAAAATATGGGGTGAGCAGAGGAAACGAGTTATGAATATACACCAGAAAACCTGGAGAAAGGTCGAAGGACAGCCTTACAATAATCGCTGAAATATTATCTCCATTTCAGAATCAGAGATTCAAAGTGTGAAAATGAATTATATAAGTACTAGGAGAGATGACTTTCCATTACACTCTAAGAGCAAATGATAGGCTTTTGACTTCAAATGTAGAGGAAATAAGAATACTTACATGGCAACAACAACAAAAAAATCTTCCTGTAACCAAAAGTGCTGACATGCTGGGAAGGCTTGAACAACTGTGAGCAAATGGTTCATAAAAAGTGACAGCATGGGGGAGGGGTCTCTCTGAGTCTCTATGGACAGTAGATAGTCGCTGGGGGAGGGAAAGAGACATTTTCCTTATAGACAGTGCTATAACCACTGGTAAGTTGCTCATGCACCACTCACCTATACACAGGCTTTAGTAAGCAACCCTAATTAAACCAAATGAGTCACATGCTTACATAGACACAAAGACATGAAAGCAGAAGGGGACTAGGGGGCGAGGGTCAGCAACTGTGAGAAGGGGACAAGAGAGAGTAATGGGGTGAATATGACAAAGGTGTTTACGTACATGAAGGTGTCATACTATTTTGTAGAACTAATAAATGCTAATTGTAAAAAAATTAAAAAAAAATTCCTCAGCTGGTCATGGTGACACATGCCTGCAATCTCAGCATTTAGAAGGCGTAAGCAGAAAGATCAGGAGTTCAAGGTCATTATTAGGTATAAGTGAACTGGAGGCTAGCCTAGACTACATGTGGTCCTGACTGAAGAAAACCAAAGAAATAGTCTCCTACACTTTCCCTAAGAGGAAAAAACTCTTTTAGCAAAAATTATAATACCTTTAGTGGCTTAAGTTTTGTTTTGTGACCAATCAGTTGCAATATTGTGTTTAATTTTCAAAACCTGGTGGTTTTCTAAATGTATTCTCTAGCAGAATGTCAAGCAAGATATTCTGACTTAAAACTGCTCAGTAAGGATGGTCCTACCTTCCTTCATTCCAGAGTGTGAGATGGTGTTGTTTTCTTTTTCAACAATTAGTATGAGGCGATGCATTACATTTAACTGTAAATGTCTCAATGGCTTAATATTTAGCTGACCACAGAAAAATTGCAAGTGTTCAAGGGTGGAGAAGGTGTATGGTTTCAATCTCCTAAGCTGAAGTGAGAGAAAGGAACTAAGAGACAACAAGGAGTCCTGTGAGTCAGGGGTGCCTGGACAGATCCCTGCATTGGTTGGCCACAGAGAGACTCTGACAAGGATGGGAAACAGCAAGGGTTTGTTTGTCTTCCTCAGATGGCTTTTATTTCTTCTTTCCTTGTGGAAGGTCATCTATGAGAAATCACTAGATAAAGGCTGATGCTGGATTTTGAATATAGGTAAAGACTAGATAAAGGCTGACAATGGATTTCGAATATCTGTAAACATCAAGGATCTGTGGTGTGGTCCCTTCAGACCCTTTTCTTCTTTTCTATATACCGTATTTTTTAAAGTCTCAAAAAAAAATCTTACAACTCAGTATCAACTATGAATTGTCAATTATATGTATTCATTCAATTAGATTCAAGATTTAGTATTAAAATGAACAGATGAAAAGTTGGACACAGCAGCTCAAGTCTGTACTCATAGTACTCGAGGGAACTGAAGCAGGAGGATTGCTGTGAGTTTGAAGTCATCTTGGGCTTCATGACACCCTATCTCAAAACAAACAAACAAACAAACAAACAAACAAACAAACCCAACCAAGTAACCAAGCAAGCAACCAATCAAAACCAATAATGGCAAACACAAAAATCAAAACAAACAAAAAACCTAGTGGGCTGAAATGGTGGTTCTACTGTTAAGAGCTAGTGCTGTTTTTGGAAAAAAAAAAAAAAAAAAACCTGAGTGTATTTCCCAGTGCCCATGTTTGTTGGCTCACAACCACCTGTAACTTCAACTACAAGGAATCAGATGCTTTTAGTCTCTGTGGGCACCAGCACTCATGTACACATACATAGCCACATATAGACACAGACCTACACATACATAATCAGAACTAAGATAAATAAATTTTTTTAAATCCACAAATCAGAAAGAAGCAGTTTAACTTAATTCCACTGGAAGATGCTCAAGTATATTGAGGACCAGCCCAGGCTAGGCTTCAGCCCAGGCTAGGCTTCAGATCTGGCTACAGTAAAGCATCAGTCTTCTCTAACAAGTTACATCATTACTGAGTGGATTTACTTTTCTTTCTTTTGTTTTTGAGATTCATGTAGCTCAGGTTGGCTTCGAGCTTTCTATGAAGCCAAGGTTGGTCTTAAATGAGTGATCTTCCTGTTTCTACTTCGTGAGTGTTGAGATGAGAAGCGTGTGCTATTACACCTACAAGGTTAAGCAGAATTTTCATAATGTATCAGAAGAAATTCAGTCAGCTCCTCTGTAGGTAACCAAAGTGTAGGAAAGGAAAAAGTTGCCCTGTACAATGGCTACTTTTCTGTTCCTGCCTGTTAAACAGATTTACGTGGCCTTCGTTTCTGTGGGTGTCTTGGCAATAGTGATGATTAGGATGTTAAATTGGGGAGATTGGTTTCCTTTTAATAAGATATTTTAAGGCCATTTATAGTTCCTAATTTCAGCTAGCCATTTTTATGGCATGTTCTACATGAATGTAAATTCGCTGGACCAAGGAAAACACATTGAATGTTGTATTCATCCCTTTAAAAAAACTGTCTTCACTGTGTTAAAACATGATTTTTCTGTCCTTGGTTTGGGGATTCAACAAGTAGTTGAGGCTTGCTTACAGATTCAGTTCTTTGGCAGGGTCAGGCACAAGTACAGTTTCAGACAGTGTGGTTAAGAGTTCAGACAGTTGATAGATAAAATGACGACTCCTTAATTAGATAATTTTTACTCCGAATTTCTTCTATGAATAGTTAGTGAAACACAACACAATAAAGGAATGATGTGTTGAGAAACAATGACATTGCCATGACAATAGGAAGACTTTCCTGCTCCAAGATGCTGTCTGCGGATAGCATATTGGATAAGGAGCATTCTTCTGACCAGGCAACCCCTCCCTCCTGCCCCCCAAGTACACATGTTTAGGTTTTCAATTCCAGACATTCTTTCTTCAATGTTTTTTGAAGTTGATTCTGGTACCAGACCAGAAAAGATTGTGGGTTCAAGTTAGTAGGAAGTAATTAGGCGTTGATGGACTGCACAGTCTACTGGCATTGTGGGGCTGAGGAGCTGAGATCTTAGAATCAAAATGCAGTATGGTAGACCACCCACAAGTCCAGTTTTCTGACATCCCCTGGCAAGTTCTTACTACAAGATACCATGAGCCAAAGGAGGAAGTCAACCAAGGATGGTTTTCTTTAGCAAAAAAGCTTTCTTTCTGTGATCTCAACTCTCTCTCTCTCTCTCTCTCTCTCTCTCTCTCTCCCTCTCCCTCTCCCTCTCCCTCTCCCTCTCCCTCCTCTCTCTCTCTCTCTCTCTCTCTCTCTCTCTCTCTCTCTCTCTCTCTCTCTCTCTCTCACACACACACACACACAAATACTTAAGGTATAGTTCTTTCAATGATCTAAAATCTCACCAAAACAACACAACACAATCTATTTGGAATATTAGTTTTAGGAAACAAACTCCACACTAGTATTGTAGAGAAAATTTCACCACTATAAAGAAGAGTGCCAGAGAAAGTAAGAAGACAAAGTATGTACAGATGCAGACACACTGAGAAAGATACGATATATATAATATAATATAATATAATATAATATAATATGGAAGTGAAAGAATCACTTGAATGAAGTACACAGTGCTAAAAGAAAAACTCATTTCAGATGGACAGAAGGGTCTATTTGGCCTTCTCATCCTTATTAATACAGAAAACAATTTAACTTTCAATCATAGCAACTCCATCAAAGCAGATCTTTTCAAAGTTAATAAGATTTGTGTACAGTAATGTTCATGAATACTTTTATTAGCTGCCATCATCTCTGCTATGGTGTTTCTCACATGCTGAATGATCTGTCAAGTATTAGATACTTTATTTTATTGACCAACTACTTTTTGAATAAAAGGCTGAAGATGGAATTGAATACTAAGGAACAGATTTCCTCTAATTCTCTTGCCCCTTTCACCACAACAGTTTAATTTCCATTTTGGTTGCACACAGTGATTACCTTGGAAGCCTGAGGAAGTGCTGGTGTCCTAACTTATTCTAACTTATGTGGATGGGGAGACGCCTGGACATTAGAATTTTCCAAAGGTTCTCACACAACATTGAGAATCATTGTTCTAAACAGACACTTTGGAGATAAAAGAAAAATAAGGGGCTCTTGTTTTTTAGGCAAGAATTTTAACAACTGGAAAAAGCAAGGCACCATCTTATCATCAGGAGTGGATCTGCACCATGTATGTGTACCCAGCCATGTTTCATTATTGGAGATCTATAAATGCAACCAACACAGAGATGGTGTAGTTAGAAAATGTCTCTAATGTTGAAAAGCTAATACTTAACCCCAAAGGTAGAGATATATTCAGAGGAATAAAACAAGCATTAAGTACTTTATATGACTTCATAAATTAATATGCACTGGATAATTTTCTGTTACTGAAGACCATTCTAAATGTTTTATGTTTGTCATACTTAAAAAGTTCTATTTACATTCTAAGATCCCTTACCCATACCTGAGTTTGATCTCAAAATTCCCAGCTGGCCCATCCTGGTGACTCCATTTTTTATCCACTGCAACGTGGATCAAATGTATAGTAATTTTGTATAGTAGATTTATTGTCTAACCAACAAAAAAGCCACATGAAAGAAGGGAAAATCGGAGATCTATAATGTGGTCTCTGCCAAGTCAGCCAAGACTAACTCTTTGATATCTTTATGTTCTTAACATCTGCATTTTTCTCAGTCTCCAGTGTAGAGGGAGAATTAATAGAGGAGACAGATGAGAAAAAATGGAGGAAAAACAGCCCTCCAAAAACAGTATAATAAATTATTATAATGCATCTTCATGAATCATATGTGGCCAGGGCTTCAGCTCTTCTGTTTTCAGTGGAGCTTTCTGGGTGAGAGAGTGAGACTTTCTGTCAAGCTGTTTTATGGTTCTTTAAAAACCTTGGGATGGAAAAATTCTTAGACATTAGTACTTAGATCTTAATTGAACCATCATTCCCCCTGGAGCATAAGAGGAAGAACTTAGAGGACTCCGCCATTGGAACCTACAGCTTCCTTTTCTTTGGTAAATACACAGATCATTGCCTGCCTCCCCCTGACACTAAGTTCTACTTTTTCTCACATTTCAAAAGTTACAATTGTTCAATGGCATACGGATGATTTAAATAAGCTCTTTCATAGAATTCCATTTTAGAGATTGATATATTATCTACCCACTCTGCATGATCCAGTCTCCAGCCTGTAGAACTAAGCTACATATTGTAAGATCAGTGCAAATTGTTTCTTTGGTTTTCGTGATTTTTGCACCAGACTTCAACTTCTAGTCACAACATGACTTAAATAATTTGAAAATGAGCCCTTTCTCTTATGCCAGCTGAGGGTGGCCTTTTCTGTGAGGCCACAAAAGATGGAATGTCTGAGATCTTGAAGGTCTCTCTCTCTCTCTCTCTCTCTCTCTCTCTCTCTCTCTCTCTCTCTCTCCTTCCTTCCCTCCTCTCTCTCTCTCTCTCTCTCTCTCTCTCTCTCTCTCTCTCTCTCTCTCTCTTATTTTAAGACAACCCTTCAAAGATGTTGCCAAATTCACCAAACTTTTCATAAGTCTGACCCAAATTGTAGAGTCTGCACGCGGCCAACCACCAAGCCAACCTCATCTGGCTCAAATGTATAATTTCATTTGTTAGAGCGGCTGCCTCTGGCAGAGAAAACCCAAGTGTGTGCTGAAGTTCAGCAACTAAGAGGAGAAGCTGCTGCGACAAGCACTGGCTACTACAAGGAGCTTGAAGTGGGCCTGGAAATCTTGAATGACTAACGGTTAGGAAGCAGAGTAATAGTCACTAAAGTAAGTTTTTCCCCCCTATTTTATTCAATTTTTGAGAAAACAGAACATACAGTAACTAGTGGTGTTGGTACCCAAATACCTCACTGCTACTGTGAGCTGGAGTTATGTTTTCAGTGGCTGAGACAGAGAAAGGAAAAATACAGCCATAGACATCAAGACATGGAGTGGAAAGGTGGAGACAGGAGAATCTAACAGAAGCTTTTGGCCTACCTTGTTTAGAGTACATGTGCAAATATGCCAGAACCCCTCACCCTCCAAAAGAAACCCTGCTTCAAAACAAGAAGGAATGAGAACACTGATTCCCGTAAGTTGATTGTTCTCTGAATTCTACATGCATACTGTTGTGTACGTGCACTTGCATATCACAGATATGTATTATACATACACACTAACAACAATGGTAGGAAAATGTTTTTAAAATATAGATAAGGGTAGCACATAAAAGGAAGCTGTGGTGTAGGACAGCGAGAACCTGGAGTTCTGTTTCATCACATCTGGTGACCATGTGTTTCCTTCATATTTTGTGATATTGAAGTAGTAACTTTTTTGCTTCTTTCTTTCTTTCTTTCTTTCTTTCTTTCTTTCTTTCTTTCTTTCTTTCTTTCTTTCTTTCTGACTCTCTCTTACTTTCTTTCTCTCTACCTGTCTTCCTTTTTCTTTCTTTCCTTCCCCTTCTCCACTTGTTCCTCCTCCTTTTCCTTCTCTTGCTTCTTCTCCTTTGCAGGGCCAGTCCTTGCACATGCGTGGCAAGAGCTCTGCCGCTGAGCGACAGCTTTGTCCTCTGTCTCTGTTATGTTCAGTACTTTTTAAAGTTAAATTTCTCCTCTGTGCTAACTCCTTTGTGCTCTTCTTTTTCTTTTTAAATCGTGATCTTAAAAATTGTGGTTTTAACTTGATACACAGGAAGGTGATTATAATAGGAAGCTAAAAAGCAAGAGATGCTCTCTTAGAGGTAAAGGGCCATTAGGCATGAAAGCACAGAATTAGAAATGAATTGAAAATAATAATAAATGATTATTATGAGAAAGCTGCTCTTAAAACTTGGATATTCCTAAAATTACACCTAAGTTGAATAAAGGAATGAGCAAATTTTTATACCAGATTTGAGAAAAGATGAAAATTACGATGGTTCTAATTAATGGATTGGAATAATAATGTCACTTGTTCAACACTTTTTTTTGACTGTGGTCCCTATCTTGAGGCATTACTGATGAGTTACAGTTGATCTGCATAACAGAAAAATCTCATTTGTTGTCAAATAACTGTGTACTATAAGAAATAAAGAAAATACCAAGCACAACAAAGCCTGATGGGCATACAAAAGAAACGTTAGTACCAATGAAAGACAGAATCATACTGATGACAGATCAGAAATAACTTATGGAGGACTATAGAACTAGACTGAATAATGAAGGATGAATGAGATTGCAGATCAGAAGGGAAAAGGCTGTTTGTTTTGAAGATAATGATCCACATGGTAACAGGTGAGTGGAAATGCATGATTATGACGCAGGTCACTGCAAAAATGAAGCTATCTGTGGAATCTAAGGTCTAAGTGAACCCTGTGTGAAGAATAGGAGCCCAGATTCTTTGTCATACTTCTTAAATAAACAGAATCCTTTATACAGTTTAGGACAATTATTTATTACAGCATTTTTAAAAAGCAAAACCAATTTAATAGTAAACCAAGAGGAATAAGAACCACATACTGGGTACCATTTAGTGAATACTTTTTGAGTGTCTTCTCACTGGTTGGATCAGTAAAAGATGTTACAGAGACACAGAATAGCAAAGCACAGATATTTTCAAGGAAAAATTTATAGTGTGATAAAGAAAAGTCTATAAATGAATTTTAAAACCATTCAGTGACTTACAAAGCTCTGCAGAACCATAGTAGCAAAAGTATTCGATCTGAATTTGTAAAATTGATAGATATTCTCTGGGGGACAGAGTGAAGGCAGGCCATAAAATGACATGAGCAGCAGTTTAGAGATAAAGATGGTCCACTGTGGGCAGTTTTCAAAGACTCTTGCATATAACATGGGTTGAAGAGCCAGAGGTAATAAGGCTGGATAAGTAAAAAGAAATAAAAAGTAAGCTTTGTTAAGTAGCTCAAGCTGTACCAAAGGCAATAAAGATGCAACAGAGAATTTTCAGTCATGAAGTAAACAAACAAAGATGAACAATTTAGAAAGTCTCCTCTGTCAGGCACTGTGTAATAGATTAATCAGTTGTATGTTAAAAATATGGCCAAATAGCAGATTATTTAAATAGAGCAAGTACAAAATAATGAAAGATAAGACTATGGCAATCACTTGGGAATAGAAATAAAGGAATGAACTCACATAGCAGTTAATAGTTACAAAAAACCCCAATAACAGAATCTTAGCAAGTGATTAGGTGTGGTTAGAAGTGGGGAAAGCAGGAGGAGAGGATGACTTAAAGATTCCTGGACTAGACCACTGGGTGGATGATGGAGAGGAAGGACAGTCTTGGAAAGCGGGGTGGGGAACTGAGTGTCGAGTTCGATTTGGGATGTGTCAAGTTTCAGGTGTCTCTGAGTCAACAAAGAGAAGGAATGTATTGAGACTATGATGTATGTATGATGTGTAGCTCAGCGGAAAGCTTTGGACAGGCTCTGAGAGTCATAATGCATAGGTGATTGCTGAAATCATAGAGCAAGTGAGCTTATCTATGAAAATAATAAAGAATGAGAAGAAAATTTCACCACGAGTACTTAATCCCAGGGACAGAGACCCTCAAAATTCAAATTAAGGAAGAGATAAGTATAGCTATTAAAAATGAAGGGAGGGAATAACAGTGAGAGTCTAATGAAACAACTATGGGGTGTTGTAGGAAGAGGGTGCAGTTTAAGGTGAATTTATTACAACAGACACTAGAGAAAATTCTAGTATGGGGATGCCTAACTCCTCCCAGAAACATCAGAAGTGTGACCTTTTGGGCTTTATTGTCAGTAGGAGTATTAGGGCTATTGTATAGATGATGCCTTTTTTGTGTGTGAGTGAATGGAAAACAGATTGGATAGAAATGGTAGAGGCACGCATGCTTTAGCTCATTCTCTTAAGGATAGTGCTTGTGGGGAGATGACTTAGTTAAGAAAGTCCTTGCCCCCCCCAAACATGAAAATCTCAGTTTGATTCTCTAGCATCCACATAGCAGTATGTGAGGAGTGTTTGTAATCCCAGCCTCGGGGAAGGAGACAGAGGCAGATCTCTTAGGTTGAAGGAACCTGTCTAGCCTATTAGTGAGCTCCGGGTTCAGGGAAAGACTCTGTCATAATACTGAAGGAAAAATAATTGAAGACTACACTCTGTCATCTACACACCTGCACACGCACAGGCATGCATATCCATAGACACGCACACTCATACAAGTACATATGCAAACAAGCATATACATACATACAAAAGCACAATATTAGAGAAGGAAGGAGAAGCAATCATGGACTGAGAGTAGAGGGTAGAGGACAGACTTTTTAAAGGCTTATCTACTGGGTGACATAAAAAAAATCATTTATGAGGAGTGGCATAAGGGACATGTAGCAGAAATAATTTTGAGGTTGAGAGTTTTATGTAGAAAACTGGAAGGTAAAAAGTAAGAGAATAACTATTTGCCAGATTGCCCCCCCCCTTTTTTTAGAAGTAGGGAAGCAAGCCATTGGCTGAGCATGCAGAGAGTGAGAGAAGACAGTGTGAGGACAGGAAGTTTGTGACTGTGGACTAGCCAGTGCGATGCCCAGTATTGGCCATGGAGTAGTGATGGGGCAATGAATTAGTTTTAACCAAAAGGAAATGTGAACAGTACAGATCCCCTTGATGATCTTAGAAAATACAGAGTAACAATAGAGCCAAGGTGCACATATTTCTCTCCTAATTTTCTGCAGTCTAGCTGAAGCAGCTAAGGAGGAAGATTTTGTTTGATCTAGATTTAAGCAGCAATAGAGTTTCTAGCCTAAAAGGACAGGCATTCAGAGTGCTGAAGGGAACATACACATGAGATGTGCCAGTGTCTGAACAGTCGTGGCTAGTGAATCTATCTGAGGGAGCGAAGAAACAGATAGCTAAGCTAGACTATAATAAAACTTCTAGTCATTCCTACACTTCAATAAAAAATTATGACTTTTCCCTACATATATTTAATCTTCCAATTCATCTGACAAATATACCTAAGCAGATGTAAAGAGTATCACTGAAATGAATCTGTATTAGCAATTCATTGGAAATAATATGAATACATACAAACAAAGATCTGGGTTGTAAACTATGGCAAGATGAAGTACTTGGATGGATTGCTAAGGAAAAATTAAATGAAGTCAAGCAGAGTACAGTAACTCTGAGATATAATAAATAAAAAAGAAAGATAAAGAGAACATTTGTGTTTTCCCCTTTGGCTCATGACCTATACAATCTCAGGTTCTTAGCTTCCTTAAGAGTTGTCAGGTGTGGATTCCATTTCATGGAATGAACTGTAATTCAATCAGAAAGTGGTTGGTCACCCCCATGACATTTGTGCCACTAGTGCATCAGGATATATTGTAGGCAGACCACTGTTGTAGATCACAGAGTTCAAAGAAGGGTGTTACTGATGATCACTTTCCTCCTCTGGTGGTGTGTATAATGCCTTCTGGTCCAATTTACGCTAGTCAGTGGAGGTAAACCTGCTAGTTGGGTACCAGTTTGATTGATTTCTCCATGTTCCTGATATAAGTTGTGTGTTTAACAAGAGGGCCTTAATATCATGTTTCTAGGGTTAACCCGTAGCCTGTAAGGTCCGGGAGGACAAGGACTAAATATTACAAACCCCATTCCTGGTACTATGGGGTTTTATTTGGTAACATGTAATATTTAGTTAGGGCTTTGTTTCCCCCCCCCCCCGTGATAAGATGACTCCATTTAAATTCCTTTCATAACTAAGTTTACATATATATTTTTGGACTCTTCTAGATTACTGCTTCCATATGGCCTTTCTAAGGGCTTTCAGTGTTAGTTAGCTCTCTCCACACTTCCTACTTTACCCAGCCTTTCAATTCTGCTCCCTATTCGATCCTGCTCTTGTAGTTTCTCCCTTATCCCTTTAAGACACTTATTCTATTTATTCTTCTCTGGAATATCCTCTTATTCTCCTTGATCCTTATGAGCTATCTAACTTCTGTGAATATTCTAAACAAAACACACACACACGTACACATCCAAAGCTTAAAAGTTAACATCCACATATAAGAAAAAAAACATGAGTTTTTTTCTTATCTAGCTCCATCCATGTACCTGCAAATTTATTTTTTCTTAAATTTATTTTTTCTTATTTTTTCTGAGTAATGCTCTGTGTAAATGTACCATTTTCATCATTTATTCATCAATTGATGGACATAGGCTGTGTCCAATTTATGGGTATCATGAATAGAGCCACAATGAACATGGATGAGCAAGTATCTCTGTAGTGAGATGGAGAGTCCTTCTGGCATATTCCCAAGAGTGACTTAGCAGGATCATCTTTTAGAGAAACCTCCATCCTGATTTCCATATTGGCTGTAACAATTTTCACTTCTACTAGGAATGAATAAGTGTTATCATTTCCCCACATTCTCACCAGTGTCTGTGGTAATCTGTTTTGTTAATCTTAGTCACTTCTGATAAAATCTCAAAGTAGGTTTAATTTATATTTTCCTGATTGCTAAGGATGTTGAATGTTTTGAAGTATGTTTCTCAGCCATTTGTGTTTCCTCTTTTGAGAACAGTCTTTTTTGGTTATATACCCCATTTTTAAATAAGTTTATTTGCTTTCTACTCTAATTCTGCTAAATGATGATAGAAATAAAATGACCCCCAACGACACATCCTATACCTGTAGACCAATGCATCATTCAGATATAATCAGAGAAACTTCTTGCAGTAGATAAAAATTAACAAACAGATCCACAATTGAACAATGGGCAGAGAGTGAGAAACCTTGGAGCATTCATCCTTAAATGGGATGCCTTCATCAATCCATTCCCTCAGGGTTCAAGAGTCTCTGTGGAAGAGGAGGAGGAAGATTGTAAGACCAGAGGTGGTCATCTCTTCTAAGGAAAGAATGTCTTCCAGACATAGCTAGGATGATACCCATGTAAATTCTCAGAGGCTGTGACAGCATGTGTAAGACTTCCATCCATTCAAGCAAGGCAAAATCCAAATGCTCTAAAGGGAAGTGGTCAGAAAGTTCCACCCATATCCAAGGTACTATTTGCAATTGTTACCTGCTAGAGAAGAGGGAAAATAATTTTTCTGCAATGGAGTAGCACTCTGCATACCACCACCCTCATGATCGGGAGAAGCTGGCTGGCATAAAATGGACTCCATATTTTATGTGCTTTTTAAGAAAACACAGATTGGTATTTTCTGTGTTTTTCAGAGAGAAAGAATATGAAGTTGGGTGGGTAGGAAGGTAGGGAGCATCTGGGAAGACTGGGGGGTAATGGAAAAATATGATCAAAATACAATGTATAAAAATTTTTTAAAAATCATTAAAAATGCTTGTTTTTATATCTGAGTACTTTTGGACTCATTAAGGCATATTAAGGTACCTTAGATAAAACAAACTATTTTAGTATTTACATTGTTTTTATTGTTACGACCAGAAACATTGTTACCCAAGGTTCAGAAAATGAAGAGGCTGTTTCTGATAGCAGTGGCACAGGGGAAATGTATTTGGCTTGAATTGTCTTACTGATGAATGCTTAGCCAAAAGAGTATTCCTTATAAACACATATCTACCTTCCCCAAAGCTTGGACATGAGAACAACTTCATATAAATTCAGGCATACAACCAAGGAAAGTTAAGTATATAATGTTTCACATCACTTTTATTACTTAAAAATTAAAAAAATTCTTCTTCCATGCATTATATCCCTTCCACAATTTCCCCTCCTTCTACTGCTCCCAGTTCACCCCTCCGCTGTCTCTCTCCCTCATAGCCACTGTCCACCATATTCCTTCAGAGAAGAGCAGGCCTCCCATGGATATCAACCAAACATGGAATAACAATTTACAATAAGACTAAGCACAAACCATTGTGTTAAGGCTGGAAGTGGCGACCCAATAGGAGAAAAAGGGTCCCAAGAGCAGACAAAAGAGTCAGTGATCCTCCATCTCCCACTGTTAGAGTCCTACAATTCTCCAAACTACACAACCATAGTGTATATGCAGAGGATGCATACATGGTCTGAGATTGTCATTTCAGTCTTTGTGAGTCCCTGTGAGTCCTGCTTAGTTGTTTTGTGGGATGTATGTTCTCTTGATGTCCCTGACCTTCTGGTTTCTATAGTCCTTCCTACCTCTCTTCCTCTGAGATCCTGGAACTCTCCCTACTGTTTGGATGTAGGTTTCTCCGTCTGCTTTCATCAGTTGCTGGATGAAGCCTCTTTTTATTACTTTTTAATTGTTTGGTAGAAAAAGAAGCTTTTGATTTACACATCTCTGAGGGTACATTGGTTTCAAAGGAATGCATCTTGTAAGAATGAAGCCTGCTAGTTTTCTTTGTTATAGAAAGCTAGACAGATTTTTTTTCCAGTGGTCTGTGGACAGGAGCACCTACAGTTCATACCTATTCCTGAACAAACCTACAAACAATTCTGAAAATTTTATCTTCATAAGAATCTGTATGGAATCCAAAGGCATAGTCTTTGGTGGGATAACCCCAAATTTATATGAAAAGATGGGTAATAAGCATCCTAAGATGGAGACAACATAAATATACTTGGGGATAGTCTGCAAGGAGTAGAATGTACCACACAAGCAGCCTCTGCAATGCCCAAGTCTGGTATGTGTTCACCACTCAAAACTAACAGTACTTCCTGCCAAAGCCCACATTGTTTTCTGTGCTGATTTATACAGTGGTTGGGGTGTGGGGACAAGGAGGAGAAAAAAATGAGGGAAAAGTTAGAAGCACAGGAGCAAAGCTTTGCTATTCCTCTCACATGTTCTCTTTCCCCGCTTAAGGTAAATGAGACAATCTCCAGTCATTTCTGTTGTATCTCCTGTGAACTATTTTCCTGTTTGTAATAACTACTTCTACACCCTCGGTCACTACACCTAGCATTTCCTCTAGCTAGGATGTCACCCACTGGCACCCTGTACCTGGAGAACTACACACAGTTCCATTCAAATGTTCTTTCCACGGGGGTGTCCGCACTTCTCCAGAAAACGTTCTTTGTGTTAATAGAATCCCACACTCATAGATCTGCTATGATATTGACAACAGAGTTCTGTCATGAGAAGTTCATGTGGTTTTAATCTATAATGACTAGTAACTCTGCGTCATCAGACTGTCGAAGTACACAGCTACAGGAAGCCTGCTTTTTTGCCTTAGTTTCTAATCTCTCTCAGCCACAGTTTCCCTTCTTGTGATGCAGGAATAATACTTTCAGTCTTGAAAGAGTGTTATAAGTATTAAGAACGGTGTCAGGGAGAGAGGAAGATCAAAAGGAATTCAAGAGCAAGAAAATGAAGTAGCTCAATTCTTCTCTGGATGGTTGTGTTTTGTAAGGTATTTTTTGGACTGGAGAGAATCTTCAGAAAGAAGAATGAGCATCCAGTGAGAAACAGGAGTGGGCAGATCGAAGGGATCCTGTGTTGGTTTCCCTGTAATTCCATGACTCCATGTTCGAGTCTTTTGCAACCCAGTTGCATCCAGTCACATTAAAGCAATGGGTTTGAAGTATGAAGTGCTGAAGAAAGTCAACTAGTTTTGTTTTTATTCCTTAAATGATGGCTAGCTTCTAAAGAGAGAGGTAGAAAACTGCCAGCAGCATCTGTGTTACATTTTACCCTTACATTGCCTTTAGATGATTTGCTATGAAGCAATCCTCATGGAAACATATGCAGAAGCAAAAAGCAAGCTGGTCTGTCCACAGCCCAGAACATGTTAGCATCACTCCAAGTCCTTGGGATATGCACATGTTTTGTCATATCAACCAGGCTATATGTTTTCTAGAGGGGGGCATGCTGTTTTCTTTCTTCCTATTTCTTTAAAGATCAGAGGCTCTGTGGAACTCAGCATGCCAGAGTGACAGTCATTCCTCAGTGTCTGAGCAGGGCTATTTTGAAAAAATTCTCTCATGAATATTCAAATCCACAGATGCTTAACTCCCCTATATTACATAATACAGTATTTGTTACATCTGATTTGTGTTTATTTTCTCATATGCTTTAAATAAATTCTAAATTATTATGTTTATTTCATTGTTAATTCTATGTGAATAGTCATTGTATTGAGACTAATTACATTGTATACAGACTCACTACAAGGACTCAAACATAAACTTGTTCAATACAGCTAACATTTTTATTTACACATATGGAGGGCCAACGAACTATATTTGTTAAATCGCCGAGTCCATGCACTGCATTCTAATATAAGATACAGGAAGAATCTAGATGCCAGTGAACTAAAAATACACGAATCATCATATTCTTAATTTATACGTAATAATTGGATAATTCAATACATACCCAAATATCAATTGCTGCATAGATGCTGATGGTATTCATACCCTCATCTCCAGCCTACACCGTAGTATGTGCATCATGGTCTTCATCACTTGCTCACCAGGTCCATGAGCTTCTCTGTCCTAACCAAACACTGATATTCAAACATCTCACGTACATCCTAACTTCTCCTTTTGTTAGAATATATTATACAGGATGACACTAGATAGTATGACAAGGCTTGGATTCATGCTTTTACGGTTGTGTGACTTCAAAACATTATTCTCTTACTTGTAAAACGAAATGATGAATGACAATTTTAAAGCCGTATTTAGCAACTATATGCACTGTATATAGTGTATTCTTTTAGTGCCCTGGGCACATGTTTTCACTGCTTCACAGAGAACACAATGGCTGGTATAGTTCTAAGTTCAGTGGAGAGGGGACTCCATTACTTCTCTTTGATATTTTACCAGTTTAATAGAGAATAGCAGAGTTTCCCTGTAACGCCTTAAAAATAGATGTAAACATGAAACAGTAAAAGATAAAAGAAACAGTGGCAGAGTTAGAATTCATTTTCTTAGTCTTTATCATCTATATGGCATCTCTTTCTACCCCTTTCTCTGTTTCCATGTATACACATATATGTATATGTACATGTATATGCACACACATACATATATGTATAAGTAACTTTTGAAAAGCATTTCCAAAAGGGTGAAAAGTGTTCATACGATAGAAAGAATATTGTACAATTTTCATAGTGAGAGAAGAGAACAAAATAACTCAATGAACAATCTAAATCAGACAGAAACTCCTTAGACAATCAAAAACACAGCTAATATGGAATGTTTGGTCTGGCTCACTGGGGGGACAGGATGGTGGGAGAAGGCATGGCCAAGAATTGCATTTTAGTGACTCACTACCTCCTACAAAAAACGGTTGCTTCTGAGAAACACAATTTAAAAGAAAATACCTATAATAAAATCTGTGATGCTGTACCAAAACTAACATTCCCATAGAGGGGGAAGCCCTCTCTCACTTTTACTTCCAAAGTAGAATCTACGTAGAAGTCAAAGTAGAATCTACACAGAAATCATGGAGAATGTACCAGGGATCTCAGGGGGTTTGCGTGTGAGGTTATTTGTGGTTGTTTCCTCTGTTCACTCACTCAACAAATTGTTCAGTGCTACCTACAAACTTAGGCTGAGGGAATACTGTGGCAGGGCTAAATCCCCATATTTAGTGAGGTGACAATTTGACCAGAATGACGAGAGGCAAATAAGATACGGTGTGCATTTGGTTGAGCACAGTGATGGAGGAAGAGAAAAAACACTCAACTAACTCAGGCATTCCCTCAAGGCAACATCTTCAAGGTGAAGGAGTCAAAGGTCTTCAAACAGCAGGGATATTGTATGGGAGACATCAGAGGGGGGAAAATGAAGAGATGAGAAGCATTAAAGTTGGATATGAAACAGCTTCAGGTGCAAGGCAGGATATGAAATTTTTAAAGCTAAAAATGTATAATTACATTTATTTATTTGTACATGTGTATGTTTGGGGATGTGCTTGTCATGGCGTGTGAGTGTGTGGACACCAGAGTGTTCACTTTTGCAGGGAGTGGATCAGGATCTCCATGATTTTAAATAAATGTTGATAGACATATGCAACCACGATTGCATAGAGAACATTTCCATTTCCTGGTGAAGTTAACAAGCATTCCGTTCTGGTTCTCTGCTTCCCCTTGTCCTATTCTCTGATCAGATGAAACGTGTTTATTTGCTATCACTAATGATTAGTTTTGCTTGTTTTGACTTTATAGGAACAGGGAGTTTCAGGTGAGTTCTTTTTCCACTGTTAGCAGAGTAACTGTGAGACTCCATCATGCTTCCTGGTTAATTGAAGCGAAGTCACTTCGATTGCCAGGTTGAAGAAATTCTTCATCTGAACCATTCTTGCTGGGTGATATTTGATTTTATAATATAATTTTTTTCATCCAGTCATTTACCAGAACCCATCATTACCTGCATTGAGTCTAGCTTTTGGTTACTCTGAAGTGCCAATGAACATGCAAGTATATATATATATCCATTCATAGATGTATGTTTTTGCTATTCCCGAGTAGATGTCTAGGAGATGGATTGTTGGGTCACATGTTGAGTATAAGGAATTAGCCAACACTATTCAGAGGTACTCTCATCATTTAAAGCATGATCATCAGTGTGTAAGAGTTCAGTTTTCCAAAGCTTTGTTATTTTATCTTAAATTTGCTAATTGGTTTTACCGTTAACTTGACACTACCTAGAGTCACCAGTGCAAAGGATGGTTCAATTAAAAAAATTGCTTCAATTTGGCAATTGAACTGACTCACCAGTTCAATTAGTGACGTACAAGCTCCTACAAAAAGTGTGGATTCTGAGAAATGCAATTTAAACAAAAGTACCTACAATAAAATACCATCAACATCTGTGATGCCGTACCCCAAACAACAGTCTGATAGAAGGGGAAGCCCTCACTTTTACTTAAAAGTAGAACCTACACAAAAATCACTGAGAGAGTATCTGTCTGTGAGATACTATTGGACTGGTGATTGATGTGGGAGGTCCTAGCCTACTGTCGGTGTCACCATTCCTAGGCATATGGGGCCTGGGCTTCATAAAAAAGCTAGCTGAGCATGAGACAGTAAGAAGCAATCTATTAAGTAGCTTTCCTCCATGGCTCCTGTCCTGAGTTCCTGCTCCTTCCCTTTCCCCAGTGATGGGGTGTAACCTGGAAGTATAAGATGAACTATATCCAAACTGCCTTTTATGAGAGTGCTTATTATAGTAACTGAGATCATACAAAAACACCAGTCCTTTTAGTCAGTAATTTTAGTCAGGCTAGTTGCTGTGAACTAGTAAGCAAACAAATGCCAAAGCCTAGTTCACTAATGTGACCTTATTATGAGCTTTTGGTTCTCATGATTATCAATGATGTTTCAGCACTTACAAATAATAACTAGCTATTCATATTTTTGATTTTATAAACCATGTTTAGAATTTTACCACAGAATATTGGGTCACTATTTTATTATTGTTAAAACTATTTATATATTGGTGAGTCAAATACTGTCAGGTATATGTCTTGTGATATTCTGTTTAATATGTAACTTGTGTTTATTCTCTTGAGTGTCTCCTTTGAAAAACAGATTATTTAATTAATAAACAAGTCTAATTTATAGATATTTTTCTGCCTAGAGTTTTATTCTTCTCTAATATTTTCTTCTAGAAACTGCACATTTGCATTTAAATCTATAATCCATTCAGAACTTGTTTTGCATACAATATGAAATAAAAACTAAACTTCATTATTTTGCACATTGAGATTAGGTTCTAATTATTTTAGCACCATTTACTGAAAGAATTACTATTCTCAATTGAATTACCTTACAAAGTGCTTTGTGTTTATTTTTCTTTTCCAGCTGTGTGATATATATATATATATATTTGATTTACTGCCAGATATTTTGGATTGTATATTGT